>NC_136421.1:204632245-205232245 GCF_052625555.1 Lactuca saligna
TAAGGTAACTAACTATTTTAGTTGTCCATATATAGGTAATGTTTTTTTTTTGTACACATTAAGGTAACTAACTTGTTTGTTTGTTCACATTTAGGTAATATGACCACACTAACACCTGTTTTTGCATATGTGGCATCCACCTGATATATGACTAGAATACGTTGCACCTACGTGGCATGATGCATATATGGGAAAATGACTTATTAAGGTAACTAACTATTTCAGTTTTCCATATATAGGTAATGTTCTTTTTTTTTGTACACATTAAGGTAACTAACTTGTTCTGTTTGTTCACATTTAGGTAATATGACCGACTATCATATGTTTTTACTTATGTGGCATCCACCTGGCATATATGACTTGAATACATTGCACCTACGTGGCATGGTGCATATATTGTCTTCATTCGATTACACTATAACTGTGTCATACGATTCCACCCCTAATTCTAAACCCTAGATCGATCGACGATGGCTTCTTCTTCCTCATCTTATTCTTCAAAATGACAAGATGAATTTCAAGTTGATCATCCATGTGATTACGGTTTACCATCTCGTGTGAAGATTTCAAGAACTCCTATAACATATTCAACAATATTGATTTACCATCGAGTTTTGACAAACTCTAAATTTTCTTCTATGGTCGTCAGGAGTTCTTGAAATTTTCACACGAGATGGTAAGGCGCAATCACATGGATGATCAACTTGAAATTCATCTTGTCGTTTTGAAGAATAATATGAGGAAGAAGAAACAAAACAAGTCATATGCCAGGTGGATGCCACGTAGGTGCAACGTATTCAAGTCATATGTCAGGTGGATGCTACATAAGCAAAAACAGGTGATAGCCGGTCATATTACCTAAATGTGAACAAACAGAACAAGTTAGTTACCTTAATGTGTACAAAAAGAAGAACATTACCTATATATGGACAACTAAAATAGTTAGTTACCTTAATAAGTCATTTTCCCATATATGCACCATGCCACGTAGGTGCAACGTATTCTAGTCATATGCCAGGTGGATGCCACATAAGCAAAAACAAGTGATAGCCGGTCATATTACCTAAATGTGAACAAACAAAACAAGTTAGTTACCTTAATATGTACAAAAAAAGAACATTATCTATATATGGACAATTGAAATATTTAGTTACCTTAATAAGTTATTTTCCCTTCCATGTCATCATATCATTCCATGTCATCATTCTTACTATTTGTAAATAGTCAATATTATAAAATAAAAAGTTAAATATTTAAATTACAACTAAAAAAGAAGTGTAAAAAAATGACTTTTATACAATTTATCTATCATATAAAAATGAAACATGTACTTTAGATTTAGGACTATTTATTTTTAATTTTGAACATTGTTACATCTTTATCTAAATAAATGATATTTTCAAGTAATAATTTTGTAAATAATATGATATGCATTTAAAAAATAACAAATTTGTTAAGAAGTTTTATAAAATATTTCATAAAGATTACAACAATTTAGTTTGATTTAAAAAAAAAAAAAAAAAAAAAAAAAAAAAAAAAAAAAAACCTTTTATACAAATAGTCAGTATTTGGAGAAAGTTTGCGATTATAAATTTTCATTTATATAATATTATATAAAGTAAGTATAAGTGGAATCATGATATCATAAAAAATAAAACTTACACAAAAATATCAAAATTTAAAATTTTTGATAAGTTAAAAAAATTCCAAATAAGATTTTTATAAGACTTTTACTTATGAAACATTTTAATCTTTCATAAAGCTAATTTATTTTATAGAATTAATTGATTTTTTTTTCATTGATAAACTTAATGTGTTTAGTTTTTTGCTTTACTAATTAATTATTTAAGAAAAATTCATTGGTGCATCACATTTAATTCTTTATAAAGTCCACGTTGTCATCCTTTGAGTATGGATGTTATTCGGGTCGGAACCGAACTGAACCGATCCGAATAAACCGAAAACCGAATAAGGGTAATTGTATGAATTGAAAACCGAACCAAATAAACAATACGGGTTCGGTTCGATTCGGTTCCAACCCGAATAACCGAAATAACATGTACAAGATGATTAAGGAGCTAAATAACCCAAATAACCAAAAAAACATTTACAAATAACATTTACAATGTGATTATAAATATTGTAATTTGTATGACTTTTGTAGCTTATGATAAACATGAATAACACGGATAACACGGATTAACTATTCTTGATATATAAAATGTAAAATCCAACCATCACAATCTTAAGATATAATTATTAAGCAACATATTAAAAACTAAACATTAAACATCCAAAACACCCAAAAATCTATCTATAAGTATATAAGTTAAACATTAAACATTACGTGGGTGTTTTGGGTAACGATTGTTAGAACACAAGACCGAACAAACAATCATGCAAGGGGAAAAAGAATGTGATTTTTCATATTCGGTTTGGTCCTTTTGGACCGAATAAGCCCTTATTCGGGTAATGCGGACCGAATAACCCGATAATCGAATAAGTCTTATATAGATACCCGAAAACCGAATCGAATTGCTTATTTGAGTTTAATTTGGTTCGGTTCTGTTCGGGTTTTCGGATCAAATTCTCATCCCTACCTTTGAGAATTCACAAATTCATCGAAGTCTCCAATGGCGCATACATGCCCAATAAAATATGAACTTTTTATTTATTTAACGGCAATCTACTGTAATTCAAATGTATTCCTAAAGTATTTATGATCCTAATTATATACCGACAAGACTTGAACTTTCGACCACAATGAACGATAAGAACATCTAATACTGTTGGACTAGAAGCTATTTGGTAATATCAAAACTTTACACAGTGAAAAATTAAATATCCTCTTCCGACTTATTCTTTCTATCTCTTCCTATATTTTTAGACTACAGCAAGTAATATAAAAAATTATTAATTTTATTAAATATAACTAGTGTCAAAATTTTAAGTGTATAGAAAGATGGTATAAAAAAAAGATATTTATATTTATAATGTTTGCCTTAACTTCATTTTATTATAAAAACTTCTTGGACAAAAGGAAAAGAGGTTAGATTACAATAAAATTGGGGAGCTCACTTGCAACAACAATTAAAATAAAAAATAAAAAAATACCTTTGCAAATAAATAACTGTTTGGAATTTTATTTAACAAATGGAAGGTAGAATGTAGAAATCATGAAGATTTGGTTAGTGCAAAGGATAGATGTATTCGAGTAATAATACAAGTGGGTGATCACTTAATATGACCTACTCAGAGTCTCTCACTTGCCCATATAAATAAATGGTAGTTGTACAAATGTTTCATAAACCACTCGATCAAAATTATTTGCGCTTACATTAAATTTATTATCTAGTAGCCCATGTGAGTTTGATGAATGAAGGGTCCATTTCGTCAACTATAAATTCTCTTTTTTTTTCTTCTTCAAAGTTTATATATATATATATATATATATATATATATATATATATATATATATATATATATATATATATATATATATATATATATATATATACACACACACTAGCCGTAGACCCGCGCAAAGCGGCGGGGAAAAATAGTTTCTCATTCAGCAATAAGTTCTATACGGAAATATGTTAGATTTCAAGTAACACAAAACATATGCATATTGTTATCGATCGGTTTTACGGCAACAAATAAATGTAACCCTCGCAATACAAAAGAAACTAAATATTTTTGTGTGTAGTGTATGTTTATA
This sequence comes from Lactuca saligna, assembly GCF_052625555.1. NCBI lineage: Eukaryota > Viridiplantae > Streptophyta > Magnoliopsida > Asterales > Asteraceae > Lactuca > Lactuca saligna. Next base: position 204,635,967 of record NC_136421.1, read on the forward strand.
GTCCTTCATTTTAGAAATCAGGAGACATCCATACGAAGTGACTTACTTATACATTTATTAGTATTGATAAAGTTAATAAAATGGAGAATCAAAGTTAATCTTAACAATACGGTTTGCTTGATACAGATAAGTCTAAACGGATATATCATATTATCCACTTTAATATCTAAAGTTTTAAACCGAAAAATAATACAATTAATACAACCATATTTCATGGAACATGAATAACAAATGGAATACTAATTTTCTATTAGTCATAAATCATACATAGATATTTTTTCTTAATATTAAACAAAGTATTTGATTTTACAACTGATTGGTCAATTTTGATTAGAGGGTAAAAACAATAAATAAAGCTTAAAAAAATTACAAATAAAATGGCCTATATAATGGATTATTTGTTTTATTTTAATTGGATAAGAGACCGGGTCAAATTTTTGGAAGAGATAAGATTTTAAAAGTAATCAGATTAAAATTTAATATTATTTTATTCATAATTAGTTGTACTTTATGCTTAGAGAGTTGAACGTTTTAAAAAAATAATATTATTTTATTGGATCTATTTATAGAAATAGTAGGATTTCTTTTATAAGTTAGTAAAGATATATATATATATATATATATATACACACACACACACACACACACATACACAGAGATACGTTCAAATGTGGATGAACAAATATTGTGTGGATGTAGGGATTAGTATGGACCAAGTATTATTTAATTTTAATAAATAATTAATTAAATCATTTAACCTTTAATTTAGGCAAATTACTTTATTTAAAACCCTATTACCTCTTCCATCAACACCCACAAAACCATATCCCTTCTGCCTCCATCGATGTTTGGCACCAGACAAGCTCATGCCACCACCATCTTTTCTGTTATCTCTCACCATAAGTTGGAAACTGATGCAAATTCTTTGCTTCCATCGAAGAATTGGCTAATCGATACACGATTCTATTGAAACCTTCGCTTGCTAGTCAAGCGTTTATCGACGATCTTTTTGTCAGTCTCCCTTATAATTCTGCTCGCCGCTCCAATTCGTACCTTATCGGTAGGTTAAACAGATTTCCATTTTCATCTCCTAAACTCTTCTTTTCCATCGCCAATTCTTGTTATCATTTCAAGTTTTCAATCAGGAAAAACAGTTTGTGAAGTTAGCTTTGGTTCATAAGATTTGGGATTTTGGCTATCGATCTTCATTTGTTTATCTGTATAGCCGATTCAATCTCGACAATTTCTTTTTCAAACCCGCCTCCGACTTCCAATCAGGTAAAATGTTCTATCATTTCCTTGTTAGACATGTTCAATTGATTTTCAAATTAGGTTTTTCAATTTGGATTTCCAAATTTTAGGTTTCATTTTTTCCTTTCATCGACTCATTTGTACCGCCTTTGATTTGCTTTAGGTTTTATTTATACCTCATTTACATTGAAAACAAACATGTTTGAATCTAACTCTAACGAATCTTAATAGGTGGATATGAGCTCTCACGTTCGAAGTGATAGAAAAGATAACAGACCTAGGTTTCCTCGTCGTCAAGAATGGATTCCCAAAGGATCCACTGTAACAACCCGATATTTCAGGTCAATGTAATGACTAAAAGTCAAATATTATAATCTCTTTATGAATTAATAAAAATAACATCAAAAATGAAATGTTCAAAAATCTCAGTTTGAGTGTACTAAGTGGTAGATATTGTAGTAAGGTTTCCAAAATATAAAGAACACTAAAATCTGAGTTATAACGAAGAAGTTATGACCAATTTAAGATCCGTAGCAAATCCGGTAAAACACTGTTAAGCATAAAATGAGAAATTTCAAAAAAAATACTTTTCAAACCTTAAGTATCTAAATGAAAGTTGTAGATATCATTAAACCATAAGCGTACACAAAAAGAACGTCAAAATCTTACTTCGTACGAGGAAGTTATGATTTTTCGAAGTTTCAATCATAGTAGTAGACAGCTAAACACTCGAAATAGAGATTGAGCGACTTTTAGCCAACATGACCTAAACGAGAATCGAAGATCTCGTCAATAGTAATACAACAGTAAAAAGACAGACGAAAATGGACGTCGGATGAAGAAGTTATGGATTTTTAAAGGATTTTTCTAGTCATGTCCTGTTAAAAATATATTATTAAGAATAAAGTCAAATTTAGCTGATGAAGTCTAAACGAGAGTTGTAGAGTATATTCTCACATTCACGTCCATATAAAGAACGTTGAAAACGGACCTCATACACGAAAGTTACGAATTTTACAAGTTCGTGGCACAACTTCTAAGGCTGGTCCGAAGGGAACACCCTACGCCTCCAAAGGGAACGCCCCACGTTCGTACTCGCAGACGTGTCCCTTCGCCATCCCATCCAAGGTTTGTAAGCGATGACGTATTTCAGCTTCGGAGCGCGCTGTGTTCAGGGTAATGCCCTGCGTAGGGGAAACGCCATGCGTACCTAGCAGGAACGCCCCGCGTTCGCATCTTGTCTAGCCCCTATATAAAGGGTGCAAGGGTTACGGATATTGGTTACAAATTTACTACTTTCTCTCCCAAATTTCGCACTTCTAGCCTCTCGAGGCGATCCTGACATTTCGGTTTCATATCCAAGCCCTGACGGAAGTTTTATGCTCCCGAGATTCCCGAGAATCCAGAGAAATCAGCTTTCTCTAGTCGAAGTTCTGCTCAATTTTTGTATCACCTTCTTCAAACTACCAAGTGATTTCATAGCCTAATTTCTACGCTTTTAAATACTTTTTAATTGATTTTAACACATTACGGGGGAAAATACAATTAACCACATGATCAATCTTGTGTGAAAACATCTACCTTTCATTATGCATTTCATATTGTTTTTAATAACTATCATATGGATTTGTTAACATGAAAAACATCTTACCCTACTTTACCCTCTCAGGATGAAACATGATTATAAATACTATAAGCTTATTTATACGTTTGCATCATATCAAGGGTAACCATTTTCAGTATACCATTCTTATACATACAAGAACACACACCTCTTAATTATGCCTTTGCTAATATTGTGGAAAAAAGGAAATCATTTCATACAAAATCATCATTTTCAAGAATACAAACTTAGTTGAGAATCTGTGAGTCATTCATCTTCACTATACCTATTAAGGTACCACTAGAAGTCCTGTTTTATAACCAGAATCTCTCGTTCATAGAACGTGACAAGTGCGTATAGATCTATACGAGACTAATGATACCGCGCCCTGACTGTTACCTACAGTCCTCGGGGTGACAAGTGTCATCTCATTTCGATACCTGAAGAACGTCACAACAGGCAAATTATGATAGTACGATTATGAAAACTCACTGGATAGACAATTATTATGGTATTACGTTTTCACGGGAAAAGTAACAGATACAGTTCTTTTCACATTCAAATACAAATCTTCTTATAGTTTTGTTTATAATAAGACTATACATCATTCTTTTGAGCATGTCATAGTTGCTTACAGGTTACGGTCTTGGTCATTTGAGACTGCATTTCATTTTTAGGAAAATATAGGATTTTCCTGGTTTAAATACATACAATTTATACAACAATAATTCATACTCATTTCATACACTTATAAGAAAATATCGTATTTTCTGGAAATCATACATGAACTTTCGAATGACATACATTTTCTCAAAACACTACTTGTGAAGTCACCAACTTAATTGTTGACACTTTTTCTTGAAATAACTTGTATTCTCAGGAAACCGCTAAGCAAGGTTAGCGACTACTTTTGGAGATTAACGCTCTGGCGTTAATGTCATCTTTTGGAATTCATCATACTGTATTTAACTTTTAAGCATGTAATAGATATAATCATGTAAACTTTTCAAATATATGTTATGGTGGTGTGTACTTTCTTTACTATTCAATTGTTGTTATACTGAATATAACGTCCTCCGCCCCCGAATGTTTCCGCTGTTCAAGTTTGGAGATGTGACAGATTGGTATCAGAGCAGTGTTTATAGTGAACTAAGTATATCAAAACCTATTTTTGATATACAACTATAAACACAACTGGGCAAAAACACTCTGTTTGAAAGTTGCATTTTTAAAAATGAAATTTTTATACATGCATTCATTTCATAACAAAATCAAGTGTCATAATGAGAACAATATAGAAGTATTATGGATGAGTTGTGCACTACAGGTATGCCTTGGGACATGTAATCGGGACTGGGATGAATATAGCCTGATCAGCTATATTTGTCCAAGAGCCGACCAACATATAGCTACAGCGGACAACAAGTCTAAAACTTACCAAACTTATAAACCCTAGAATCAAACATAACATTTAGAATACTATAGGAGTATTTGGTAGCAACAGTAGTATAAACTTGATACTAACTTTATGTGCTTTAGTTTTTAGACAAATCTTATAACCCTATTCACATATAGTCACAATGGATGGATTCCGTCTACCCGGAGACCCCTACTACCCCAATCAAGGCAACGAAGGATGGGTGGAAGACGACCCATAAGAGGATGAGGAACCCATGGAAGAGGAAGAAGAGGAAGGACCTGATGGGACAGACTCAGAACCAGAGGTAATTAACCTACCAACTGTCCGACCTCCTGCAGTTAGGAGAGATTTTCAAGGACCAACTCCCATATGGGGAAGCCACATTCATCACTGGAATCAGCAACAATGAGTGTGTCCTCCCTACGACATGTGTCGGGACTTCTACAACATCAGCAATGGAAGTTCAACTGACCGAGCACTCCCAATCATTGTAGGCAAGCTAGCTAACCAATCCTACCAATCAGGAGTCTCGGCGAACCGGATTCGTTAAGTCAACTGTAACGCCTGTGTTTCTGGGCTTGCCATTTTTAGCAATGTAATAGTCTAGGTTAACCTTTGTAACTAAATTTGAAATAATAAAAATGTATTATTTGTGAATTATGTGAATTATGTGATTTATGTGTTTATTTTCTTGATTTTTATAATTTAATGAATTAAGAATAAAATAAGCGTCAAAATTAAAGTGTGAGATACGCCTGATATCTTTGCATAAAGTTGTAGTGGTCGAAACAAGGATTTCGGAGATATAAGGAATGCCAAAATCCGAGTTATAACGAAGAAGTTATGACATGTCGAAGTTTCGAGACAGAACCGGCACGACGCCGAGTGACGTAAAATATGAATTTAAGATAGAACGATATTTAGCCTTAGCGATCTAAACGAAAGTCATAGATTTCATTAAACCGAGAGCGTGCATAAAAGGAACGCCCAAATCTGACTTCGTATGAGGAAGTTATGATTTTCTGAAGTTTCGACGTGGCAGTATGCAGCCCGAATACTCGATTTGAGATCGAGCCGTTTTTAGCTGAAACAATCTAAATGAGAATCGAAGATCTTGTTGTTAGTAGCGAAGCAATGAAAAGTTAGGCGAGAACGGACGTCAGACGAAGAAGTTATGAATTTATAACGAAGTTTTTCTGTCCCGGCCTTCTAAAAATAAATAATAAAAATAAAAGTGAAAATTAGCCGACGGAGTCTAAATGAAAGTTGTAGAGTACGGTCTGATCTTCGCGTGGATATAAAGAACGTCGAAAACGGAGCTCGTATGCGAAAGTTACGCAATTTAGAAGTTTGACAAGTCAATTACGCCCCGCGTAATTTGAGTACGCCCCGCGTACTCAGTCGGTTGCAACTTGTCTGACCAATACTCGAGTGCCACCAGTCGACGCACGCAGTGACGTCAAAGTACGCCCCGCGTAACCCGAGTACGCCCCGCGTACTGAGTACGCCCCGCGTAATTTGAGTACGTCCCGCGTAATCCCAGACCCAGCAGCCTATAAATAGAACTCGAATTCAGCAATTTTCTCTTGTTCAAACTCTTCTTTCTCTCTAAGGTTTGCTTCGTTTTGCGTGCCGTTTATACCCCGAAGCCCCGGTAATATTCTCGAGCCCCGAAGCAAGATCCGAAGCCCCGAGAATCCCGAAGAGTGTTATTCCCGAGCCGAAACGTTGCCCGCGAGGAGCCCGGTTTTGTGAAGATCTTCCAGATCTACGGAGAAACACCTCTTCTGCAAGCCGTAGTGCTGCCCGATCATCTTCTGATCATGTGAGTGTGTAGTTACTTTCATTCCAACACAATATTATGAAGTATTTCCTATAAAATACGTGTTATGTGTATATATTTGGTTGTTATACGCGTGAGTGTATATTCACTCTCTTCTATCTTATAGATCTGAAGTATTCTCTATGAAATACGTGTTATGTGTGTATGCCTCATCTGTTATGTGAAAAATGTTTTGATTGAGCATGCTATACAGGTTTTGAAACTACGTATAAAAATGTATATTTTATCTACTAATATGTTGGGTAGAATATGGGTAGATAGTTGGTGTGTAATAAACAGATGAGAGGCCTCGATGTTGTTTTGATCCAGTCATCTAGCGGAATTTAGATGACGACCACGGACTTTTCTAGATAGTCTAGTGGAACGCTAGCAGGCTCATAACCTGTAGGTGTTAATGAACTTGGGTGTTCATTCGCTGTATTCCATCCCCCCATGGTTGCCTTATTTGACTTATATTGCTGAGGAACCCCCGAAGCATGTGTAGTCGCCCCGATGAAATATTCTTAGACTAGGTCCCTTGTGTTAGTTATTTTAGGGACATAAAGTGAGAATAACGGGAATGGGTAACTGGGTTATTGTTGGTTGACAATAATTAATTTAATTATTTATTGTGGGTTGAAAACCCTATATGCTCACCAGGCTCCCAAGCCTGACCCACTCAGTTGATTTATTTTACAGGAAGTGGCGCAAGAGCTTAAGATGGGCGAACATCAAGTTGTTTTGTTTACAAGTCTGTATATGTATATATTTGTTGAAAGACTTGTAATGCTATCGTTTATGCTTTATGATCTGTATCGGAACATGACATCCCGACTTTTGATTATGAAATGAAATCATATTTCTTTATGAAATGTTTTGATAAATATCTATTTTATCATGTTTTGTTTTTGGGAACAAATTCCGCATCTCTTTTAAAATTAAAAGGACTTACTCTGAAAATTATTTTTAAAAAGCATAAATGAAATCGGTCTTTTCGGGCCGAGATTTTGGGGATGTCACAGTTGGTATCAGAGCATTAGTTTAAGCGAACTAGGAATTTGTAGGATTTCTAGACTTAAACTTAGAATGCTAAGTGGAATTTTGAGATGTGTCTGTTATGTTTTAAGACACAAGCACTAGTTTATTTTAGGAAAGTTGCCTAAAATGCTTTATGTGCTAAATGTTATATATTGCCATATATGATATTATTTGTTCGGATCTATGGTCTGTTGCCGACCGGATCTAGAAACCTTATGTGTGTAGGATTCTAAGCGTACGTCTACGATATTAGAACTAGCATGTAAACGTTTCGGAGTGATAAGGATGATTTGAATATCTATCGTGAATAAGGATCTAATTTCACCTTATTCGGTGTGTAGATCAAAAATGGTGAGAACAAGAAGTGGAGTTGGAAATGCTGATGAAAATAGGAATCAACCACCAGTGATTGAACAAAGACCTGTTGTAGCAGCAGCACCTGAGCCAATAACCATGGCTGGTGTGCAATTGATGATTCAGACGATGTTGGATCGTCAGATGGAGGAAACTAGACGGTTGCTTCAACAAAATCGTGAAGAACTGTCAATTCGTGTGGAAGAGCCTGAATTAAATGAAGGGCACTCGGAAGGTGGAAACTTCAGTGGATCAGTTGGTCAAGCCAACCCACCGATAGTTAGGCAAGATAATCGCGATGGAAGGAATGATGGAATGGGATGCAAGTACAAGGACTTTTTGACTTGCAAACCATCGACCTTCAATGGAAAGGAGGATCCGATTGGGGTTATGGATTGGATCTCCGAAATGGAGCTAGCCTTCATGACGTGTGGCTGCAGAGGTAAGTTGCAAACCATCTATGCCGTGCGTCAATTCCGAGGTGGAGCCGTTCGTTGGTGGAACACTCTAGGGAAGACTTTGAGCCCTAATGAGCCACTGCAATTGTCATGGGGAGAGTTCTTGGTGCAGTTTAAGCGCAAGTTCTGCTCGGCTCAAAATCTGTTGGAGTTGGAGAACAAGTTCCTGACATTGACTAAGGGCAGTATGTCAGTTGATGAATACACCAATAACTTCACCGATAAGATGGAGTTTTCCTTGCGTATCGTTCCAGACGAGCTGACGAAAGTGGACCAGTATGCGAAGGGACTCCCATGGGAGTATGAGGTGCCAGTACGTCAGGCACATACTTTAGAGGCAGCTATTTGGGCTGCCAAGTCTGTTGAGAACATGATAAAGGGGAGAACCACCAACAAGGTTGAGGTTGGTGAGAAGAGGAAGTTTGAGGGAACATATGGTTCCGGCAAGAAAAGCAAATTTTCAAAATCTGATTCGAAAAGGTTTGGTGGGGGTAAAGGAGGGGAAGCGAAGTGGTGTGAAAAGTGTAAGAAAAAGCACTTCGGGAAATGTAGCGAGGATGTAACTTGCTACAAGTGTGGAAAGGTTGGACATTTTGCCAATGAATGTCCGAACAACAAAAGGATGTGTTTTGGTTGTAATGAAGAGGGGCATATTTTGAAAGACTATCCGAAGAAGAAGGAGGCAGCTAAGCCCAACATTCCACCAAAGCCGAAGGCGAGAGCATTCCAGATGACACTGGAAGCTGCTAAGGATGAAGCTGATGTCGCTTCAGGTACCTTTCTCGTTAACAATTTGCCTGCCCAAATTTTATTTGATTCTGGAGCCAAGTACTCCTTTATATCGCATGAATTTGGTAGAAAACTAGCTTTGCCTATTGTGAGACTAGATAATGCTTTATTAGTTGAAGTTGCTAGTGGCAAGATTGTACCTGTTAGCCATCGTATGAAAAACATTTTAATTGATTTGAATGGTAATAAGTTCCACGAGGAATTATTACCTATAGAACTTAATGGTTTCGACATCGTTTTGGGAATGGATTGGCTTAGTGCCAATGATGCCGAAATTTTATGCAAGAAGAAAATAGTGAAAGTGAATCCGCCTGGAAAGGAATCGTTTATGGTGTATGGAGATAAACGCAGAGTAAATTCTGGAATCATTTCCCTAATGAAAGCCAGAAAGTGTTTGACCAAGGGATGTACATCATATTTAGCATTCGTGATTGATGCTAAGAAGGAAAAGAAGGTGATGCAGAGTATTCCTGTGGTGTGTGATTATCCGGAAGTATTTCCCGAAGATCTTCCTGGATTACCACCTGATAGACAAGTAGAGTTCAGAATAGACTTGCTACCAGGAACTACGCCAATAGCAAAAGCACCTTATCGATTAGCACCAACGGAGATGAAGGAGCTGATGATGCAACTTCAAGAGTTGTTGGACAAAGGTTTCATTAGACCTAGTTCATCGCCCTGGGGAGCTCCGGTGTTATTTGTGAAGAAGAAAGATGGAAGTCTAAGAATGTGCATTGATTACAGAGAGCTAAACAAGGCAACAATAAAGAATAGATATCCGTTGCCAAGGATTGATGACCTATTTGATCAATTGCAAGGTTCGAGCTATTTCTCGAAGATCGATCTTAGGTCAGGATATCATCAGCTGAAAGTAAGAGAGCAGGATATAGAGAAGACTGCGTTCAGAACTAGATATGGACACTACGAGTTCTTGTTTATGTCATTTGGACTAACCAATGCTCCGGCAGCATTCATGGATTTAATGAATAGGGTTTGTAATCCGTTCCTTGATAAATCCATGATAGTGTTCATCGACGACATTCTGATTTACTCAAAAATCCAGGAGGAGCATGGCAGACACTTGCGAGAAGTGTTAGAAGTTTTAAAGAAGGAGAAGCTGTATGCTAAGTTCTCCAAATGTGATTTTTGGATTCGTGAAGTCCAATTCTTGGGTCACGTGGTCAACCAGAAAGGGATAATGGTTGATCCAGCAAAGATTGAAGCTGTAATGAAGTGGGAACAACCGAAAAGTCCCACGGAGATTCGAAGCTTTTTAGGATTAGCCAGATATTACCGAAGGTTTATCCAAGGCTTTTCTTCGATTGCTACTCCATTGACAGCTTTGACCCACAAAGGAGCTGCTTATGCTTGGAGTGAGAAGCATAAAGAAGCATTCGAGAAGCTAAAGAAGAAACTATGCGAGGCACCGATACTTTCTCTACCCGAAGGAGTTGAAGACTTCGCTGTTTATAGCGATGCGTCTGGGGTTGGATTGGGTTGTGTTTTAACCCAAAGAGAAAAGGTGATAGCATATGCGTCTCGACAACTGAAAGAGCATGAAAAGAACTACCCGACTCATGATTTGGAGTTGGCAGCAGTAGTTTTCGCTCTGAAGATATGGAGGCATTACCTCTATGGCACTAAGTGCAAACTTTTCACTGATCATAAGAGTCTCCAATATCTCTTTAATCAGAAGGAATTGAATATGAGGCAATGACGCTGGCTGGAATTACTCAAGGACTACGACTGCGAGATACTTTACCACCCCGGTAAGGCTAATGTTGTTGCTGATGCTCTCAGTCGGAAAGTCAATCTTGAAAGGAAAAGGCCAAGAGCGTTGAGAATTGAAGTTGTCTCGACCATTGTGGAAAGTATAAAGAAAGCTCAAGAGGAAGCTTCTGAGAAAAATGACCGAAAGGAGGAACGTTTGGGTAAAACGTTGGTGTTTGGTACAAACGGTCATGGACTGAAGGTATTCCAAGATCGTATTTGGGTACCTAAGTCAGGAGGAATTAGAGATCTTCTGATGGAAGAAGCTCACAAGACCATGTATTCGATTCATCCCGGTAGCACTAAAATGTATAGGGACCTGAAACCATACTACTGGTGGCCGACGATGAAGCTTGATGTTGCAAAGTATGTGGCCGAGTGTGTGACTTGTGCGAGAGTCAAGACACAACATCAGAAACCGTACGGGAGTTTAGAACCTTTACCCGTGCCTATGGGTAAGTGGGAAGACATTGCCATGGATTTTGTCACTAAACTGCCCAGAACAAAGAATGGTCACGACATGATTTGGGTGGTCGTTGATTGATTCACTAAGAGTGCGCATTTCATAGCAGCCAAGGAGAAATGGTCTATGGAAAAGCTTGTGAATTCTTACGTAAAGGAAATTGTGAGGCTTCACGGTGTTCCGTTAACAATTGTGTCGGATCGTGATAGTCGTTTCACCTCGCGATTTTGGAAAAGTCTACAAGAAGAATTGGGTACCAAGTTGTGTTTAAGTACAGCTTACCATCCGCAGACCGATGGTCAGAGCGAACGAACGATACAAACACTTGAAGATATGCTGAGAGCATGTACCTTGGAATTCCTAGGTAATTGGGATGAACATTTACCGTTGGTAGAATTTTCCTATAACAATAGTTTTCACTCGAGCATTAAGATGGCACCTTACCAAGCTTTGTATGGACAAAAGTGTCGTACGCCGTCTTGTTGGCTTAAGGCTGGGGAAAAGCAGTTTATGGGACCGGAGATGGTTCATCAGACTGCTGAAAAGTTGAAAATAATTAGGGAAAGAATGTTAGCAGCTCAAGATCGTCAAAAGAGTTATGCTGACAAAAAGCGAAGACCGACGACTTTTGAAGTTGGGGATTCGGTTTTGCTTAAAGTCTCGCCGTGGAAGGGAGTTATAAGATTTGGTAAAAGGGGAAAGTTGAGTCCAAGGTTTATTGGACCGTTTAAAGTTCTTCAGAGGATTGGGAACCAAGCTTACAAGCTCGAACTACCAGAAGAACTGAGTGGAATTCATAACACTTTTCATGTGTGTTATTTACGAAATTTCACGGGGGAAGTTCCCGACATGATTCCACTTTCGGAGTTGAGAATCGATGAGAACAAAAGGTTGATTGAAGAACCAGAGGCAATGGTTGACCGAAAGACTAAGAAATTGCGACGTAAGATGGTGGAGTTAGTGCTTGTCCGATGGAAACACACGAATGGGCCAAATCTCACCTGGGAGACGGAGAGTGACATGAGGAGTCGCTATCCGCATTTGTTTGTTGATGTGTGATTCCGGGGACGGAATCATTCTAAGGTGGAGAGAATTGTAACGCCTGTGTTTCTGGGCTTGCCATTTTTAGCAATGTAATAGTCTAGGTTAACCTTTGTAACTAAATTTGAAATAATAAAAATGTATTATTTGTGAATTATGTGAATTATGTGATTTATGTGTTTATTTTCTTGATTTTTATAATTTAATGAATTAAGAATAAAATAAGCGTCAAAATTAAAGTGTGAGATACGCCCGATATCTTTGCATAAAGTTGTAGTGGTCGAAACAAGGATTTCGGAGATATAAGGAATGCCAAAATCCGAGTTATAACGAAGAAGTTATGACCTGTCGAAGTTTCGAGACAGAACCGGCACGACGCCGAGTGACGTAAAATATGAATTTAAGATAGAACGATATTTAGCCTTAGCGATCTAAACGAAAGTCGTAGATTTCATTAAACCGAGAGCGTGCATAAAAGGAACGCCCAAATCTGACTTCCTATGAGGAAGTTATGATTTTCTGAAGTTTCGACGTGGCAGTATGCAGCCCGAATACTCGATTTGAGATCGAGCGGTTTTTAGCTGAAAAAATCTAAATGAGAATCGAACATCTTGTTGTTAGTAGCGAAGCAATGAAAAGTTAGGCGAGAACGGACGTCAGACGAAGAAGTTATGAATTTATAACGAAGTTTTTCTGTCCCGGCCTTCTAAAAATAAATAATAAAAATAAAAGTGAAAATTAGCCGACGGAGTCTAAATGAAAGTTGTAGAGTACGGTCTGATCCTCGCGTGGATATAAAGAACGTCGAAAACGGATCTCGTATGCGAAAGTTACGCAATTTAGAAGTTTGACAAGTCAATTACGCCCCGCGTAATTTGAGTACGCCCCGCGTACTCAGTCGGTTGCAACTTGTCTGACCAATACTCGAGTGCCACCAGTCGACGCACGCAGTGACGTCAAAGTACGCCCCGCGTAACCCGAGTACGCCCCGCGTAATTTGAGTACGCCCCGCGTAATCCCAGACCCAGCAGCCTATAAATAGAACTCGAATTCAGCCATTTTCTCTTGTTCAAACTCTTCTTTCTCTCTAAGTTTTGCTTCGTTTTGCGTGCCGTTTATACCCCGAAGCCCCGGTAATATTCTCGAGCCCCGAAGCAAGATCCGAAGCCCCGAGAATCCCGAAGAGTGTTATTCCCGAGCCGAAACGCTGCCCGCGAGGAGCCCGGTTTTGTGAAGATCTTCCAGATCTACGGAGAAACACCTCTTCTGCAAGCCGTAGTGCTGCCCAATCATCTTCTGATCATGTGAGTGTGTAGTTACTTTCATTCCAACACAATATTATGAAGTATTTCCTATAAAATACGTGTTATGTGTATATATTTGGTTGTTATACGCGTGAGTGTATATTCACTCTCTTCTAGTTTATAGATCTGAAGTATTCTCTATGAAATACGTGTTATGTGTGTATGCCTCATCTGTTATGTGAAAAATGTTTTGATTGAGCATGCTATACAGGTTTTGAAACTACATATAAAAATGTATATTTTATCTACTAATATGTTGGGTAGAATATAGGTAGATAGTTGGTGTGTAATAAACAGATGAGAGGCCTCGATGTTGTTTTGATCCAGTCATCTAGCGGAATTTAGATGACGACCACGGACTTTTCTAGATAGTCCAGTGGAACGCTAGCAGGCTCATAACCTGTAGGTGTTAATGAACTTGGGTGTTCATTCGCTGTATTCCATCCCCCCCATGGTTGCCTTATTTGACTTATATTGCTGAGGAACCCCCGAAGCATGTGTAGTCGCCCCGATGAAATATTCTTAGACTAGGTCCCTTGTGTTAGTTATTTTAGGGACATAAAGTGAGAATAACGGGAATGGGTAACTGGGTTATTGTTGGTTGATAATAATTAATTTAATTATTTATTGTGGGTTGAAAACCCTATATGCTCACCAGGCTCCCAAGCCTGACCCACTCAGTTGATTTATTTTATAGGAAGTGGCGCAAGAGCTTAAGATGGGCGAACATCAAGTTGTTTTGTTTACAAGTCTGTATATGTATATATTTGTTGAAAGACTTGTAATGCTATCGTTTATGCTTTATGATCTGTATCGGAACATGACATCCCGACTTTTGATTATGAAATGAAATCATATTTCTTTATGAAATGTTTTGATAAATATCTATTTTATCATGTTTTGTTTTTGGGAACAAATTCCGCATCTCTTTTAAAATTAAAAGGACTTACTCTGAAAATTATTTTTAAAAAGCATAAATGAAATCGGTCTTTTCGGGCCGAGATTTTGGGGATGTCACAGCGTACAGGTGCAAGGTACCGCTGCCAACATTCGTCGTCTGGACACATTGTAGAAAAATCCCTACCTCCACAGCGACGCACTCCAAGATCAAATGAATACAACTCTCGCCGAGGTAAGAGAAATGAGGGAGCAACAATCCATCTTTGAAAGGCGTCTAACGGGAACCAAGCAATCAGACGTGGAGTCTAGCTCCAAGCTGTAACGACCAAAATTTCAACCAAATTAAAACATTTTATTTCATTCAAAAACCGTTAAGATCATACATCTTGTTTTCAAAATAGTTTAAACATCAGAGTAATTCCCAAGAACCATAAAGCATAAAAATGAGTAGCGTTACGATCATGCCTTCGCCTTGCCACGATCTCCTGAAAGACCTGAAACAATAAACCATAAACTGTAAGCCCGAAAGCTTAGTGAGTTCCCCCAAAGTACCCATACACAGAGAAACATACGCATACAACAAAGAAAAACATACTACGGATCCAATCAACCTTCCGGTTGGAATACCCCTGGCCCTCAACCATTGGGTTGGTATGCCCATACACCTATACGCACAACAATAACTACTATGGGTCCAATCATCCCTCAAAATGGAATACCCCAGGCCCCTCAACCATCGGGTTGGAATGCCAACATTCTATGAGTCCAATCATCCTACCGAGATGGAATACTCCTGGCCCACAACCATCTGGTTGGAATGCCCCACCTCCTATACTACTACTACTACTATGGGTCCAATCATCCCTCGGGATGGAATACCCCAGGCCCCTCAACCATCGGGTTGGAATGCCAATCTATACTAGCAAACATGCACACATAACATACAACCACATAATACTCTACATAACCAACATACTAGGGCCCTATCATCCTACCGGGATGGGATACCCTCTATTACTGCTCAACATACAGAACCCGCAGGTAGCCTCCTACCAGTGTACATAAAGCAAGACCAACTACCAGTCTATAAATAACCACTACCTAACTACCAGGGCGCTGATCCAGCAGAACTTCCCATCACACAACTATCCATTTCTCTAGGATACTAAGCTAACAAGGCATATCCTCATGTCCTTATCCTATATACTAGGATACTAGCAAGCATATCATCACACAACATAATAAGCTCTAAATAACAAATCAAAGGTCGGCCTTGGTGCCTTAGACCCTTGGGTACAGTGAGGATAACTCACCTTGCAATTGCTGGAATCCTGCAAATCTCTGACTGCTGACTCGCCGGAAATCCCAACTATCATATGAAAACCATCACATTAGAAACCGTCATGATTTCCTAGGCCAAGGGCCCACAACACTCATTAAGTCCATCCTCCTCTTATTGGGCTAAGACCTAAAACCAAATCCTCATGCAAAGCCCAATATTGGCCCAATTTACTAAATTGGGCCCACCTTTACAAACGGGCCTAGATCCAAGGTCCATAATAATTATTGGGTCTAAATTAATCCATTCATAAGTTTCAATCACGGCCCAAGCCCAACTGGCCCATAAACAACCCAATCATTTAAGGCCCAAGATGGAAATCCCATCAGAGGGAGTACGTTGGGCGTACCCCTCTTGATACGCTGGGCGTACTTCGATTCTCGCGAACTGGAAACGGGACACTGACCCACTACGCTAGGCGTACATCAGCTTACGTAGGGCGTACGCGCGATGATCTAAAACTCCTCTTAAGTTCTTAATGGCTTAAGCTCTTAAGCCCAAACTTCAGATCCATCGACCAAACATGCCTAGGATTCATTAAGTCTCAAACTTTATTACTTGGGACGTCCATAAAGCTCTTAAATCAAGGTCTTAATCCATTAAGACCCACTTATATCACACATGAGACAATCAAAGCCATTGAGACCTCATTTTTCTCACTCAAGACCTCTCCTATGGTCTGAAAGGATAGCTAATCTCAACCAACTCGCGTCATGCATCATTTTGGGGTTTTGGGGACAAGAAATGGTGTCAAAACTTCATAACACCAAGATCTACACAAAATAGAGGTCAAGCAAGAGACTTTATACCTCAAAAGAGCTCCAGAAGATGACTGCTTCCCAGATCTACGAGCTCCAGCCACCCAACTCCTTCCTTGACAACTTCTTCTTTCTTCTTCTAGGCTCTCGTTTGCCAAACCAAGCTCTCCAAGGTCAAATATCCACAACAATGGAAGAAGAACGGCTACTTAGGGTTTCTGAGGGTAAGAGAGAAGATATGGAAGCTAAGGTTGGAACCATAATGTTCCTTATATAGTGGCTGGCCTTAAAATTAGGGTTTCTGGGCACTGGAAGTACGATGGGCGTACATCCCGTACGTTGGGCGTACGCCCCCAACACCCGCGTTCATTTAACCACTCTACGTTGGGCGTAACCTAGCTTACGTTGGGCGTACCCAGCCAATTACACGCATGCACTCCATGCACGCCTAGGACCCCTTTGCCAAATATTTCCTTTAGGGACCATCATTGACACTAGCTTCAAAGTGTCATAACTCTTTTATTCTATGTCCGTTTCCGACGGACTTTATATCCACGAAAAGGTGGCGAGAAGCCCTATGCTCCTAGCAACACACCCAGACCCGAAACCTTCTCGAATGAACCCAATGCCCAAAAAGAACAAAACGCCTTTACCCTTGATCTCGGTAATCCATAAATAATTACTTTTAGAACGAGGCATTACACAAGCGCAACCTACATCGCAAGTAGTACTTGCCAGACTCCCAAAGTTTTGTTATAGAATAGGATCTCAGCTAAAAGTCTTACTTTTCTCTAACTTTTTTAATCGGAGACCTTTAGAAAGGTCAAAATTTTCCTGACTCCAGAATGTAACCCAATATATGTTTGATATAATGAAGTATTTCTCTTGTGTGTTAATTCATTGCATACCACTCGAATTCATAAGTTTATATATAAACTCTTATTATGAATCAAACTCAAAAACCTTGTTTAGGTCGAACCTAATTCATGAAATGTTGAAAATAGCTAACTCGTTAACACATGACTTTCAATCATTTGAGACTTATTGTCTTTCATTATTTCTTTGACAACACAATGTCTCCTCGTAGGTCAACACACCGAAATACGACACCAACACCGCCACCACCACCTCCAACTTACGATCCCGCTATGGTACAGGATGCCATCACCGCAGTAGTAGCAGCTACGCTATCCCAAATAAACTCTAATGGAGTTGGGGGGGGGGGAGTGGGAGTAGTACCAATCATCATAACCACGACACTGTTCATGGTCATGTTAGGGAATGCACCTATAAAGAATTCTCGAACGCCAAGCCGAAAATGTTAAATGGCACTGGAGGAGTCATTGCACCTATGCAATGGTTTGAAAAGACCGAGACGATCTTTGAAATCTGTTCGTGCCAAGAAACAAGCAAGGTCAAGTTTGTTGCTTGTACCTTCACAGACCAAGCCCTCACATGGTGGAAGGGCCATGTGAAATCTGTATCCTTTCCAGTCGCCAACGCCATGAGCTGGGAGGACTTAAAGGTCCTACTGTCAGAAGAATACTACCCGAGGGGTGAAATTCAAAACCTAGAACAAGAGCTATGGAACATGAAAATGGTTGGTTCTGACCTAGCTGCCTATACGGCCAGGTTTAATGATTTTTCATCCCTATGCCTGGGAATGGTCAACCCGGAGCCGAAGAAAGTGGAAAGATACATCTGGGGGTTGTCACCCCAGATTCAAGGGCATGTTTTGGCTTCCAACCCAGTCACATTCAATAGCGCGAAGCGCCTGGCACAACCACTAATCGATCACGGGGTTAAACAGGGTACCATCACAGTTACTGCTGACCCACTGAAGGAGGTAGAGGACCGAAGGAAACCTTGGAACAAGAGGAAGGGGCAAGCCCCGCAAGAGAATCCCAAGAGGAAACAGTTAGTGACAGCTCACGCTGTTACTATCCCTACCACCCCCACACCAACAAAGTCGTACATTGGCAACCTGCCGAAGTGCAATACGTGCAACTTTCATCACCACGGACCTTGCCATGAGATGCATTGCACCAAGTGCAACCGGAAGGTACACACCGTCCTATTCTGCAAAGAACCAAACCAACCATCCGCTCTAGCCGCGAATGTCGGGGTAGGCCGCACCTACTTCGAGTGCGGAGCTACAAGACACTTCCGAAGGGACTGCCCGAAGGCAAACAACAGGATTACTGGCAGGAGAGGCTGAGTATTCGCAATGGGCCAGAAGGAAGCCATTGTAGATCCCACTGTTGTTACAGATACATTTCTCCTCGATAACTCATATGCATGCATTTTGTTTGATAGTGGAGCGGAGAGGAGTTTCGTTAGCCATAGTTTTAAAAATATACTCAAATCAACACCTCAATCGCTAAGTGAAACACTTATAGTAGAAATGGTTAACGGGAAAACAGAAAGCACTAAGGAAATATACTTAAAGTGTACCCTATCATTAAACAATAAATCCTTTCCAATCAACCTCATGTCAGTCTCAATAAAAAGTTTCGACGTCATCATAGGCATGGATTGGCTAAGTTCTCATCGTGCGTACATTTTATGTTACGATAAGGTCGTTCGCCTTAATCTGCCAAATGGCGAAGCCCTCATTATTTATGGCGACAAACCTAGCACTCCTCTTTGTATCATCTCTTGTATTAAGGCTCAAAAAAATATGCACAAGAAATGCCAAGCGTTCTTGGAACATATTGTGGATGTGAAGCAAGGAGTAGAAGACATCAAGAGCGAGCCTGACGTATGTGACTTTCCTGATGTCTTTCCTGAGGATCTTTCGGGAATACCTCCCGCAAGGCAAGTCGAATTCAAAATCGAATTAATTCCTAGAGCCACCCCTGTGGCCAAAGCGTCGTATTGCTTTGCCCTAACAGATATGCAAGAATTATCCAGTCAACTAAACGAACTTGTCAGCAAAGGATTTATCTGACCAAGCTTCTCACCTTGGGGATCACTAGTGTTGTTCGTGAAAAGAAAGCCAGATCGTTCAGAATGTGCATCGATCACCAATAACTCAACAAACTTACCATCAAGAACCACTATCCCCTACCACGAATAGACGATCTGTTCGACCAAATCCAAGGAGCAAACTATTTTTCCAAGATCGATTTGAGGTCGGGATATCACCAGCTACGATTCCTAGAAGGTGATATTCCCAAGACAACTTTCCAAACAAGATACGGTCACTATGAATTTGTAGTGATGTCGTTCTGACTAACCAATGCCCCTGCCGTGTTCATGGATTTAATGAATCGAGTATGTTATTCCTTCTTGGAAAAATTTGTGATTGTGTTCATAGATGACATACTCATCTACTCAAAGTGTAGAGAAGAACATGGTCAGCACCCGACACAAGTCTTACAGACATTACGAGCTGAGAAGCTTTATGCAAAGTTCTTAAAATACGAGTTTTGGATTAGGAAGGTGGACTTCCTAGGTCATGTGGTCAGTGAAGAGGGAATCCACGTGAACCCTTCAAAGATCAAGGCTATCAAGAATTGGGCTGCGCCCACAACGCCAACCGAGATTCGCCAATTCCTAGGTCTCAATGGCTATTACCGCAGGTTCATACAAAACTTCTCCAGCATTGCGAAAACTCTAACCTCCCTGACTCAGAAGGGTGTAGCCTACAAATGGGGAGAAAAACAAGATACCGTATTTCAGACCTTGACGCAAGTCCTGTATAATGCACCCATCTTGTCCCTTCCAGAGGGGACAGAAGACTTCGTAGTATATTGCAATGCTTCCAATCAAGGGTTGGGTTATGTGCTAATGCAATGAAGAAAGGTTACTGTGTACACCTTACGACAACTGAAAATACATGAAATCAACTACACCACTCATGACTTAGAACTTGGAGCAGTGGTGTTCGCTCTGAAGATCTGGAGGCACTACCTATACAGTACGAAGTGCACCATTTTCACAGACCACAAGAGCCTTCAATGCATATTCGATCAGAAGGAGCTCAACATGAGGCAAAGACGTTGGATTGAGCTACTCAACGACTACGAATGTGAGATTCTTTATCATCCAGGAAAGGCCAATGTGGTGGCAGATGCCCTTAGTCGTAAGGAGTACTCTGGTCAAAGAGTGAAGTCATTAACCATGACGATCCATTCACACCTGTCAACACAAATCAAGGAAGCTTAATTGGAAGCCTTGAAACCCGAAAATATGGCAGGTGAAGCACTTAGAGGGATGGAAAAGAATCTTGAAATCAAGAATGATGGAGTTCGTTACCTTATGAACCAAATCTGGACACCGAAGTTCGATGGGTTCAGAGAAATGGTTATGGACGAAGCACACAAGATCCCATACTCCGTACACCCAGGTTCAAATAAGATGTATCTGGATCTCAAGAAACTCTACTGGTGGCCAAACATGAAAATAGAAATTGCCACCTATGTGGGCAAGTGCTTGACTTGCGCCAAGATCAAAGTAGAACATCAGAAGCCCTCAAGTCTACTCCATTAGCCCGAAATACCTGAGTGGAAGTCGGAGCAGATTTCCATGGAATTCATAACCAAACTACCCAAGATGCAGGGGGCCACGATACCTTTTGGGTAATCATCAACAGGCTAACCAAATCTGCCCACTTCTTGCCGATCAAAGAGACCGATAAGATAGAGAAACTAACAAGAACCTACATCCGAGAGATCGTGCGACTTCATGGAGTGCCGATATCTATCATCTCGGACATAGACGGTAGATTTACCTCATGGTTCTGGAAAACGCTACAGAAGGCCTTAGGTACTAAGCTAGATATGAGTACAACCTATCACCCACAAACTGACGGGCAGAGTGAGAGAACAATCGAAACCCTAGAGGACATGTTGCGAGCATGTGTAATCGACATCGGTAAAGCATGGGACGTCCACTTGCCATTGATTGAGTTATCTTATAACAAAAATTATCACATTAGCATCAAGACTTATCCATTCGAAGCCCTTTAGGGCCGCAAGTGCAAATCACCTCTGTGCTCGGCGGAAGTGGGCGACACGGAGTTGGCGAAAGGTCCAGTCCCTGATAACACTCTCACTGGTCCGAAAATCATAAGGGAAACGAATGAAAAGATCATTCAAATTTGAGAGTGACTGAAAGCCTCACGAGATAAACAAAAGAGCTTTGCCGACAAAAGACGAAAACCCTTGGAATTTCAGGTTGGTAACCGCTTTCTACTAAAGGTCTCACCCTGGAAGGGCATGATACGCTTCGGGAAGCATGGAAAGCTAAACCCAAGGTACATTGGACCCTTTCGAAATTACTGCAAGGATTGGTCCAGTAGCTTATAGACTTCAACTTCCAATCGAACTTAACAAAGTGCATCCAGTGTTTCGTGTGTCTAACTTGAAGAAGTGTCTATCCGACGAAACTCTTGGAATTACACTCGAGGAAATCAAACTAAATGAAAATCTTAACTTTGTGGAAGAACCCGTCGAGATCATGGATAGGGAAATCAAACAAACTAAGAAGAGTCGTGATGTGTGTAAAACTCACTTAGTTTTAATCCTACTTTAATTATCAAATAACACACAAAAGGCAGTGAACCTATCAATTGTGGTATAGCTAAATAAGCAGGGTATCGAACACAGGGAACGGCAAATTAAATTAAAAACTAATTCTATCTAAGTTAATTTAACAGATAATGGTTTTTTCTCTAGTTTTACAAGACTAGAAACTTACTAACTAAAACTAATGCAAGACTAGAAAAGAACAAATTAACTAGATTCAATAATGGGAAAGAAACTTCTGTTTAGTTCAACTCGGTTAACTTTATGGTTGATTTTAAGGTAATAGTGCAATGGATTAATTCTTTCGTTGGTTACCGATTCAAGTGATTAAGTTTGTGTTCACTACCCTAATCCTTAGCAAATAAACTAATTCAAACAGTGGCCAATTGCTTAATTTAATTATATTTACTAGATTAATTATTCGGGTTAAGTTAGACTTGCAATAGCTAATTAATTCGTTATTCTTAATTAACCTCTTGTTCGATGGTCATCTTACAAGCTTGCACATGAGTTTACTCAATTTCCTTATTAATCCTAGTTTCATATTCATTAATCCTAGACATATGATATAGTGGTCACATATCATACGAGGTTGATAATCAATAGATGTTCATGCTAATCAATTATCTTCCTATTAACAGAAAATAAATTATCATTCATACACAAGGTTCTTTAGCAAGCTAAAATAACAATTAATCACCAACTTGGAATTAATCCTACCAATCAATCAAACCATATTGTCAACTTTGTATCCCCAAACAGAAGTCTAAAGAAATTAGTTCATAACTAAGGTAAATAACAGCAAACAAATAAGTTCAAGTTGCTTAATCATGTTGACAAAACAAAAGAATTAAGTAGAATGGTGAAATTACGCCTTAATTACTCCCAGGATTGGATTCTAGCTTCCTTGGTCGACTTCTAGGGTTCTTCTGGCTTCTTATTCGCAGCTAAGCACTTCTGAAACTTCCCAGAATTCTCCCTTCTCGCATTGTAGAGTTATCTTTATATATGCATTCCGACTCGTCGAGTCATATGGTGACTCGTCGAGTCCCTCTCACAATAGTCGTAATCCGATAACTATCTTGACTTCCGAATGCTTATCTTTCTGAATCTGCGACCGGACTCGTCGAGTCAAGGGGCAACTCGACGAGTAGAAGCCTTTTATGGGTGTTTTCTTTCTTCTTTCCACTCTTGAGCTCCTAACCGCTTCTCTTGCTTCCTTTTGCTTCCGAGCTTCACCTTTGGACTGAAAAATATAATTTAACACTTTTAAGTACCTTTTGTCCATAATATGCAACAATTTAGCTAATATATGAATAATAAACTACACTCAAAACACACTAAATATGCACATATCAAAATACCCCACACTTGTCTTTTGCTTGCCCTCAAGCAAAACTGATTTTTAACACATTAGAATCACATATAATAACTCCAATCCAACCCAGCCATTATGCCAAGACCGCAACGCATGCATTTGTGTCTAATATCCTAAAAACTCCCCATACTTCAAATACTCACAATCCTCATAAACATTCGCCCACTCACCCCGAACTATGCTCATTTTATGCAACCCTCCGAATCCATCCTCAGAAAACCTCTTTACCCTCAAGGTATTTTTAATTGAGCAACCCAAGCATACATAATCTAGAATTACAACTTTTCGATACCACTACGGAGCTCTTTGGAATTCTTCACTTGCTTGATAATTTGATCTTGAATATCTTTGAATTCACCACCTTGTTGTTTGATTTTTGGTATCTTCAACTTTTTGAATTTCTTGGAATTTTTTATCTTCATATTTGATATTTGACTTTGATGCTCCAAAAATTCTTACAATTTTTCTTGTAATTCTCTTTTTTTTTTTTTTTCATGTATACCTCACTTTTTTTTCACTCAAAACCTACATGCTTAAGCAGGGGCGCTCAATCTCAACCTTTATTGCCTAATGATAAAAATCTTCCTGGCTACATTTCAGGTTTAGGCTGCTAAACATATTGCATCCCTCAGGCTGAGCAAGGTCGTGTTTTTGTCTCATGATTTCACTGAAATAAGGAAGCCACAAATGCACTAGAACGTATATAGACTCAACTAAACATTTGGGTTGTCATGCAATTATTAACACAATTCTAACATGGAATCCTAATTTTTTTACCAAAATTTTCTAAATTAAATCCTAAATAATCCTCTTAGTATGCAAATTTTTAAAATTTGACTATTATGTAACCAACCCCCTACCCCACACTTATGTGATGCAATGCCCTCATTGCATATTATGCATAAAAAACAGAAAAATAAAGAGGGAATTGGAACAAACTCCCCTGGGATAGCAGTGGATAGGTTGATCACTCTCATTTAAGCTCCATCTTCAATAAACTTCATACATGGGAACATCCCATCCATGTCTCGTGTGGGTCGCTCTAATATGCGAAACTCGGCGTAAGATCTTCAAGAATGGATATGGAATTAGAAGGATGCAAGTGGTATAAGTATTAGCATCAAATCAGCAGTCGTTCGGCTCAAAAAATGAATGACTCGTCGAGTCTGATGATGGACTCGCCGAGTAGCAGCGCGCCTTTTAAAAATTTCTGGAAATACAAAGCGACTCGTCGAGTCAACTTAGTGCACTCGACGAGTTGGCCACTGAATGAAAAATCTTGGTATGTGGCAACTGTTTTAGCCTCTAACAACTTTGTTAACCCTTCCTCACATGCGGACTCAATCGCTCATACCCCTAAGACCGGACTTGACACTTTTGACGTTAAAACCTCGCTTCCTTGACTCGCTCTCACACGCAAAAACATCCATGCTTTACTTCTCTATACCATCCTAAGCAAGCAATCAAAATGCAATCCTGAAAATAACTACAACAAACAACTATTAAACATAATAATATCTCAAAGCATACACACCAAAAACAAAACAAAATAAAAATTGAAATTGTTTGAACACAAAAACACAAAGATCAATCCTCATCTTCCTCCTCATCATCGTTGGCTCCACTTCCCCCAGCTCCGCTTTGTCGTGCACCAATCCTCTCGTCCCACGATGGAATGTATGGATAATTCCCACCATCAATATGTGGAATATTGAAGTGGTCAAAAAGTCGTATGTGGGATTGTTTGCTAAAATTTAGCCCCCTAGCCATTTGGTCTTGCATCCGCCTCATCTCTATATTGTACCAATCCATTGGTACGTCTTCAGTCTCTACTGGAATCACTGGCGGCTCATCCTCCACATCCCTTTCCCTTCGCGATCTCACCCTCCTTCCCGGTGCTGCGGGACCTACAACTGGGTCATCATTTGGGATGGCATAATGGCCACCACCATAGTCTTCAATGATTCGTGCTCTGCGGAAAAGAATGGGATTAAATGGGGGTGTCGGGATCAATGTCAAGAGGTTCCAGGCACCACGGTTCATCAACCCGAATGAATTAGCCAATCGAGTGACAAACATGCCTCCATTGATACGAGATGTTTTGCAATCTTTGACCGCACCCGCTGAGAGGTATGAAGCAATGCACCACGGGATGTTGCAAAAGACGCCGGGCGTGATAATGCTCCATAGGTAGAAAACATTAAGGTTGGAAACCTTGTCATCGTCCTTCCTTTGGTTGATGGTGGAGGAAATAAGGCGGTGAATGAGGCGGTGGATCGGGGATCGGATGCTCCCTTCCTGCGCAGACTTCGGGATATAAACTTTATTCCCTATAGTATTCCACCAACCCGTGCTAGTAACCCCATCGGGAAACACCATGTGAGTGGTTGCCAAAAAGGCCCGAAAGAGGTTCGTTGAAACCAAAGGTTGATCATAAATCCCTAGCCGGCAAGCAAGATCCACCACCGAGTATTGATGATACTCGCCCCCAAGACAAAAAGTGAAGCTCACCGGATGATATAAATCCACTCCACCGGTAAAAGATACCGTGGAGAAAAACTCCAAGCAAAGCTCTAAATATACCGGCTCTTGTATGCGGAAGACCCGGCTCCACCCATCACATATCATTGACTCGCCGTCATGTTGAAACTCCTTTAAAAGGTACGGAGCTAATTCTTCTTCATATCGCACATTTTGCAACCACTCCCAATCAATTCTGTTCGGTACATAGACCTCCTTCTTTTTGATATCGGAAAGCTTCTTCTTCCACTTCCGCATTGTTGAAGCGGATTCGATTTGTGGGAAATTTAACCATGGAAATTCCCCTTGGCTACCACTTGAAGATTGTCCTCTTCTAAACATGATTCCTGCAAAACATATAAACCAGACCCAGAAAACACAGAATATAATTAAAAAAACGAACTGTTTCTGCAAATCGACTGGACTCGTCGAGTCCATGCCCGACTCGGCGAGTCGCGCGACCTGTACGAGTCGGTCGACGGGTCTCACAAAATTGAACCATGTAACCTTTAAATTCTTGCAAGGGTTTTGTTCAGGGACTTCCTACTAAGTAATAAAGCCACAATAAACGTTCAAAACAACAATATTCATGACAAAATCGAAAACCTAGAATTTAATCATTTTTTCAAAAACGGGTTTTTTCATGAAATTGCAAGTATAGATGACCTTATAATCACATTCTATCTAGAAATCAAGAAGAAAGTTGTTACCTTTTGAGTTTAAATCTTGAGAATTTGGAAGAAAGGTTGAAGAACACTTGAATGCTTGAGAGAGAGTTGTAGAGAGAGGCACCCGGCGAGTGTGGTGTGGAAACTGAATTTTTAGGGTTAAAACCCTATTAGATGTAAAAGTAATTTCAAAAATGTTTATTTTTTTTCTGTAAATAAACTCGACTCGTCGAGTCAGGGTCAGACTCGGCGAGTCCAATCGCGCAGTTAAAATTTTTTCTGAAATCAGTATATACTCGTCGAGTCAGGGTCAGACTCGGCGAGTCTCTTGTAAAACATTACTAATTTTTAAAATTTTGTTATGTATTCAAAATCTTTTCACCCCACTCTTAAGCTAGGCGCTCCCTTAAGCAGACAAGTCCGATGATTTGGAAGATTAAAATTGAAACACAAAAAAAAAAAAAAAAAAAAAAAAAAAAAAACTAAAGAGTAAAAGAAAGCAAACTCTAACGACGGGTTGCCTCCCGCCAAGCGCTTCTTTTTGCGGAGTCATTAGCTAGACTCCTTCCCATTTACGTTTTGTCATCTTCAAGCAGCGGGAATGTACGCCTCACTTTTTGTGGTTTATACTTAGTCTTGTAGGCGTGAATCTTCTTCTTGTAAGCCCTCTTTAATTCGTCTCTTCTTTTTTTCTCTGTATCATCCTCAGCTGGTTGGGCCTCTCTTTTCCTCTTCTTCTTTTTCAACCCATGCTTTTTCACCAACTTTTGAACCTCCTTTTCTTTAAATTTGATAACTTCATATTTCATAGCGGTCCGTGCTCTAGGTTTAGTAGTGAATTGGTGATCAACTCCCGCTCTGCTTCCATTTATGTCCTCATCCCCTTTTGTGCTCGACTCTTCTCCAAATGGCATCGTATCAAGGCATGCCACATCGGCGTGTTGGACCTCCATTCCTTTTACTTCTTCTTGCTTGACCTCTGGATTAGCTTTAAACATCACCCACTCTTAATGTCAAAGTAGACTCACATATGTCAATTAGGGCACCTGCGGTGTTTAAGAATGTTCTTCCCAAAACAATTGGTATTTCTGGGTCTTTTTTCATCTCCACTACCACGAAGTCTACTGGGAAAATAAACTTGTCCACCTTGATAAGGAGATTTTCACATATGCCTTGTGGGTGAATTATTGTTTTATTTGCCAAATGGATTCTCATATTTACCGGCTTTGGTGCTGGTAAATTCAGCTTCTTAAAGAATGAATAGGGCATCAAATTAATGCTTGCCCCTGAATCAGCCAATGCTTGTGTAGAAACTTCATTACCAAATTGGCACGGAATTACTATGTTACCCGGATCACCCTTCTTCTCAGGCAGCTCACTCATCAATATCTCCGCGACTTCAGCAAGATCTTTCCTAGCAGCAAACAAGCCTTTAAGCAAGTTAAAATATTTAGGAGTTTGGAGCATTGTGTCCACGAATGGCATATTGACTTGTAAAGCTTTAACATGCTCCATGAAGGTTCTATAGGCTTGAACTTTTTCTGAAGGCATGGCTCTGGATGGGTATGGCAAAGGAGGATTGTATGGCTTCAGAAAACTGGCATTTTCTTCATTCCCGACTGGACTCGTCGAGTCCATTTTGGTGACTCGGCGAGTCTGATCGAGTTTTTCTTGTTCTGATTTTTCTTCCTTTTCTTCCTTCTCCTTGGAAACTCTTAGTGTTTCTGCCAATTCTTCTTCACCGCTGGAGGTTATTACGCTCATGTTCTCGTTTCTTGGATTGGGTTGGGTGTCGCTCGGAAGTTGGCCCGGTCTTCTTTCGTTTACTTGATGTGCAAGTTGGCCCAGCTGTTTCTCTATGTTAAGAATAGAAGCTTGCTGATTCCTCAACATATTTCTGGTTTCTTGCATTGCTACATCATGATCATTATGTCTTTTCTCGGACGCGGTTATGAATTTTGTAAGTAATTCTTCTAAATTCGTCTTCTTGTCCATCACCGGTTCTTCCTTTTGATAATATCCCCTCTCCCTCTGTTTGTATTTCTCTTCCTTAGCCTTTCTGTACTCTTCGTATGGGAGCCATTCCTTCTTCGGTTTCCTCCAGTCTTCATCGTATCTATCGCCGCTGGAGTAGAATACTTGAGCCTTTTTATTTCCATTCTCGTCTCGATCACATTCCTTGGTAAGATGGGGACCGCCACAATTTTCACATCCAACTCTAATAGCATGGATCGTTTGATCCATTTTTGTCATTCTTCGGTCTAGGCTATCGAGTTTAGCTATCACCGCCGCCATACCATCGTTTACCGAATTTACTACTCCTCGACTCACTTCATTCCTCGGGTTGTGGTATTCTCTAGAGTGCCTGGAGAATTCTTCAATTAACTCCTTTATTTCCGGAGGTGGCTTTCGGGTGAGTGGGCCTTTTGAATCGAGTAGTTGCCTCGTGGTGACATTTACTCCATCATAAAAGATAGAGACCTCTTGTTGGCTATTAAGATCACGGTGGGGGCAATTTCGAAGTAGGCTCTTGTATCTTTCCCAAGCTTCATATAGGGATTCGCCGGGTTGTTGCTCGAAGTTGGCAATGGCTTTCTTTAGCTTGGCTATCTTGGAAGGTGGGCAGAAGTGATCTATGAACTCTTCTTTCATTTTGGCCCATGTGGTAACCGATCCGGGAGGGAGTGACTTCAACCAATCCTTTGCAGCTCCTTTAAATGTGACAGGAAGCATGCGTAGTAGCTGGATCTCGCGGGGCACATTAGGTACATTGAAGTAATCCGCCACATCATTCACTTCATCTAAGTGCTTATAGGCGTCTTCATGATCTCTCCCGTGAAACGGTATCTCCTTGAGTTGAGCGAGAATATGGCCCTTTAGTTCAAATGTAGCGGTAGCGGGGATTGCGGGTTGCACAAGTCCCGGGCCGGTGTCATCACGCATCCTTTTCTTCCACTCCCCCATGGGGATTTCGTCAATATTAGCCATAGCGGTGGCTAAGTCGTCTTCAAACTCGGATGTGTGCTCGCTTTCTTCTTCGGTCTCGTAATCGGTGTCTTTTGGGATCGGATCTTCGGTTTTCAACGACGCACTGGATGCTCCTGCTTTGCTGCTCCTCTTCTTGCTAAAAACGGATTTGAGGTTTTTGAGTGGTGAGTTCTTTGAAGAAGCGGTTTCTCCAACGGTTTTGCCCTTGTTTCTTCTTAATGTGGTTTCCGGATCTTCAAGAGGGGGAACTAGAGGCGTAGCAGATCCTCGGGTCATGAACCAACTGCAAACAAAAACAAAACAAAACGCGTAAAAAAGAACAAAAAATTAAATTTGATTCAACGTGGCACTCGCCGAGTCGGGGCGAATGCACTCGGCGAGTTCAAGTTAAAATCAGCGTTTTTTTTTTTTTTTTTTTTTTTTTTTTTTTTTTTTTAACTAAAACTTAAACAAAAAAAAATGAAACAGAAATTAACTTTGTGTAAGATGAATCTTACACAAAGGATCGATTGAATTAGAATTTTAATGCTAATTTTAGAACCGTTCCCCGGCAACGGCGCCAAAAACTTGATGTGTGTAAAACTCACTTAGTTTTAATCCTACTTTAATTATCAAATAACACACAAAAGGCAGTGAACCTATCAATTGTGGTATAGCTAAATAAGCAGGGTATCGAACACAGGGAACGGCAAATTAAATTAAAAACTAATTCTATCTAAGTTAATTTAACAGATAATGGTTTTTTCTCTAGTTTTACAAGACTAGAAACTTACTAACTAAAACTAATGCAAGACTAGAAAAGAACAAATTAACTAGATTCAATAATGGGAAAGAAACTTCTGTTTAGTTCAACTCGGTTAACTTTATGGTTGATTTTAAGGTAATAGTGCAATGGATTAATTCTTTCGTTGGTTACCGATTCAAGTGATTAAGTTTGTGTTCACTACCCTAATCCTTAGCAAATAAACTAATTCAAACAGTGGCCAATTGCTTAATTTAATTATATTTACTAGATTAATTATTCGGGTTAAGTTAGACTTGCAATAGCTAATTAATTCGTTATTCTTAATTAACCTCTTGTTCGATGGTCATCTTACAAGCTTGCACATGAGTTTACTCAATTTCCTTATTAATCCTAGTTTCATATTCATTAATCCTAGACATATGATATAGTGGTCACATATCATACGAGGTTGATAATCAATAGATGTTCATGCTAATCAATTATCTTCCTATTAACAGAAAATAAATTATCATTCATACACAAGGTTCTTTAGCAAGCTAAAATAACAATTAATCACCAACTTGGAATTA
Organism: Lactuca saligna; assembly: GCF_052625555.1. Classification (NCBI taxonomy): domain Eukaryota; kingdom Viridiplantae; phylum Streptophyta; class Magnoliopsida; order Asterales; family Asteraceae; genus Lactuca; species Lactuca saligna. Next base: position 204,666,676 of record NC_136421.1, read on the forward strand.
ATCCTACCAATCAATCAAACCATATTGTCAACTTTGTATCCCCAAACAGAAGTCTAAAGAAATTAGTTCATAACTAAGGTAAATAACAGCAAACAAATAAGTTCAAGTTGCTTAATCATGTTGACAAAACAAAAGAATTAAGTAGAATGGTGAAATTACGCCTTAATTACTCCTAGGATTGGATTCTAGCTTCCTTGGTCGACTTCTAGGGTTCTTCTGGCTTCTTATTCGCAGCTAAGCACTTCTGAAACTTCCTAGAATTCTCCCTTCTCGCATTGTAGAGTTATCTTTATATATGCATTCCGACTCGTCAAGTCATATGGTGACTCGTCGAGTCCCTCTCACAATAGTCGTAATCCGATAACTATCTTGACTTCCGAATGCTTATCTTTCTGAATCCGCGACCGGACTCGTCGAGTCAAGGGGCAACTCGACGAGTAGAAGCCTTTTATGGGTGTTTTCTTTCTTCTTTCCACTCTTGAGCTCCTAACCGCTTCTCTTGCTTCCTTTCGCTTCCGAGCTTCACCTTTGGACTGAAAAACATAATTTAACACTTTTAAGTACCTTTTGTCCATAATATGCAACAATTTAGCTAATATATGAATAATAAACTACACTCAAAACACACTAAATATGCACATATCAAGTCGCATACCAATAGTGAAGGTTCGCTGAAATGCTAAGCGGGGACCTAAATTCACTTGGGAGCGAGAAGATCAGATGCAACAAAAGTACCCGCATCTCTTCCCTAGTCCATAAACGCTTATTTTTGTAAATTAATTTTGGGACGAAATTCCCTCTAATGGGGGGATGATGTAACAACCCGATATTTTAGGTCAATGTAATGACTAAAAGTCAAATATTGTAATCCCTTTGTGAATTAATAAAAATATCATCAAATATGAAATGTTCAAAAATCTCATTTTGAGTGTACTAAGTGGTAGATATCATAATAAGGTTTCCAAAAATATAAAGAACAATAAAATCCGAGTTATAACGAAGAAGTTATGACCAATTTAAGATCCGTAGCAAATCTAGTAAAACATTGTTAAGCATAAAACGAGAAATTTCAACAAAATACTTTTCAAACCTTAGGTGTCTAAATGAAAGTTGTAGATATCATTAAACCATAAATGTACACAAAAAGAACGCCAAAATCTTACTTCGTATGAAGAAGTTATGATTTTTCGAAGTTTCCATCATATTAGTAGACAGATAAACACTCGAAATAGAAATCAAGCGACTTTTAGCCAACACAACCTAAACGAGAATCGAATATCTCGTCAATAGTAATACAACAGTAAAAATACAGACGAAAATGGACGTCGGATGAAGAAGTTATGGATTTTTAATGGACTTTTCTAGTCCCGGCCTGTTAAAAATATGTTATTAAGAATAAAGTCAAATTTAGCCGATGAAGTCTAAACGAGAGTTGTAGAGTATATTTTCCCCTTCACGTGCATATAAAGAACATCGAAAACGGAGCTCGTACGCGAAAGTCACGGATTTTACAAGTTTGGGGCACAACTTCCGATATTGGTCCGAAGGGAATGCCCTGCGCCCCCAAAGGGAACACCCCGCGTTCGTACTCGTAAACCTATCCCTTCGCCATCCCATCCGAGGTTCGTAAGTGATGACGTATTTCAACTTTGGAGTGCGCTGCGTTCTGGGGAACGCCTCGCGTTCACATCTTGTCCAACCCCTATATAAAGGGTGTGTGGGTTACGGATCTTGGTTACAAATTTACTACTTTCTCTCCCAAATTTTACACTTCTAGCCTCTCGAGGCTATCCCGACATTTCAGTTTCATATCCAAGCCCTGACAGAAGTTTTACGCTCCCGAGATTCCCGAGAAATCAACTTTCTCCAGTCGGAGTTCTACTCGATTTTGTCTCACCTTCTTCAAACTACCAAGTGAGTTCATACCCCCATTTCTATGCTTTTAAATACTTTTTAAATGCTTTTAACACATTACGGGGGAGAATACAAGTAACCACACGGTTAATCTTGTGTGAAAACATGTATAATTTGTTATACATTTCATGTTGTTTATAATAACTATCATATGGATCTATTAACATGCAAAACATCTTACCCTACTTTACCCTCTCGGGATGAAACATGATTATAAATACTATAAGCTTATTTATACGTTTGCATCATGTCAAAGGTAACCATTTTCAGTATACCATTCTGATACATACAAGAAAATACACCTCTTAATTATGCCTTTGCTAATATTGTGGAAAAAAAGGGAATCATTTCATACAAAATCATCATTTTCAAGAATACAAACTTAGTTGAAAATATGCGAGTCATTCATCTTCACTATACCTATTAAGGTACCGCTAAAATTCCTGTTTTATAACCAGAATCTACCGTTCGGAGAACGCGACAAGTGTGTATAGATCTATATGGGACTAATGATCCCGCGTCCTGGCTGTTAGCTACACTCCTCGGGGTGACAAGTGTCATCTCATTTCGACGCTTGAAGAACGTCACAACAGGAAAATTATGATAGTACGATTATGAAAACTCACTTGATAGACAATTATTATGGTGTTACGTTTTCACGGGAAAAGTAGCAGATATAGTTCTTTTCACATTCAAATACAAATCTTCTTATAGTTTTGTTTATAATAAGACTATACATCATTCTTTTGAGCATGTCATAGTTGCTTACAGGTTACGGTTTGGTCATTTGAGATTGCATTTCATTTTTAGGAAAATATAGGATTTTCCTGGTTCAAATACATACAATTTATACAACAATCATTCATACTCATTTCATACACTCATAAGAAAATATCGGATTTTCTGGAAATCATACACGAACTTTCGAATGGCATACATTTTCTCAAAACACTACTTATGAACTCACCAACTTAATTGTCGACACTTTTTCTTGAAATAACTTGTATTCTTAGTAAACCGCTAAGCAAGGTTAGCGACTACTTTTGGAGATTAACGCTCTGGCGTTAATGTCATCTTTTTGAATTCATCATACTGGATTTGACTTTTAAACATATAATAGATACAATCATGTAAACTTTTCAAAAATATTTTATGGTGGTGTGTACTTTATTTAGTATTCAATTGTTGTGATACTGAATATGACGTCCTCCGACCCTGAATGTTTCCGCCGTTCTGGTTTGGGGGTGTGACATCCACTGCAATGATCACCACCACTGCAATGGATGCTAATTCCTTGTCAACAGTTGCTCCAATTCTAGATGCAAATTGTGGGGAACCTAATATTAGATCATGTCTACTACCTTAAAACGCTCATAATAAAGGAAATGTTGGGGTACATAGAAGACAACAGCATCAGCAACAACATATACCTCGGGTAAATTAGACTAGAAATAGAAGAAAGGATGCTCCTCGTGAGGAGAGAGGTTCAAAAGGCACGATAAGAGCTTTACCTCAATTTGTTCAAAAATTTTAAGACAAGCTTCTAAATGGGACGATAGAATGCATGATATGATATGATATGGTGAGGCGTTCTACCCATGTTTGGTCCTGTTCAAGCTGTTTTTCAATCTTCAATTTACATTTTATCAAGAAGTCGGCTAGAGCACCTACTTCCATCTAATTATCTACAGAGAAAAATCAAGGATTCAATTGGCGTTGCCTTGGATGTCAATCAGTTCAGCTCACATCCTCAAAAGGTATTCGTTATGTTTGTTTCTGTGGAAAAATAGAGGAACCAACTTCCGATCCATATCTAACCCCCCATTCTTGTGGTGAAACTTGTCGAAGAATGAAGATTTTTTCATGAATGATATTGTATTCTTATAGAATGAAGATTTTTTTTTCAAGAATGACTCACTATAAAGCTTATATTCTAATAGAATATTGAAAAAAAAAATTCAAAAAATAACATTGTATTTTTATATAACGTGACAATAAAAATTGTTTATTTTATTTTTTTATTTTTTTACCTTAGATTCTTGAGTAATATTAATAATTGATGGTTATTCTTTATGAATGTTCTTATTCTTCAACTCATAGTTCAAAAATTTATTATTATTCAATATGTTCATTCAATCAGAATATGTGTTGTCAGAATATGTATTCAATCAGAATACGTAATCTATTAGAATATGTATTTTAAACACATTGTCTATATCTCTACATCCACACAATACTTATCATCCACATTATAACATAGCTCTATATATATATATATATATATATATATATATATATATATATATATATATATATATATATATATATATATATATATATATATATATATATATATGATTAGATTCCGGTGACTACTCAAGAAATGGTGCAATGACAAGTCACCACCATCCAATTCGTCAATGTACAAACGTCAAACTTAATACTTGGACATGGTGTGTTCGCATGCAACTCACGTTAGTGATAATTAATAGGGACTCGAGAATTTAATCACGTACGGCGAATGTCCATTAAACGTCATTTAAGTGAGTTTTATTATTATTTTTTATTTATTTGTGTTTGTTATTATTTTTCGTTAAAATAATAAAAAAAATAGCTTTTAAATAGATATATGCTCAGTTTTAAAGGTTTATTTTTTTTCTTTTCTTAGTTTTTCGTTTTTTTTTTTTTATGTTTTTTTGAAATCATTTTTTTTTTGTTTTTTTTTTAATATATTTACTACATACTTGAAGATACGAGTGTTTTTTTAAATAAATATTGGTTAGAGTTTTAAATGTTTCACAATTATAAAAATTTAAATAAGAAAAATATTAAGGATCACAATATTTTCCGTTCATACTTACCTATTTACCTACCAAATAATTACTCCTTATCGGAAAATATCAAAATCTCGTACATAATTACAAAAACATCATATAACCTCACGAGATATTGATGATAAATAAAAACAAATCTCTACCTTTAATTTTTTTTTTTTCAATTTTACGGCAAAGATTTGTTTCACAGTCATCATTAGTTTTTGAGTTTTCTCTCGATCTGACTTCTCTCTCTCTCTCTCACTCTCTCTCTCTCTCTCTCTATATATATATATATATATATATATATATATATATATATATATATATATATATATATTTATTTATATATAGTCAGGATCTTTTGCAAACCAATATTTTCCTCCGAACAACGTGAACTTTTTCGTATAATTTTTTTGTTTTTTTTTTTTAGGTTCTTAGGTTTTCACAAATGTTTGAATTCTCAAAAGATATCAACCATATATATATATATATATATATATATATATATATATATATATATATATAAACACACTAGTTTATGAATTTCGAATATAAGACTTTCATGGTTTGACTCATCTTTTATTACTTTAATTCCCAAGGTCTAAAACCATAATCTGTTTTATGAATTTGGAACTATAAGCCTCATTCTTGTCTAGTATATGATTATTGCAAAGTGTTGGAAAAAGTCTTGCTAAACTGGTAGATATGTGATTAGTATGGATCAATCTGCCTTCATAAAATGTAGAAAAATTATCAATGGTCTGCTTATGGTGAATGAACTCGTAGAATGGTACAAAAGGAAGAAAAAACATGTATGATTTTCTAAGTCGAGTTTCAAAATGTGTATGAATCTTTGAGTTGGAGGCTTATCTAGACCATATTATGGAATATATAGGGTTTACTAAAGAATGGAGAATTTAGATTATGGCTTATATGTCCTTACTTCTTATCTAGAGCCTTGGTCTTTGTCAATGTGATCCTTTGTCTCATTTTTTTTGTATTTTTATGGAAGGGCTACATCCTCCTTGTGTCCATCTAACATGTTGTTGTTGGATTAGGTGTCTAAGTTCATAACTATTTCTGGGATGCACTTGACCCAATTGGCATTGTCAATTTAGGTTGCATGACATTGCAACACTTGGATAGACTTAATGAGGGAAAGGACACTTAAGGATTATTAATATATTATAAGTTCTAATATATTAATAATATTATTTAATTTGTATTAATCAAAGAATTAATTAAGTGATCAAAAAGAGACTAATTAAATATATGGGGGTTGATTGTGTAAATAATTTATTCTTATATAGTGGGCTAATGATCCATGGTTTGTATGGATTGGACTAAAACCCATAAGGTACTCCATGGATAAGCTATGGAGGCTACAAACCCATGGATTATGGAGTATGAAAAGCCATGACAATTAGGGTTTACATGGTGTAACCCTGCTTGTGCCACAACTATATAAGAAGCCCCAAGGCAAGCAAAATCGGCCACTAAGTGAAGAACAAGAGGGCAATCCGATTTTGAGGTTAAGTGAACTTCTATCAAGTCTATTCCAAGAGTTTTAGTGTTTGGTGAGACATTTGAGGCATTACACTTGAGGTGCTAGGCTCACAAGGTTCTCAAGGAATCCAAACTACAAAAATGTATGTTCTTCTTCTAGCATTTATGTTTAAAAGTTCCGCATGGTATGCTAGATAGGTTAAGAACCTTGGAAAATCAATTTTGCATGTATCATAGTAAAACATAGATCCAAGGTTTTTAGGGTTGCATGTACACCTTAGGAGTGTTAGAATGCTGAAAACCCTTCAGTGGTATTAGAGCCTATGTTTGTTTTCTTGATACTTGATGCTACATGTTTTTTCAAAAGTTGAAATTCTGCATTTTTTGCATCTGACTGCTCACCACAATGTGGCAGTCTTTACCATGACGTGGTGATGACCATGTATTCAGAATTTCGGGGTTTTGCTTACTCACCACGATGTGGCAGATTTTACCACGACATGGTGATGCCCCTGTATGCAGAATTTCGGGGTTTTTCCTTGGTATTGATGAGGATCGTTACCCTAAACTATGTTTTGAACCCTAAAAGTTGTTTTTGATATGGTAATGATTATGCTAATCGAATTTTAAAGGTTATTATCAAAATTTCAAGCTTTGTATGGTTTATTTATGATTCTTGAAATTGTTGATATGAAAGTTCATACACTTATGAGTTTAGAAGATCATAGGAATTATTTGTAACCTGCTTGTTAGTTTAATTCTTGATCATTATGTGTTTTAATGGAATCCATAATTTGTCCTCAAGTTATGGATTACCAAAAGTCACTCTTTTAAAGTCCATTATGAAACACATAGGTTACATAAAATGAAAAGTCTCTCATTTTAATAAATCATTTAACTCATAAGTTATGAAAAATGAAAAGTTTTGAAAGTTACAAAACTTGCCCTCAAGTTTTGGAACATGTAAAGTCACTTTAAAAACTTTAGTTCCAACCCCTAGAATTTTAAAAGTTAAAATTCAACCTTTATACTTTATAATATTATAAGTTTAATAATAATTATATATGTATAAGAATAAGTCGTTTTACCGCTAGTAGGCCTCATTCACGAAGTCGGACTATAAGGGGGTATAAGGTTGTTGCCTATAAAATGGTAACTTAATGGGTGTTCACTCTCACCCACCGCTTCCTTGACCGGTAGAGGGTCGTTAGCCGAATGGCTAAGACAAGGACTTTAAATCTTCATTAAAAGTATTAATGATACATATAAAGTAACTAAGTGTTTTACAAATTTCCAATCTTAGTTACTTTAGGAAAATGTGAATTACGTGCTAACCCATGAAATTACACTTTGCACTTTTCTAAAGTCGGTTAATGGAGCGTATGTGATTAACCGGCACACTAGTTGGACTTAACAAGGTAGGCAGAGGGTAACTTAATGTTTATCATAGTATCGGTGGAGCGTGTGTGGTTAACCGACACATAGGTTGAGGGGTAAACATTAAGGGTACTAAGTAATTTGCATGGTTACTTCACACCTTGTTTTGTGATCATTGGCATCCCAGTCACAAAACCTGAAGGGCACACTCGAGATTGAAACACGCAATTGAAAAGTTCAATGAATCTCAAAGAATCTAGTAGTTTTAAAACCAATTAAAACCTAATAATTATTTCGTTTTTCATGGTGGAAATTGGTGAATCGTCATTCGCCTACCTTCAAATATTCTATAGCTTGGATTACAGCATCTCTCTTCCAGGTTATAAAATGTTGTGTTGGGCCCTAGCCTTAATATTTCATATTGGGTGTTATATTAAGGACTTTATATCAACTATCTTGAATATCTCCCATTAGATGTTTGGTTTAGACATCTATAATCTTCCCAAATCTCTTGGAACAAGCTTTTCTAATGAAGATGATGTCCCATAGTTGGATCATGGAAATCATTCTTTAGTTCCTCCACCTCCTCCAATTATTTTCTCTAACCCTCAAGTTCAAGTTCACTCAAGCCCTATTGGCAAGCAAGGTCCATGTGTGCTCACATCTTGGAGATGAAGTCACATATTGACAAGCCGGGAGAGTTGGGCGTCAATGTCTTGATAAAGTTGGTTGTTCGATCACTTTCTATGTCTTATAGTAAGTGTCCTTTCGGACTACTATGTAAAAGACTATGACATGACCCTTAATGATCTTATCTATTTGCTTGGTGTTGCTGAATCAGCAATGATTTGGAGCACTGGTAGAGAAAATTTGATTAGTAGATCAACTTTCCAAACTACAATGGACATTGACAATTGGTAACACTGGATATCCAGAGAAGCTTTCTCTTCCCAATGGAAAGGGATCGGCCATAGGCAACTCAGTTGAGCAAATGGTAAAGAGAAAGGATAAGTCTGAGATAGCCCCATGTACCATTACCAAAGAGTCCATATGGTACTATTTCCACAGGAATGGGCATTGGTTGCAAAGCTGCCCTATTTACCTAAAAGATCATAAGGTTGGTCAAGTCAAAAAAAATTGACTCCACTTTAGGTTAGTCCACTATCTAACTCTATTAAATTCCTATTTGGAGATTCTTATTACATGATGTGACTGGGTCACATGTTGAAGTTTTAAGAATCAAAGAAAAAAGAGGAAGCTTAAAGAAGAATAAGTTGATTCTGATCGCGAAGATAGATTTCGATCGCATGGTTTAGTGATCAGAATTTTTTGAGCTACTGCTTAAGAGTTGTGATAGATTGCTTAGGAATAGATAACAACATAGTTTTCATATGCATTTTAATTGTAAGGATAAGTTTTTCCGCAAGTTTTAAATAAAAGAAAAGTTTTGTTTTATTTATTTTAAATATCCTTATAGTGGCATTTGTAAAAAAAATTGTTGTTTATATGATTCCATTAATAGCAACATTGGAAAATGGATTTGATTCTTTCGTTTGTGGTAGTGTCATAATTTACCAAATAGGTAAAGATTCTCATTACCCAAGTTTTAGTTTGATAGAAACTTGGAATCATGCAAGTCGTATGATGAATGAGAATTTTCATCTTTGGAAAATTAAGACTAATACCTCGTTGACATGTATATGTGAGTCGAGTGAAGGACTAAGGGATCGAGTACACATTGTTGTGCACTGATCAAGTGCACCACAAAAGATTGATAAGACTATTCGTCATGATTTACTAAAGTTTAGTAAATATGGTTATACTTACAAGTTTAAGTATAATTCTGAAACATTGGAAAAGTTTCGATGTATAACAGAACGAATGAGAAGAATAAAATTAGGCAGAAAGATAAAAGTTACTCAAATTTGAAAAGATGGGAGAGTACTTTAGTATCATGTTTTGTGATCATCTTAATGATTAAGAAACCATATCACAATTGGTCATCTAAGGACATCTTAGTGCATTCTTATGGCCAAGAAAAGGAATCATCAATTGTTGAAGTGGTTAAATCAAGAAGATGAGTCATACTTCGTTCGAAAAACAAATCTTAGAGTCATACTCCAAGATTGTAACTTTAGTGACATATCTTATAGAAAGGTTTAGAATACTTGTCAAATGTAAGAGTAAAATGTGTCCTAATCTTGTACATTTGAAATTGGTAAGTTGTGATGTTTTAGATAAAACAAAGACCAACTAAGGCCAATTGTGTGAAGTGTTTGTCTTGATAAAGAATCCGCACTATCTCTTGAATATTTGGCAAGTGAGTCTTATATGTCAAGTGGACAGTGGGAGTCTTAAAGATCTTGGAAAAGCTTCCAGATCTAATCAAGAAGAAAAACCTATAGTTTATCACTAGCACACGACTTGAGGTTTATAACCTATCCTGTTGACATATTCCTATTCATGTGCCCATTCTAGTTAAAGTTGGCTTTGCATATGAGTTCTGAGAGTTCGCAACTGGTTGCATAACAACTTGGAAGCAATGGCAGGCCCTTGTGCTGCCAGGTGGCAAGAAGTTAAGACTGCACAAGTTCAATCCATAAGAGTTTGGATTTGTCAATAACCTTGTCTTCTGATTATGGTTTTGACAAATTCACATGGATAGGAACACATACACCATAAAATATAAAGTGTCATAAGGTTTCTCTCCGATTCATGAAAATGATGGTAAGGAAACGCTTTCACTAAGTAGATTTTAGTTAGATAGCAATTGTGATATTTGCATTCTCAAAGTCGTTAGTGGAGCGTATGTGGTTAACCAGCACACCAACATGGACTTGTGAGAAATGGCAAAGGTATAAACAATTGAGACTATGATTACGACATCCCTTTTCATAGTTCTGAAAATGTTTAGACACACATGTATGTTATCTAAGGAAAGGTGTATGATTTTGATAAAGTTTTATCAAAGCATCTCGTATCAGAAATATGAACTTTGGTAAGAAGTTCAATAAAGTATTGATTTCTAGAAATCCAGCTGATTTCTGAGTACATGTCAAAGCTAGTGAGAGCATAAGTGTTACGCTAATAATCATCATGCAAGTGGGAGCATGATAATTATAATAAGTGTTGCAAGTTAGCAATGTTAATTATAGAAAACAAAAGGTTTCAATTGGGAAAAAATTGTTTTGCTATAATTAAGGGAGAGGAAATTATACTTCATTTGTAAGATTAGTAAACTTAATGCAAGAAGAATATTCAAAGCAATGAACTTTGAATATGAGACTTCGTTTCCATGGAGTTGATCTCCATTGGAATACTATGTAATGTCTGTTGACAAGTCTTTGTGACTTTGTGCATAATCATTACAAGAGGATCAATGCATATAAGTTTATAATCTAACTGATTTAGGTAAATGACAGGAATTTGGAATTCTTGCATTTGCGGTAAGGATTTGGGATTGTGAAATGAGTATCATTGGAATTATGCTCAATCGATCTATTTCACATAGTAAAGATCATAGAAAAACTTAATGAGCATACTTGGTGTATGGCATAACTAATGTTTGGAAAAACATAGTGTGCATACTTGGTGTATGGCATGACTAGTGTTTAGAAAAAACCATAGTATACATGCTTGGAGCATGGGACAACTATTGTTTTAATTTAAGTATAAAATTGATGGTTTGAAACAATATGCAATGAATAATGTGTAATCAATATGGTGATAAATAAAAGATGTTCTATTTATATTTATATGTTCTGAGACCATATTTGATTCGATTATTTTTGTGTTTCACTTTGCATGTTTTGACATCCAGAATAACTAGGTCATTCTTCCCGAATGACTAAGTTATTCAAACCATCCAAAGTCGGTCATATGTTGGAAGTAGATATGAATCAAGACTGTCATCAAGCTGGATTGTAGATGTCCAAGGTATGGGACCTAGCACGAGTTGATGCAACATTCTTAAGTGCTCATAAGTTCTGAGTATTGGATTCAACCCACGCTCACTTTATCACTTCATGGAATTTATCTCGAGTGATCGTGAGACATTAATATCAAATAAGTCTTCAAACCTAGAGATATGACTTGTTGCCTATGAGTTGGTTATACATTGATTGTACGAAACGCATTGGTAACTCGATGTTATAAAACATGCATTTGTGTATGATTCAACAAGTAGTAGAACAAGCATATGAGTTGAAGTTTATCTGTTCCTTCTTGGATTAGAAGCGATATTTGGGCCCCTCGATGATTTTGTGTTGATCCATGTACTGGGCCTGGTCAGAACTAAGTTGATGTGTTCAATTAAGTTATATGTCAAACAAATCGGAAATCGGAAAATAAACTGTTGGACAATAAGTAAGACATTGTTCCATGTATTTGTCCGGCTGATATCTAGAACATATGATTATATGATCACTTATCTTAAATGGCGTATCATCATCATCTCAATTCCGCAAGACCTTGAAAGAGCTACGATTGCTAATCGGTTCCTGAAGTTATTCATTGCATATATAGTTATCAGACTTATCCAAGTGGAAGACTGTTGGATTAGGTGTCTAAGTTCATACCTATTTCAAGGATGTACTTGACCCGGTTAGCATGGTCCATTTGGGTTGCATGGCATTGCAACACTTGGATAGACTAAATGAGAGAAATAACACTTAAGGATTATTAATATATTATAAGTTCTAATATATTAATAATATTATTTTATTGTAAGTTATTTTTAAGCTATTTATTTGTAAATTCTTAATGATTATAAAAAATAGTTTCATGGTTTTTTTTGTCAGTTTAGGATTACAATTTAGGTTTAACACTATAATTTATAACTTTTAACTATTTATAAAAAAATCTCTCGATTTTTTTCAAGTTTAACTAAAATATTTATTTAAGTTAATCGTTTAAAATTATGTTGAAATTAATAATTTAACTATTATGCATACAACCATAAACTATCCAATAGTTGGGACTTTAAAATGAAAAATTTTCATATACAACAATATATCTAAACCAAAAAGTTAACTATAATATGTTAAAAACTTAAGGTAAATCTCCAGAAAATTCCTAAAATTTTAATCAAATTTATAAAAAAAGTCCCAAAACTAAATTTTATTTACAGAAAAGCACAGAATACCGGTTAAAACTTCGAAAAAACTTGTTCGGCTGGTTTCGCAGATTTTGCCAGTATTCTGTCATTTTTCGTTAGTTTGCTCAAAATTTTGAAACTTTTCCGGAAATTACATAATAACCAAAATAGTGGGACTTTTTTGAAAATTACTATGAAATTAATGGATATTATTATCAACAAATCATTTATAAACATAAAAAATATTTTTATTTAAAAAAAAAAATGAAATACATTTATTGCTAATTTCTAGGAATAATTGATGGTCTAAGTACTATATTGCTTCCTGACCACTCAAACTCTCTACGTTCTTCCTATGCATTGTTGTGGATATGATGGTGAGATGAACTTAGTTAGCATTCCTCTAATGTTGGTGTTCCTCTTATGTTGTTTAACCTAACTACAAACCAACATTCATACCTTAAATGTTAACAACCATCGGCTAACACACATCTATAAAATGTGAAAAGTGAACCGTAAATGATAATTTCTATGGAAACAAGTGAAGGGTTATTATCTATTTAAATTGTCAGTCAAAATTTACTTTTCACTCTCGATAGATGTGTGTAATTTTATGATTGTTACTTGGTAATGTTTGGAGGTTAGGTGGTAGTTAGGTTAAAGAACATAATGAAAGATCTATATGTTCGTGTAATGATATATTCTAATAACATGTGATCATATAGCATCATGTCTAATAGCAAGTAGACACTTATTGATTGTGTATTAATAAATATTATCAACTTTTGTATTGGTCACGCCTAACAAAGTACTTCTCATTATGACACACGCAACAATACATAGGAAGAACATAGAGACTTTAAAATGGCCAACAAATAATAAAGAAGTACATAGTCGAACATTCAATTCCTAGAAATTAGCAACAAATGTATTTTCTCTGTTTGTAATAAAAAAAATTATGTTTATAAATGATTTGTCAATAATAATAATATCCATTAATTCTATAGTAATTTTCAAAAAAATCCTAATATTTTGGTTATTGGGTAATTTTCAAAAAAGTCATAATATTTTGAACAAACTAACGTAAAAGGACAAAATACCGGTTAACTCTATGGAACCGGCCAAAAATGGTTTTTTCGAAGTTTTAGCCGGTATTCTGTGTTTTTCTGTAAACAAAAATTAGGTCGGGACTTTTTCATAAAGTAGACTAAAATTTTAGGACTTTTCTATAGATTTCCCAAAAGTTAAAATTATAAATTTGTAAATAGAAGTAAAATACGATATTTTAATCTTGTAGTTTAGTTAATTTATGACTATAATTTAGTTTTTTGCATTAATTTAATATTATTAACCAATTTTTAATAATTATTAGAAAAAAATTAAAAAGTTATGGAGGTTTCAAGTGCATAATGTGCTAGTAAAAATGCATCTTTTATAAGTAAACTAAGCGAATATCTGTGTGTTGCAAAAAAATAATTATGCAGGTAAAATATGAATAGATATATTATAGTAATATAAATGATAAAGTTGTTGACACTATTTTAAACCATATACCAAAAGAAAAATCCATTAGAATATCAAGAAGTGAAAATTTAAAAGAAACTATGATAATAAGAAATATATATAGTTTTTGATTTAATATAATTTATAACTATTGTTATAATTAATTGATATATAATATACTGCATTTATCATTTTCAATTTTGATTATAATGTTTATTTTATATACAGGCTATTTGTGTTCAAGGCAACGTGCTTTTTAAATTTTCATAGTTTTCATTTAAATGTAATTGTGGCTTAGTAATTTCTCTAACTATCCATATCCTTATTAAGGTTAAACACCATTTTCATGAAATTCTACTAATTTAATATATATATATATATATATATATATATATATATATATATATATATATATATATATATATATATATATATATATATATATAAACATTTTATTTGTTTATTTTATTCTTAACAGATTAATAGATAATTATATTAATTTTGAAATTAAGAAAAATAATATTACAATTAAATTAATAAAGAAATTTAATGATTATTTTCCGTAAATAAATTAATTATAAGGATTTTAGTTTAATATTTATTATGAATCACATGAGAAAAATGTTACAGCGATAAGGGCTAAAAGTATGCAAATAATTCTATTGATAAATAACACCAAATGAATATTTCGTTAAATTTTTAAATATAATGTTAATTATTCCATTTATTATTAATATGTACATACTATAACATCACAAAATGAAGAAGATATATGTTGAAGCTTAAATCTAAGATCTTATAAATATATTATTATCTTCTTATGCTAGTAAATAAGATATGAGCTTATTTGTTATTTAAAGAAGACACGAAAAGAACCATACATCTAATACGATATATATTAGTAAGATATATATTATGAGATATATATTATTAAAACACATGCTTTTGGATTAGTAAATCGAATAAATATGGATTTACATTTTAGTATGGATATATACATGTGTAAATAAATAGATTTTACATAATAGGAGTTACATAAGACTAATTAATTCCACCAATAAAACTAATTAATTGCACCAATAAAACCAACATTGCATTTAAACTACCAATTAAGCATTGTCATCATGAAATCATATTTTACTCATATTATGCCAGTGGGTAAATAATAGGTTTTAAGTTTTGGAAGTTACATGAGACTAATCGCGGATCAAAAAAATTGAAAACCACATTTCATTATCTCATTTCTCAAACAGTCTAAATGAGAACAACCACCAACAGCAAACATTCAGGAAAATATCCTGTAATAAATGAGAAATTAAAAGGTATAATAGTTTGGGTTCATGGTTACAATGTCATGCAATCATACTAAAAAAAAAAAAAAAAAAAAAAAAAAAAAAAAAAAAAACATTATTTCGTGGTTTTCCATTAGGAAATTTGTTGGATTTGTCACTCCTAGAGAAAACTGTAGTAGTATAAAATGTAATGTAAATGAGTCACTAATCAACAAATGTTAGCAATTGTTTAAAACTACATATTTATACAATGGTCTAATAAGTAAAAATGATTCTTTAATTAAAAATATTTACATAATTCTTAGCACAACTTTGTCTATGCTAATCCGAAACTAAATTTGTTCTATAATATGAAAAAAAACAAATTTATAAACAATAAACAAATTTACATAATTATTAGCAAAACTTTATTTTTGTCCATCCCTACTTTTACATGGAATTCTAAGCTTAGTTTAACATTTTTCTTAAAACAACGAAGGTTTTGTTAATTAAAAACAACGTGGAACTCATAATAGTACATTAAGCATATAAACCTAATGAAAAGCATACCTACAAAGTAACAAATGATATAAATTGTGAACTTGACTAAAGAGAAATAACATGAGACTTGGAGAGTGAGCCTAGGCATATGACTTACGCAACAAATTTGATGAGTTAAGTCAACTACATCATGTGCCATTGAGTTTATCCATAACTTGCAGCCTAATGATTCACAAAATCTGATGAAGCAAGCAACACACTATATAGTGAAACATAGGTCAAATGCTGCAGACGACCCTAATCTAGAAGCATGCAAAGGTGAGAACCGACAACTACCTTTTCTGGTATATTCTCGAACAACATTGAGAATTGATGAACAAGTTTGAAGGTTTATAACAATAAGATCAGCAGAAAATTGATAACATCAAAGGTTACCCTTATAGAGGTGTATGTATACCCACACAAAAGCAACAACTATAATATCAAATTCAATTTTGTACTATAGATTGAATGATCTTCGTGTGGTCCTTCCATTGAATAAACCTATAGGCCAAGAAACCTTTATAAGTTTAAAAAACTCTTACGCGTATGATTAATTATTTTGAAGTTGAAGAGACATGGGAGTTTCAAATACATGAAATACTAGAAAAAATGTCTCATTTATAAGTAAAGTATAAATAGGGTAGTATGATAGTATATAGATTTGGTTCATGTACTCACATGCTTTTGTTAATGTAACATCTCAAAATAAGCCTAAAAGTTTCTAACTTTTTATTGAAAAATATGTTTTTTTCGAAAATAAAATAAAATATATAAATAAATGAAAAAACTAAGTATTAGTAAGGTTAAAAGATCTAAGATGACTTGAGAATAAAACTTAAGGCTAAAAAAATGAATTAAAAGGAGGGTCAAAGTTGCCAAGTTTGACAGATTTAAGTGTGGCCTTAGTTTAATTAAGTGTTGAGATCTAAATTGTTACTAAAATCATATATAAAGGTCTAAGTCGAAATCACGAGATTACAAATGTTAATAGATACTATTTGTGACAATTTAAGTTTAGGGGACCAAATTTGAGAAAGTCATTAAACTTAAGTTTGAACTTGTATGACTTGGTTGGGACTATAAATGCTAAAAATTAATGACATTTTTATAAGTTATAATGTAAATAATATAACTCATTAGTTCTTCAAAAGTTGGTTGGATGCATTTATATTATACTTGGAAAGTTTATGGTGTAAATGGTAAATATTATGGGATATAGTTATGAGATTCACCATTTCTTCTCCATTGATAGAGGAAAAACGATTTGATAAGTAGGAGAGATATAGATAACTAATTCAAGACTAGAAGTTAGATCTACAAGTTCTTTTTGAAGTTTTGATATTATGGATTAAGTAGATGTTTCTGTAAGGTATAAACTCTTCACATCTTTTTTATTATTTTGATTTAAGGTTTAGGGAGAAAACCCCAAATCCTAAAATCACTTCTTTAGGGGCGTTTTAGCGCTGATTATATTGAGTTTTAGTTAGTAAATAACTAGTCCACTTTTTTTTCTACTCATTCATGGTTTAATATTTGAGATATAATGAGTTTGAAAGCTTAAAAACTCATTAATGGTTAATTTCGCATCTTAGTTTAAATTTATGAATTCAGTGATGATATGAAGATTAAATGGTGTTTGAAACTAACTTGAATCTAAAGAATTCATTCATTGAGTGTATAATGTAATTATGGATTTGTTGTTAATTTTCATCTTGACTTGAGGTATCTATGTTGATTTAAGCTTCAGAATGGTATGATATAGCTTTTGAAATTTAAAAGCATTTTTAAAATATTATAAGTGATTAATCAGTTCAAAGTGAAGATCAAGCGGTTATGGTTTGAGTTTAATAATTTAGGATAAAAATGGAAGCTTATGAGTTTTATTAAAACTAAATGAATTATGATCAATCATAATGTTGGATCATCACATTTGAACCTCAAATCCATTTATAATAATGTTTTTGAATGGTTTGAAACGTGTTTAAGACTTAATTTGAATAACTTATAAGTCAATGGAATCTAATTGGAAACAATATTAAGCCAAATGTGAAGTAAGACTTAACTTGGAAATTTGATACTTTGTGTTTACTCCCTTCAAGCTTCCAAGGAATTAAGTCACTTGAATCATTAAGTGATGAAGTTAATTTGATTTTGAATAAGTACAATAAGAGTCGGAGTTCATTTCATGTAATGAAGTCCTTGGAGCCTTAGGTTTGAAAATGGATAGATATTGTTTTTATCACTTAAACAAACTTGTGAAAAATTAAACTTTATTATTAAGTTCTAAATGGATTAAGAGGTTATTATGTAGTATATCAAGTTATTAAGACTTATTTATGTCATAATTGAATATTGATAGAGTTTGGGACAGTTTAAAGGTCAAACGACTTAATATTGAAAGAAGTGAACACAATGGTTAAAGAGATAAAAATTGCATTTTTTTTTCCAGCATTTGTGTGTGCATGAGACACACGAGCTTGTGTGGAGATTTTTACTTGACTGGTTACCGTTAATACAAAACCTCCATTATAAAGGTATTAATTTCATTTAGTGTTGTGTCTAATTTTTTTTTTTTGGTGTATACCAAAGACTTGGTTCATCTTTTCTAGAAATGTGAAGTGGCCACATGTAACACCCCGAGATTCAGGTATTATTCTTTCACCCTTGTCTTTTGTGTTTGGCCATGTTTGGCCCTTGAGTGAATTTTGTGAAGTAAGTGAGTACGCTGGGCGTACCATAGGGGTACGCTGCGCATACTCAAGTGCTTAAAAATGACGCGTCTTCGCCTAGGTACGCTTGGCGTACCAAGGGTTACGTCGGGCGTACCTGGCCCAGGTGCAAAACCCTAATGTTGTGTTGTGTACTATTTAAAGGATGCTAAGGCTCATTTCTTAGCCTCCATATCAGTGAGTAAAACCCTAAGAGAGAGCCTTCCATCGTCCTTAGTGAGTGTGTGTATTCTTGGAGCTAATAATGCCTTGGTGTGATAGTGAAGAAGGAAGAAAGGAGCTTGTGGAGACTAGAAGCTTGAAGTGCAAGTTTGGATCTGAGATCTACACAGAAAGGAGCTGCATTTAGAGGTATAAAGTTCAAAACTTTCCTCTTCATTTTGGTTTGATGTTGCATGTGCCATTTCTAGGGTTAAAAACCCTAAAGGTGGAGACTTTATGAGTGTAGGGTGCTTCATGGTCCGAGATCTGTCCCTTTTAAGTGGTATTTGAGGTCTAGATCCATAAAGTTCCCATCTTGGTCGTTGTTAGGAGGTCATGCTTGAGTTCTATGCTTCCTAGGGTTAGAGAATGAAATGTTTTGGGTGCTAGTGACTTATTTAGCCATGCAAAGGCTTAAAGTCATCAACTTCATGGTTTAAGAGGATTAGAAATGGTCAGATCTAAAAGTTGGGCGTGGGTCTTAACCGTTTAAGACCTAAAAGAGTTAAGTGCTGAAACTGGGAGTACGCCAGGCGTAAATCCCAGTATGCGCCGCGTACTGGGTAGCGTCCCTCGTTTCTGAGAGGCAGCCGGGTACGCCCAGCGTACACATCTGGTACGCGCAGCGTAACCCGGGAAGTTGACTTTTAGGGTATGGTCTATTGTGGGGCCTTTGAGATATGAGAGGGGTAAAATGGTCTTTTACCCTTCTGAGAGTATCAAAAGAGGACATAGTCTAGCCTTTGAGAGTTATAATAATTAGGGTATTTATTTTGATTAGGCGGAGGTTAGACCAGCGTTACCGAGTCAGAGATTACCGAGATACTCGAGGTGAGTCTTCTCACTATACTTTACATAGTGTGGTAACAGAGTTATGTGATAGAGTATTTTAGAGTTATATACCAGTGTAATCGTATGTTATTTATGTGCTATGACTTATTGTGATATCTGCTATGCATGATTCAGAGTTACAGAGTTAGGACCTTCGGGTCCACAGAGTTAGGACTTTCGAGTCCACAGAGTTACAGCCTCGAGTGGCTATTATGTGTTAGACTAGTATTTTGGGGAACTCACTAAGCATTTATGCTTACAGTGTTATGTGTTATGTGTTTCAGGTACCAACGGTGATCGCGGGAAGGCGCCGACATGATTCGTACACACGCACACCGGAGTTTATGTATTTTGATCTTGGGTTTTGTATTGATATAATATTGACACAATGTTTTTACTTATGATTACAAATGATATTTTATGGTTTCCAAAAGTGAAAAATTGTCCAAATTTTTACGGTGTTACAAGTTGGTATCAGAGACTTGGTTTGAGGGATTCAGATATATCTTCGGGCGTATCTGAACTCAAAAAGGGATTTGAGGAAATTTTAGTAATAAAAATAATATTTTTGAAAAAGAGTAAAAAGAGTTTTGAGATAAACAGAGCAGAGCCGTGGGTACGATCAGCCAGCGCCCAAACGGTGATTTCCCAAAATACCCTCATAATAAGCGATTATCAGATATGTTATGTATGTTATATGATGAGTTGCGATATGCATGCTAGAGTAGACTAGGTATTCTTATTAGGACAAGAGTGGCCTGATATATGATGCCTAAGTCTAGGGGTTTTGCTGCTAGCAATGCTTAAGAGCAATTTAGATAGCAGTGAGGTGCTTATGAGAGTTTTGTAGTGTCACAACTAGAAATTTTGTGTCTTGTAATCTCTATGCTCAAGTAAATTGTTGAATCAAAAACTTAAGAGTATGTGTAATTCCTTCAAAAACTTCAATAAAATACATCATACATGTACTTCAAATAGTCAACAAATAATTAGAAACCCTAGAAGTTCTGGTTTAGGTCCATTTTGGACTAGGACTTCCTTATTGGGCCCAAATGGACCAATAAGCTTCCAATTTGACTATCATGGGCTTAGAACCCTTAAATAGGCTCTAATTGGACCCACATTCATTTATTTTAACATTTTTGGCCATATTGGGCCTAGAATGAAATAAATTAAAAGTTTTGAACCATGATTAACCTAAACTAGCCCAACAAAGTGTTAAAATCATATTATATTTCTTTTAGGACAAACTCATCAAACCTAACTCTAAATATTGGGCTTAGGGGCATTAAAGCCCAATACTCTCTTTTCTTTCCAAAATTTCGGCCCAAGATAAGCCCAAGAGGAGAAGTTGACTATTACTATGCCACCTCATTTTTATCTCTTGGTTATCCATGCAACATGTCTCATATCTCCATGCATGTATCACTTCATGTCTATTTCTCTCTCTCTCTCTTCTTGTTTCGGCCGTGAGCAACGCGCACACACACACAAATCTCTCACAAACTCTCTCTAGATTACTCAAGAAATCATCCTCCCTCTTCATTCAAAATCTCGAAACTTTGCTTGTGCATCAAGAGGATTTCAAGAAAATATCATCACTTCTTGGTAAGTTACGCATATCCAAGGAATTTATAACTCTTTTTCTCATGATTAGATCCTTTCTCTTAAACAATTTTGGTAATCATGCTCCTAGAAAACTCCTTAAACTCGAGATCTTCATCAAGGGGTGCTAAGGCCAAAAATCACCAAACTTTCTTCCATCTTTTCTTCAAAAACCGAAACCACACCCTAAGGTGAGCTTCATACTCCTTATTTTTCTATTTTATAAGTTTTATGGGGGGGGGGGGGAATACAAGTGAAAGTGTAGATCTATATGTGTTTTGTATGCCTTGTATGATTTTCTATGCTTATATGTGTGTTTTTGTGTGATTATGATGTTGGATCTAGCCATAAACTCCTAAAAGTCGAGATGTATTTTATGTTGAATGATACTAGCATAAATTATATCACAACATACAAAGTATTCCAAGAGAAATGGCTAAGTGGCTTAATAACATCTTCTTTGGGCTAAAAACTCATTTTTGGACACAAAATGTTAAAAAAATATACAAAATTAAAGGGCCAAAAATGACATATTACGAATTCTGATGGGTGAGATGAGTCGAAACAGTTTCAATATTGTATTTTCTGGAAATATACTCTTTTGGAGGATTAAAAATATAAATTTCAAGCTTAATGGGCTAAAAATGACATTTTCGGCCCAATAGGGCCCAATATGCGAAATTTTCTGTTTTGAGGGGTTGAAACTGTGTTTTTCTGTAAAACTGTGGACTATTAGTGTTCTAAGTCCTTTTCAAGGGTTAAAAATGCTTTTCATAATTAAAAAGGACCAAAGTTGCAAAAAATTTCCAATTTGGGCCAAAAATGTAAAATTTGCGAAAAAGAGGGGCTACAACCGAGAAAACTGTATTTTCAGGGACTAAAACTGTTTTCAACTAAGAATATGCTGAAAAATGTCAATTGCAATAAGTTTTGGTGTTAAAATGACAAGAAAAATGGTTTAAGGACTAAACCGGAAATTTATTTATTCCAAGGGTTGAAAAAGTAAATTTACCAAACAAAGAGGGGCTGTAAACAGAAAATTTTCAATGACAATTCAATACATCCGTTGTGATCAAATAATGGCACTACGACTATCGACGAATTTCAATACACAACAACACCAAAAATCGTTATCAAACGAATTGATTCGGTCTCGAATCAATAACAAACCCAAAACTACTAACATGACGATCACTCGATTCATACAAGTAATATTCGGGAATTCAATACACACGTGAGAGTGCACAGATGTCGATGCACCATCTTTGGGCCCCAAAGTGTAAAATCTTGTTTGCTGGGCCTAGCTAGCCCAATGACCTGATCTTTAGGCCCGAAGACTTCAACCTTACGAGTTGTTGGGTCTTACATGATCCAACATAGCGTAAAAGGACTTTCAATGGCTTCTATACTATTGGTCCCCAAGGGTCCTTTGGTACTGCTATTAAAGTCGAGAATTCACCTAATGTGAGTCGGGCCAAGGGTTCTTCGCATTCACTATAGCCTCGACCGACTAATGGGATTAGTGAGATCTTCGTGCCCTCTCTTCTCCTCAGTCGTGGGGCTACACGAAGTCAGGGCGGTTGGGTTACGTGAATAGTACGGACGACGCCTACGGGATCGTTAGTATAATTGTAAACTGGTCGTTTGTGTAACGCGTGTTTATAATAATTCACCATGCGCAATAATCCGACGTCGCTTGGAATCAATGACTTCACATGCCGCGATGGTACAACAACTACATGGAATTCAAAGTGTTAGGAAAACATCGGGTTTTCCTAGGGTCTTTTTTTTATACATACAGTCTCGAAATGTACACAAGTTTAATGAACACTTTTTACAACTATAGAAACAAACAAGCATACTTATGGATCTTCACAAACTTTTTCATAAACTCTTTTCAGAAAATATTGGATTTTATGGTAGTTTTCAAAACAATACAAAACGTTGCTTTTCAAATACCGCTTATGAACTCACCAACATTTCATATGTTGACGTTTTTCAAAATACTTGTATTCTCAGGTAACAAGTAAACCGAAGGAAATGTATTCAGTGATGGCTTGCAGTTTGTTTACCTATGATTGAACAATTTATTTTTGGGAATGTAATATTAAAACAATGTACTCAGTGTAAACTCTACCAGTTGTACTATATTAATGCATGGTGATGAATGATGTTATGTTTCATATATATTCAATGTTATGGTATTCAATTAAGTCACGACAGCCCTCGGACGTTTCCGCCGTCTGGTTCGGGGGTGTGACATGTAGTGAGTAGCACATGTTAGAGAGAGTAGAGTACTTGGGATTTGAGGCTCAAGGAGGAGGACTTGGGGTTAATGCCAATGCGGTATGGATGGTAGTATCGGGCCCGTACTACTGAAGATACCGGGTTGGTACGCAGTCGAAGTAAGAATCCTTTGGGCACCAAGGAACGAGTAGGGTGGAGTTATCGAGTGTGATGATACTCGAAAAGGGTCTCTAATATTCTTATGTTGTATTTCAGAGGGAGACCATGGTTGGGACGCGCCACACACTAGTGATTGGTAGTTCGGGTGATGAGGAGATTCGTAGGATCATCTAGGAGGAGGTGGCTGCGGCCATCAGGGCAGAGATACCAGAGATGTTTGGGTCTATCAAGACCACTCTGATGGAGACATTTGATGAGAGATACGCTGCTCTTTCTGAGGCTGGTGTTGCTGCGGCCACTGCAGTTATAGCTGTGACTAGGCCGCAGGGTGGTGATGTGTTGTTGTTCTGAGAGTTTAGCAACACAAAACCACCGGAGTTTGACGGGACCCAGGACCCGATCGTGGCGATGAGATGGATTTCAGACATAGAGGGGTGTTTCTTTACTTGCTCATCTCCAGAGCATTTGAGAGTCCGGTTCGCGCTGAACCAACTTCGCTTGGGAGCGAAGGACTGGTGGAAGTTTGTGACTGCGCATTTTACGTCTGCTGAGCTTGCTGCGGTGACCTAGGAGAGGTTCACCACTATGTTCCGAGATGAGTACATTCCCCAGGTGGAGAGGGAGCATTTGGCCCAGGAGTTTCTGACCCTCAAGCAGGGTACTAAGTCTGTTACGGTGATTACGAGGATGTTCCATGAGCGGGCGATGTTCTGCCCAGAGCACGTGTCCTCCAAGCAGGCACGTATGAGTCGATATTTGAGCATTCTGAGGAGGGATATACGTGAGTTCGTGGCAAACTTGACGTACTGGACATTTGTCGAGCTTCAGGCAAATGCCCGGAAGAGGGAGATAGAGCTGGAGACCCAAGCCAGGAAGGAGGCTGAGTCTCAGGGAAGGGATCAGCGGCCGGCTTAGACTCAGCCGACAGCCAAGCGGGCCAAACCCGCTGATTCGAGATCTGGGAACCAGAAGGCCCGCACTTGTGGCAAGTGCAGCAAGAGTCATGATGGGATATGCAGAGCAGGGTCTTGCTACAAGTGTGGCAAGGAGGGGAACATGGCACAAGGATTGCCCCAAGGGTTTTTCAGTTTGTTTTCATTGCAACCAGACTGGACACCGGATGGCAGAGTGTCCACAGTTGCGAGGGGCAGCGCAGGGAGCATTTCCGGGATCAGCCCCTGTTACGGTGAGAGCTGCGAATGTTCAGCCTGCGAAGGTTGTGGCGCCGAAGGCACGCGAGAGAGCCTTCCAGTTGACTGCGAAGGAGGTCCGCGCAGCACCCGATGTCATGGCCGCTATGTACTCTGTCATGTATTCTTTTATATCATGTGATGATTGTGCTCATATATTGTTTTGCGTAGGTACCTTCCTTGTGAATTCTGTATCTGCTCTAGTGTTATTTGACTCGGGTTTGAGTCGATCTTTTGTATCATTCGCCTTTAGCCGACACATCAGTATTAGTAGAGATACGATGAGTCGACCTCTGAGAGTTTCCATAGCGGATGAGAAAGTGGTGTATGCCACCGAGGTGATTCGTGGTTGTGTACTCGAGATTTTCGGGGTTGAGTTTCCGATAGATTTGGTCCCTATTGCGATGGGGGATGTCTGTGTCATCGTGGGCATGGACTGGGTGAGCAGATTTGGAGCGATCATCGACTGCGAGCAACAGCTGGTGACAAGCGAGACCCTAGTGGGGGAGTTCTTACGGTGTACGGCGAGGGTACACGTTCCGGTTCAACATTTTGTTCAGCCGCCAGGGCGAGGCAGAGCCTTCAGTAGGGATGTAAGGGATTCATAGCATATGTTGTAGACGCGAGGGTTGAGTCGAAGAGACTGAGGTCTGTGGGAGAGGTTCCGATAGTGTGTGAGTTCCCGGATGTATTTCCGGAGGAGTTGTCAGGCGTACCTCCTGTGAGGCAGGTGGAGTTCAGTATCGATTTGGTTTCGGGGGCCGCGCCTATCGCCAAGGTGCCCTATCGCCTTGCGCCTCCAAAGATGCAGGAGTTATCCTCGCAGCTGCAGGAGCTGCTGGGAAAGGGATTTATTCGGACGAGTAGTTCACCGTGGGGAGCTCCTATCCTTTTTGTCAAGAAAAAGGATGGTTCACATCGGATATGCATTGACTAACGGGAGTTGAACAAATTAACGCTCATGGACCATTACCCGTTGCCGAGGATTGACGATTTGTTCGATCAGTTGCAGGGAGCATCTTGGTTTTCCAAGATCGACTTGAGGTCTGGATATCATCAGGTGAGGGTGCGGGATGAGGTATTCAGAAGACAACATTTAGGACTCGTTACGGGCATTACGAGTTCGTGGTGATGCCTTTCGGGCTCACCAACGCACCAGCGGTGTTCATGGACCTCATGAACAGGGTGTGCAGACCGATGTTGGATCGCTCGGTGATCGTATTCATCGACGACATTTTGGTGTATTCGAGATCTAGAGAGTAGCATGAGGAGCATATGAGGGAGATCCTAGGGGTTTTGAGATCTGAGAGGCTTTATGCCAAGTTCTCCAAGTGTGATTTCTGGTTACGAGATGTCCAGTTCCTGGGACATCTCGTTAACCAGAAAGGGATATTGGTTGACCCGTCTAAAATTGAGGCAGTGATGAGTTGGGAGGTGCCGAGGTCACCCACAGAGATCAGGAGTTTTCTAGGCCTGGCAGGCTATTATCGGAGATTCATCAGGGATTTCTCCAAGATCATTGTGCCACTCACTAAGTTGACCCGGAAGGGTGTAGTTTTTTCTTGGGGCCCAGAGCAGCAGGCCTCCTTCGAGACACTTCGCCAGAGATTATGCGAAGCCCCGGTGTTAGCCCTTCCAGAGGGAATGGAGAATTTTGTGGTATATTGTGACCCGTCGATATCAGGGTTGGGAGCAGTAGTTATGCAGAGGGGTCATGTGATAGCGTATGCGTCGAGGCAGCTGAAGCCTCATGAGGCAAGGTATCCTACCCATGATTTAGAGTTGGGGGCAGTAGTGCTCGCCCTCAAGATCTAGCGTCACTATTTAGATGGAGTCCGGTGTACCATATACACGGATCACAAGAGCCTGAAGTACTTAATGGATCAGCCCAACCTGAATATGCAACAGAGGAGATGACTGGATGTGGTAAAGGATTATGATTGCGAGATCCTGTACCACCCGGGAAAAGCCAACGTAGTGGCCGATGCCTTGAGTCGTAGGGCAGAGAGTGTTCCGATGCGTGACATTTGTATGAGGTTGATGGTGATGAATTCGGTGTTGGACACCATTCTAGGAGCTCAGACTGAGGTCGTTAGGCCAGAAAACCAGAAGAGAGAGCGGATTGCCGGGCTAGTATCAGAGTTCGTCACCGATGGTCGGGGGCTTATGACGTTTCAGGGTCGGATCTGGGTACCACATGTGAGCGGAACACGTACCATTTTGATGGAAGAGGCTTATCGATCGATGTTCTCGATCCATCCCAGGGACACTAAGATGTATTTGGATCTGAAAAGGGAGTATCGGTGGCCCTGTATGAAGAGGGACGTTGCATGGTTCGTGGAGAGGTGTCTAACATGTCGCATGGTTAAGCCCGATCATCAGAGACCACACGGAAAGTTGCAGCCGTTGGAGATTCCCGAGTAGAAGTGGGAACAGATTGCCATGGACTTTATCAACAAATTACCAAGGACTGCGAGGGGCGTCGATGCAATTTGGGTGATTGTAGACCGGTTGACGAAGATCGCTCATTTCCTCGCTAATAGAGAGAGCTCTTCTGCAGAGAGGTTGGAAGAGATGTATGTGAGGGAAGTGGTATCACGGCATGGAGTTCCGATCTCGATTGTCTCAGACCGAGATGTGCGTTTCACCTCTAGATTCCAGAAGAAATTCCATGAGGAATTGGGTAATAGACTGCATTTCAGTACCGCGTACCACCCCCAGACTGACGGACAGAGTGAGCGGACGATTCAGACACTCGAGGATATGCTCCGGGCATGTGTGTTGAACTTCGGCGGGAGTTGGGACACGTACTTACCCTTGGCGGAGTTTTCCTACAACAATAGCCATCATTCGAGAATTGGTATGCCACCCTTTGAGCTGTTGTATGGGAGGAGGTGTCGGACCCCCATTTATTAGGGAGAAGTGGGGCAACGTGTGATGGGTAGTACGGAGATAGTACTTCAGACGTCTGAGCAGATCCAGCAGGTCAGGTAGAGGTTATTGACCGCTCAAAGTCGCCAGAAGAGTTATGCTGATAGGCAACGATCCGAGCTCGAATTTCAGGTCGGCGATTTAGTGCTTCTAAAGATATCTCCTTGGAAAGGAGTGATCCGATTTAGGAAAAGGGGCCAGCTGGGACCCCGGTATATTTAGCCGTTTAAAAAGATCGTGAGGGTGGGCAGGGTAGCGTATCGCTTGGAGCTACCTGCAGAGTTGGGTCAGATTAATGTGTAACGCCCGGGTTTTCAAGGCTAAGCATTTTTGTCAATGTAATAGTCTATGTCAACTATTGTAACTCTTTTTGAAGTAATAAATATGAAATATTTGAGTATTATGTGAATTATGTGTGTTTATGTGTTTATTATTTAATTATAAATGTATAATTAATAAAGAATAAAAATGAGCGTCAAAATTAAAGTGTGAGATAATCCCGATATCTCTACATAAAGTTGTAGAATATGTCTCAAGGTTTCCGTACATATAAAGAATGCCGAAATCCGAGCTATAACGAAGAAGTTAAGGCCCGCCGAAGTTTTACGGCAAAACCGGCACGACACCGGGAGACGTAAATAGTGAATTTACGATAGAAGACTTTTTAGCCTTAGCAATCTAAACAAAAGTCGTAGAATATGTTAAACTAAGAACATCGATAAAAAGAACGCCCAAATCTGACTTCGTATGAAGAAGTTATGATTTTTCTAAGTTTCGGCTTAGCAGTGCACGGCCTGAAACTCGAATTTTAGTTCGAGCGGTTTTTGGCTTACGCAACGTAAATGAGAGTTGAAGATCTCATTAATAGGAAATCAACGGTAAAAAGACAGACAAAAAGAGAGTCCGTATGTAGAAGTTATTAATTTTACGCAGATGTTTAACAGTATAATCCCCTTGTACTGTTAAATTTAAGATCGGTCAAGAATTAGCTGACGGTGTCAAAATGAAAGTTGTAAATCTTATTATTACCTACGCGTGGATATAAAGCACGTCAAAAACGGAGGTCGTATGTGAAAGTTACGGATTTTAGAAGTCGGAAGTGTGCTGTGCGAAAATGGGTGATGTGGCACAATCTTGGCCATTGCTTTCTCCCCAAGGCTTGCCACCAGATGGTGACATGTGGCACCAAGTTCAGCCACATTTCACCCTATAAATACCACCTCTCTCACCCTCATTTTCTTCACACCTTTCCCATTCTTTCTTCTCTTTACTCTCTCTCTCTCTCTAGAACCTCTCTCTAGCCCCGAAATCCCCCGAAAAGCCTAGGGAACCTCCCTAGCACGAGGCGGAAGCCCCGGAGTGCTCGAAAGCTCTGAGAAGAAGAGCTTTTCAGCTCGGGAATGCTGCTCCAAGCAAAGCCCGGTTTTCTATAAAACCCGCAGTAAGTGAGCTACGCCTACGCTATTTTTAATATAACTTTTATTTAATTATAGTAACGTTATTAGGAACTTATAATAAATACTTGGGCTATTATTATGGGTTATATACGTATTTTTTTGACGCTTATATAATAATAATAATAATAGCTAGACTATTAATTAGTCTCGACGAATAATAAACTAAACTCTAGTGGTAATAATACTAGGTTTCGTCGAAGAAAAAATTCTTTTTAAGAAGCGAAGCGCTGTCTGAGTTCGGAATCACCACCTTTTCCGGTGAGTGCATAGTTACTTTCAGCTTACACATAGATATGAAGTATTTTATATAAATTACGTGCTATGTATGCATATTATCTGAATACTTGCTATCTACGTTAGATGAACGTTGTTATACATGTTTTCAATGATTTAAACTATATATGTATTTTATATCTACGAAAATGTTGGGGTAAAACATGGGTAGATGTAATAGGTGATGTGTGATAAAATGATGAGAGGCCTCGATGTTGTTGTTGTTGATCCAGTCATCTAGCGGAGTATAGATGACGACCACGGACTCTTCTAGACAATCCAGTGGAACACTAGCAGGCTCGCAACCTGTAGGTGTTGTGAACGATGTGTTCACCGGTGTACTCCATCCCCCACATGGTTGCCTATTAGGAAATTTATTGCTGAGGAATCCCCTTAGCAGTAGTGTTCATCCCGATGATGATCCTTAGGCTAGGTCCCTTATGATAGGTGTTTAGGGACGTAAAGTGAGGATAACGGGAACGGGTAATCGGATTATTGTTGATTGATGAAATTAATAAACTTATTTATTGTGGGTTGAAAACCCTATGTGCTCACCAGGCTCCCAAGCCTGACCCACTAAGTTTTATGCATTACAGGTAGTGGCGCATGAGCATAGGTGTGATGTTTTGGACGAGGGATTACGGATATAGGCCTGTAGATATGAAATAATGTAGTAAGGCTTATATTGTACTGTTTATACTTTTGATCTGTACGAACATGACATCCCGAGTCTTTTAATGAAATACATTTCTATGGAAATGCTTTTGATAAATCTTTATCATATTATTGTTTTGGGATAAATTCCACAACCCTTTTATTAAAAGATAACTCTGATTTTGAAATAAAGTATAAACAAAACCGGTCTTTTCTGGCCGTGATTTTGGGGATGTCACATCATGACATTTTCAACGTGTCGCAGTTGCGAAAGTGTATAGCAAATGAGTCGGCAGTGGTGCCTTTGGAGGATGTTCAGGTGGATGCGAGCCTGAATTATGCTGAGAGACCGGTGGCGATCAGGGATCGGAAGATCAAGGTTTTGAGGAACAAGGAAGTGTCTCTGGATTTGGTTCAGTGGCAGCATCGGAAGGGGTCCGAGATGACTTGGGAGTCACAGTTGGAGATGCAGGGGAAACATCCAGAGTTGTTCGAGGAATGAGACTTCGCGGGCGAAGTCTGGTTCGAGTGGGGGAGAAATATAACACCCCGAGATTAAGGTATTATTCTTTCACCCTTGTCCTTTGTGTTTGGCCATGTTTGGCCCTTGAGTGAATTTTGTGAAGCAAGTGAGTACGCTGGGCGTACCATAGGGGTCCGTTGCGCGTACTCAAGTGCTTAAAAATGACGCATCTGCACCTAGGTACGCTGGGCGTACCCGACCCAGGTGCAAAACCCTAATGTTGTGTTGTGCACTATTTAAAGGATGCTAAGGCTCATTTCTCAGCCTCCATATCAGTGAGTAAAACCCTAAGAGAGAGCCTTCCATCGTCCTTAGTGAGTGTGTCTGTTCTTGGAGCTAATAGTGCCTTGGTGTGATAGTGAAGAAGGAAGAAAGGAGCTTGTGGAGACTAGAAGCTTGAAGTGCAAGTTTGGATCTGAGATCTACACAGAAAGGAGCTGCATTTAGAGGTATAAAGTTCAAAACTTTCCTCTTCATTTTGGTTTGATGTTGCATGTGCCATTTCTAGGGTTAAAAACCCTAAAGGTGGAGACTTTATGAGTGTAGGGTGCTTCATGGTCCGAGATCTGTCCCTTTTCAGTGGTATTTGAGGTCTAGATCCATTAAGTTCCCATCTTGGTCGTTGTTAGGTGGTCATGCTTGAGTTCTATGCTTCCTAGGGTTAGAGAATGAAATGTTTTCGGTGCTAGTGACTTATTCAGCCATGCAAAGGCTTAAAGTCATCGACTTTATGGTTTAAGCTGGGCAGTTAATAGTGCCGAGATCTCGGCGAGATCTCGGTGGGATAACATTTCTCGGGTGTCTGCAAAATCTCGGTTTCAAATAGCGTTCTGAAATATCGGAGCCAAGATTATCGCCGATATCAGCCGATATCGGCCACTATTTCACCGATATTTCAATATCGATATCCCGGTTTTTTCCCGCTATTTGATATTTTGGGATTTTTATACAGATTTATAAAAAAAAAAAATTAGTACTTTGATATAGATTAGCCCTCAACTTGTAATATTATAATCCTAATCACCTTTTTGTGACCTAATTAGAACTCGGAAATACCGGATGGAAACAAATTTGAACAAATATAGATATTAAGACTCAATTAATTTGTAATTAAACCTCCGTTAATGCGTCTAATTTGTAATTGTAATCAAACCTCAGTTATGCATATCATTTGTAATTCTTTTTGTGCAACAAGTTATAGTTTTATCTTGTAAACAGATTATATATATATATATATATATATATATATATATATATATATATATATATATATATATATATATATATATATATATATATATATATATAATTTTTAAAAACCGCAATCCCACCGCGAGAACCGCATAGGGTTTAAGAGGATTAGAAATGGTCAGATCTAAAAGTTGGGCGTGGGTCTTAACCGTTTAAGACCTAAAAGAGTTAAGTGCTGAAACTGGAAGTACGTCAGGCGTAAATCCCAGTACACGCCGCGTACTGGGTAGTGTCCCCCGTTTCTGAGAGGCAGCCGGGTACGCCCAGCGTACACATCTGGTATGCGCAGCGTATCCCGAGAAGTTGACTTTTAGGGTATGGTCTATTGTGGGGCCTTTGGGATATGAGAGGGGTAAAATGGTCTTTTACCCTTCTGAGAGTATCAAGAGAGGACATAGTCTAGCCTTTGAGAGTTATAATAATTAGGGTATTTATTTTGAGTAGGCGGAGGTAAGACCAGCGTTATCGAGTCAGAGATTACCGAGATACCCGAGGTGAGTCTTCTCACTATACTTTACCTAGTGTGGTAACAGTGTTATGTGATAGAGTATTTTAGAATTATATGCCAGTGTAATCGTATGTTATTTATGTGCTATGATTTATTGTGATATGTGCTATGCATGATTCAGAGTTACAGAGTTAGGACCTTCGGGTCCACGGAGTTAGGACTTCCGGGTCCACAGAGTTAGGGCCATGGGCCCATAGAGAGTTGGGGTTGGAGGGCCCCACTGAGACACATAGACCTGAGGGTCAACATAGTTACAACCTCGAGTGGCTATTATGTGGTAGAGTGGTATTTCACTAAGCATTTATGCTTACAGTGTTATGTGTTATGTGTTTCAGGTAACATCGATGATCGCGGTAAGGCGCCGACATGATTCGTACAAACGCACACCGGAGTTTATGTATTTTGATCTTGGGTTTTGTATTGATACAATGTTGACACAATGTTTTTACTTATGATTACAAATGATATTTTATGGTTTCCAAAAGTAAAAAATTGTCCAAATTTTTACGGTGTTACACCACAGCTAGAGGATGGAATGAGATCTCAAATCGGTTGATATTACTATTCACACTCAAGGTTTGTTTGTGGATATCATATCTTGGATGGAGTCGTTGGAGTTAAACAAGAAAAAGATGAAGCTTATGGAGACAATCATAAATAATACTTGGTGTTTGCTTTGGTGCTTTCGGATCAAATTGGAGTTTAGGAGAAAACTTATCATTGATTACTCATTTAATTGGATTGTTTCTAGAAAGCGGAAATATGTTTTTAATTAGGTTGATGGGTTGAAAAACAAAATTATGTTTATTATTCCGTGATCTCTGGGTTCTTTTGTTTTTTTTTTTTTGTCTTCTAGTAGCTTTTTAGAGACTTTCTTTTATAAAAATAAATTGTTAAAAAAAATAAATATAGATAATAAGTAAAATAAATATAATATTTTTGACTTTAGAAAAGGATTTTATATTTTGTGATAAAAATTGAGAAATCTTTATAAAAATCTATAAATTATAACTTTATAATCGAACAAATCTTTATATTTTTTTTTATTAACACTTAAGCCCAAAATACTTACAAATGTTTATGAATTTTTCATTTTACGCATAAACTGGTCACCAAGTAAATATGAGGGCCTTTTCATCAATATGATCAAAATTTAAAGGTTTCTTTTTATAAAAATATTATTTGTTTTAAATATTATTTTATTTTCTTAATATATATTTTTTGTGTGATAGATTTTATTATCTTAATTTAATCTTATGATAATCTCTTTATCCTAAATAAAATATCCATTACGAAAATAGTTTTATTTTCTTCTAAAAGTTACAATCTTATGATCCATCCTACAATTTGGCACAAAAAAAAAATGATGATCATATAATCATTTTAAATTTTTTTTTTTTTTCTAAAGATGTTTTTTAACTTATAGATTATTATTTTTACTTTAAAGAAATTATAATAAGATTAAATACAATAAAATAATAGTAAAATAATACTTTGTATCACACAAAATTATTACATTAAGATTATAGTTAAAAAACATAATAATAAATTAAAAATATATATTAAAAAAAAAACCTTAAATTTTAATCATATTTGTGAAAAAAATAATAAAATAAAATAAAATAAAAACTCTCATATTTAGCTGGTGCCGGTTTCAGGTAAAGGACAAATTCGTAAACAATTACAAGTTTTTTGAGCGTAATTGCTAATAAAAAAAGTATAAATACTTAATTGATTATTAGACCAAAATATAAAAACTTTCATTAAAATTTTTTATATAAAATTATACAATATCTTCAAACCTCAAAATCCTGATTTCTTTTCTTCCTTTAAATATTATTAAAATATCAACAAATTTTATTATAAAAATGTCAAGAAAATTTATATTGTTTTCCAAATGTATAAAGTCACAATTAGAGTATTCAACAAGTAAAAATAAAATGATATGAAGATGGACCCACTATTAATGATGATTCAATGCAATTTACCATGTCATCATCGTATTCACATTTATAATCAACAATAAACGAAAAAAACAGGAAGACGATGAGTGATAATTACTTTTATTTAGACAAACAATATAAATAAGAAAAGGTGAATGCATGCCTCAAGACGAATGATACTTCCATGACCCACTAAATCTGATAGAAAATAAGAAAAAGGATAGACATTTATATTTGTAAATACCAACGGAATTGTACAATCAATGAAGGATATAAAATTTACATGTGGTTAGAATTTTGTGGGAGGAAAAATCTGTACAACTTTAGAGTACACGTGATAAAAATTTAATTTTTATCGGTAAATTATCGAAAAAAAATTATTATACTAAATTTTAATATATTGAAAATTCTCTCATAATTATACTACGTATGCAAAACTCCTAAATTCAACACAAAATTTTGGAAAAATACCAGGCATAAAAATAAGTCGTTACGAGAATGTAATTAAACCGTATAAAAAAAATATAAAAAAAAATAAAAAAAAATTACAATAGAGATGGTCAGTATCATGAACCACCTATATAGGAGTAACTTCATCTTTTGGTGTCGTATTATGTAATATAATCCAAGTATGCATATTTTTGTTAGTATGTGTAACACCAACAAAATTAGGTTCAAAATTTAACTTCTATAAAACAATAATTGGGATATACCAAGTGGTAGATACCGTAACAAGGTTTTCGGAACTATAGAGATCACTAAAATCCAAGTTATAACAAAAAAGTTATGACCAATCAATGATCCGCGATAAAATCGACAAAACGTAGTTTAGTGTAAAAAGTGAGTTTAAGATAGACTACTTTTTAGCTTTAATTATCTTAATTAAAGTTGTAGACTATGTCTCCACCTTCGCGTGGATATAAAGAACATCGGAAACAGAGCTCGTATGCAAAAGTTATGGCCTTTCGAAAATACAGTTGTCTGAGAGCCACGGCGCGAGTCAAAAACCCTAACTTAACTGAACCCACGACGTGAGCATCATTTATCACCACGTGAGGAGTCAAATCACCACTTTTCAG
Organism: Lactuca saligna; assembly: GCF_052625555.1. Taxonomy (NCBI): domain Eukaryota; kingdom Viridiplantae; phylum Streptophyta; class Magnoliopsida; order Asterales; family Asteraceae; genus Lactuca; species Lactuca saligna. Next base: position 204,702,282 of record NC_136421.1, read on the forward strand.
GCCTAGAATGCAGAAGTCAATTCTATGTTTAAGACTCACGACGTAAGCTCTCCGAATGACCCTTCCAGAGCAAGTTGACGAGTGACGCATGCCATGAGTGAATTGGGACCAAAATCACGACGTGAGTTATGAAAACTCACGACATGAGAGTCGAAATCTTGTCTATAAAAAGAAATTGAAGCCTTCCGAGCTTGGCTGCTCATTTCCATCCTTTCTCCTACTTCTACACGCTATTAAGCCCTTCTAAACCACCCCGTAGCCTCAGTAACACCTCTCACACACACGACGTGAGTCCCAACGCTCCGAATCTCCCGAGAAACTAACTTCTTTTCAGTCGAAGTACTGCCCGCGTGAAGCTCATTTCTTCACCCGAGACTCGCGGTTACGTCAAGTACAGTCCTTCTTAGACACAAAATGCTGCTCGATTCACCACTTATCAGTCATATCCATACAACTACATTTTCAAATGCTTTGTAAATACTTTCATACACTTTTAAGGGGAGGGGAGGGGGGGGGGGGGGGGGGGGGGGAATACAAGTAAACACACAGTTATCCTCGTGTGAAAAACATCAATCTTTTGCTATACTTTTTGTTATATAATCAATCATATGTGATTTATAACTATCATACGAAAACGTTCTCATGCAACATATCACGACAACACCCCGTCCTTTTGGAATAAAACATGTTGTTATATAAATATCAAACACTTTATTTAAATTTTGAGTATAAATGTTAAATAATGTTATTACAAATGTTATACTTTACATACAAAGTCGACAGCACACTAGGGTTTACCATACAAACGAAACACTTTTAGAAAAACTATAATAGGTATAGTTTACAAAGAAACCATGAGATTTTACATACTATAAGTACTATATCAAGGAAATACTTTCATATACAAGAACAAATGAAATCGTCATAGGTAAATGTATTTGATACTAAGTTTTGTGAGCCATTCAACTTCACGTACTTTCAAGTATGCAGTTAAAGTCCTGTATTATACACCACAATCTCTTGTAGGGAGAGCGTGATACTTGTGTATAGATCTATACGGGATTGACAATCCCACACCTAAACTGTTAGCTACAGTTAGACCAGCAGGTCTGGGGTGACAAACGTCATAACATTCCAACGCCTGAAGAACGTTGTTATAGGCAGTTTGGGTCAATAACATGGTTATAAAACTCACATGGAGTATTAAAAACACGTTGATTTACGGGGTTATCAAATGTCTTAGTACATAAATCTACTATTCTAGGCATGAAAAACACTATTGCATTACAGTTTCAGAACTTTTAAACAACCACACACTTATGGAAAAATTTTGGATTTCTAGAAGCAAACATTCAAAACAGTCGGGTATTGGTAGAAGACTACATTTATACTAGTAGGAAAATATGGGATTTTCTGGAGACATATACAAGTATTTTCATATTGATGTGATCACTTAGTCGGTATGTTTGAGTTATATAAAATGAAGATTCGATAGATAGTGGAATGTGTGGTTTCCACCTCATTTCCTATTCCTTGTTTGGTTGTGGGCTTAGGGCAGATCTACTCATTCGACTGTCAGTTCGATCTTTGATTTCATATAACTTATATGCACTACGTAATCATGGTAGGAACTAACATTGGTCACTTTTCATATACAAATTCAAAGTATCATATATCACTCTTTAAACGTAAGAATCATATATATTTTGTTATCAAGGCTAACGGCTACACTTCAAGCTATTAAGAAAATATAGGATTTTCTGTAATATCATACGAACATTTTCAAAGGAACATTAAACTTTCTTTCTAAATCAAATACTTATGAACTCACCAACTTAAATGTTGATACACTTTCCAAATCACTTGTATTCTCTAGAAACTAATAAGCAGGTACTCGTACAAGTGTCAAGATGAAGGAGTATAATAGCTTCAAGTCTTTATTTTGCTATCTACTTTTGAAAAAAATCAATCTATATTATGTATTCAATGTAAATACTTTATTATCAATACAATGGTTGTTGTTGCTTTGATTACTATTTTACATTTGTTATGATACCGTACAAGATATCCTCCGCCCCCGAATGTTTCCGCCGTTCAGGTTTGGGGGTGTGAGAGATTGGTATCAGAGCATTGTTTATAGTGAATTATGTATATCAAAACCATTTTTGATATACAACTATAAACACAACTTGGCAAAAAAAACACTCTAACAAAGAGTTATACTTTTTAAAATAATTTTTTATAAAGTATACATGCATTCATTTGATAACAAGGTTAGTATCATAATGAAAACAATATAAGAGTATTATATATAAGTTGTGCAATACAGGTATGCATTGGAATATGTAATCTGGATTGGGATGAATATATCATGATCAACTATATTTGTCTGAGAGCCAACCAGCATATGCCAGGGGATATCTACAGTGGACAGCAACTCTAAGATTTACCAAACTTAAAAACCTTAGAATCAAACATAACATTTAGAACACTATAGGAATATTTTATTCATACAATAGTTTAACTTTGATGTTCAAGCCTTATGTGCCTTAGTTCTAGACAATTCTTATATCCCTATTCTCGTATAGACACAATGGCCGGATTCCGTCTACATGGGGACCCCTACTACCCGACCCAAGACAGTGGAGAAGGGATAGAGAGTGATCCGAAAGGAGAGTTCAAGGAAGAAAAACATGAAGACTCTGACTCAGATCCCGAGTATAATAACCTACCTTTAGTGGCTCCAATTTAAAATCCTATTCCTCAAACGGGATTTCAAGGCCCGACGCCTCTGTGGGCAACAAACCCGAATAGGTGGAGTTGTGAACATGGATAACCCCTTCCGTACATTGGAGACCAAAGCTTCCACAATCTAAGCAAGGGAGGTTCGGCAGATAGAGTCCCTCTTATACTGGTTCGCCGAATAGCTCGCATTGATGAACAAGGAATGGAAAACCGTCCATCGAACTGGGGAGAATGATGCGAACACTGGAGTCAATACAGTTCGCATCTGACAGTTAGAATCAGCTCGTGGAAGAATCACAAATCAAAATGAAGCGTTGCAAAGAGAGCTAACTGCAACTCAAACTGAAGTAATGGAACTTCGAGCACGCCATGCAAGACAAGAATTGAGTATGCTTGAGATGGAGCGTCAATTGGCAGAAACCAAGGCTCATGTGAGTAGTTCTCATCGCAAGTAGAGGACACTCCACTCTCTCCTTCTTTTGGACGATGAAATAACCTTAGTATGTACCTAAGTAGTACACTTTTCATGTAAATATCCCTGTCTAGTAAGTACCGTTTCGTTAGATCTATGTATTGTTAAGTTTTCCTTGTGTGGTATATTGTAGACCTACTCCAAGGTCAAGTTTTCCGAATTCTATGTAACTTTCATACCCACTATTATAACAGACTTCTTGTTTTCCTTAAAGATTATCGCTATCAAACCATGCTTTGGCTATGTAAACAGTTCATTTCATAAACTGTTATAGAAACTAAGCTAACAATATCCCTGTCAATCTAATATGTTGTAGTTCAATATTATTGAACTCGACATCCCTGGCGAAGCGTTGCCACGATTTCGTTTGTGACCCCATAGCTAGAAAATGCCTTCTTGCTAGTCAAACAGACTAAACCCTTCGGTAAACCCAACTTTTCTATCACTTACACCCTTTAAAGAGAGAGACGGTTATCATACAATAACAAACCTTTATAACTTCAACTAGGGCAATCAAAACAACGACGGAGATTAAAACGTGCCTGAGGAAAAGTAAAGGATATACCCTCTCCCAAAACTCATGAAACTAGATTAACTTGAGATTTCAACATTTCCACCCTAAATTGCTAAAAATAAACTTAAATGCAATACCTATTTCAACCCTCACGTATAAATACATCATAAGGAATGTAAGTCGGAACATTAGAAACCGAATAAAAGTAAGGAAATTATACGTATAGAATCCAACTAACAACGATCCTAGTTATCTAACCAACTCGTTTCACATCATGTAACAGAATCATGTCTTCTCCTGGAAGTAATCAACCAACCGACAACACACGACTTCTGCATATAGACTCAGTTACTCTTCACGCTGCAGTCACAATTGTCGTATCAGCCATCATGGCTTATATCAATGCAAGTAATGCTAGTAAAAATGGGAATGGTGTTGACAATTCAAATCTTTGAAACAACCAAGGAAACCAACGAGTGCCAACCCATAAGAATACTCTAACCCACAAACCTCGTAATAGGAAACAAAAATCCTGGAATAAGAAAGGGAACAGTTTGAATCAAGAGCCTCCCAAAGACAACAGATAGTGACAGCTCACACTGTTATTATTCCTACCACCCCGACATCCCTAAGGTCGTACAACGACAACCAGCCTAAGTGGAACCGATGCAAATTTCATCATCACGGACCTTACCGTGAAATGTAGTACGCTAGGTGCAACAGCAAGGGGCACAACGTCCGCTACTAGAGAGGACCAATCCAACCACCCACTCCAACCACAAATGTCGGAGTTGGCCATACTTACTATGAGTGTGGAGCAACGGGGCCCTTCCGAAGGGACTGCCCGATTGCAAATAACAGGAATGTTTGGGGAGGAGGCCGAGTATTCGCAAATGGACAAGAGGAAGTCGTTACAGATCCCATGAGTATTACGTGTACATTTCTCTTCGATAACTCAGTTACATGCTTTCCATTGAATGATAGTATCGAAGAAGAGTTTCGTGAGTCACAAATTTAAGAATCTATTCAAACAAACGCCCTAACCATTAAGCAAAACCTTCATAGTAATCAAGATAGATTAAAAACACTGAAAACACATGTGTAGAGCGCACTATCACACTAATGAACACCCTTCCCGATCGACTTCACACCTGTTACGATAAGAAGTTCCCAAAATAGCTACTAGAAATGGATTGGCTTGGTCTTCACCATGCCAATTGCATGCGCTATGAAACCTTCACCATTGGCTAACAAAAAAACCTTTCGATCTATAATGACAAACCCGACGCAATTTCCTAAATCATCTTTAAGTTTCAAAACCCTGAAGTACTCATGTGGGGAGTACTCTATCTTTACAACCTTCCCGTAGTATTCCCCAACAGGTCATTTAGAAATACCACATGTACAATGAGTCAACTTCAAGAACAGAAACTAGGAGTGAATTCAACCATGAACTACAAGACAAAGCTGCCCTAAGTTATGAGTGAATATGCTAACATTTAGATAAACATAAGTGAATAAACCCAAAACCCTATGACCACTATCGATCGAAACGATAGACGGAGTAATGAGGGTCTGCAGGAACATCCATGATATGATCTAGACTCACTAGAGAACAAGAAGGACAAATGGATCATAAGCACATACAACTTTCCTCAACATTTGGAGTCCCAGTCGAAATTCAAATTTCGGGACGAAATTCCCTCTAACGAGGGGATAATGTGACACCAGCAAAATTATGGTTAAAATTTAACTTCTATTAAACCATAATTGGGATACACCAAGTGGTAGATACCGTAACAAGGTTTTTGGAACTATAGAGAAAACTAAAATCCGAGTTATAAAAAAGAAGTTATGACCAATCAAACATCCACGACAAAATCGACAAAATGTAGTTTAGTGTAAAAAGTGAGTTTAAGATAGACTACTCTTTAGCCTTAATTATCTTAATGAAAGCTGTAGAGTGTGTATCCACCTTCGCGTGGATATAAAGAACATTGGAAACGGAGCTCATATGCAAAAGTTATGGCCTTCCGAAGATACAGTTATCTGAGAGCAGGACGCGAGTCAGAAACCCTAATTTATTTGAACTCACGACGTGAGCATCATTTCTCACTACATGAGGAGTCAAATTACCACTTTTTAGGCCTAGAATGCAGAAATCAAGTCTACATATAAGACTCACGAGTGACGCATGCCATGAGCGAATCGGGACCAACCTCACGACTTGAGTTATGAAAACTCACGATGTGAGATTCGAAATCTTTTCTACAAATACAAATTGAAGCCTTCCGAGCTTGGTTGCTCGTTTCCATCCTTTATCCTACTTCTACACGCTATTAAGCCCTTCTAAACCACCCCGAAGCCTCAGTAACACCTCTCACACACACGACGCGAGTCCCAACGCTCCAAATCTCCCGAAAAACTAACTTTTTTCCAGTTGAAGTATTGCCCGCATGAAGCTCGTTTCTTCACCCGAGACTCGCAGTTATGTCAAGCACAATCCTTCTTAGAAACAAAATGCTGCTCGATTCACCACTTATCAGTCATATCCATACAACTATGTTTTCAAATGCTTTGTAAATACTTTCATACACTTTTAAGGGGAGGGAAGGGGGGGGGGGGGGGAATACAAGTAAACACACAGTTATCCTCGTGTGAAAAATATCAATCTTTTGCTATACTTTTTGTTATATAATCAATCATATGTGATTTATAACTATCATACGAAAACGTTCTCATGCAACAAATCACGACAACACCCCATCCTTTTGGAATAAAACATGTTGTTATATAAATATCAAACACTTTATTTAAATTTTGAGTATAAATGTTAAATAATGTTATTACAAATGTTATACTTTACATACAAAGTCGACAGCACACTAGGGTTTACCATACAAACGAAACACTTTTAGAAAAACTATAATAGGTATAGTTTACAAAGAAACCATGAGATTTTACATACTATAAGTACTATATCAAGGAAATACTTTCATATACAAGAACAAATGAAATCTTCATAGGTAAATGTATTTGATACTAAGTTTTGTGAGCCATTCAACTTCACGTACTTTCAAGTATGCAGTTAAAGTCCTGTATTATACACCACAATCTCTTGTAGGGAGAGTGTGATACTTGTGTATAGATCTATACGGGATTGACAATCCCACACCTAAACTATTAGCTACAGTTAGACCAGCAGGTCTGGGGTGACAAACGTCATAACATTCCAACGCCTGAAGAACGTTGTTATAGGCAGTTTGGGTCAATAACATGGTTATAAAACTCACATGGAGTATTAAAAACACATTGATTTACGGGGTTATCAAATGTCTTAGTACATAAATCTACTATTCTAGGCATGAAAAACACTATTGCATTACAGTTTCGGAACTTTTAAACAACCACACACTTATCGAAAAAATTTGGATTTCTAGAAGCAAACATTCAAAACAGTCGACCAGCATATGCCAGGGGATATCTACAGTGGACAGCAAGTCTAAGATTTACCAAACTTAAAAACCTTAGAATCAAACATAACATTTAGAACACTATAGGAATATTTTATTCATACAATAGTTTAACTTTGATGTTCAAACCTTATGTGCCTTAGTTCTAGACAATTCTTATATCCCTATTCTCGTACAGACACAATGGTCGGATTCCGTCTACCTCGGGACCCCTATTACCCGACCCAAGACAGTGGAGAAGGGATAGAGAGTGATCCGAAAGGAGAATTGAAGGAAGAAAAACACGAAGACTCCGACTCAGATCCCGAGTACAATAACCTACCTTTAGTGGTTCCAATTCAAAATCCTATTCCTCAAATGGGATTTCAAGGCCCGACGCCTCTGTGGGCAACGAACCCGAATAGGTGGAGTCGCGAACATGGACCTCCTTCCGTATAATGGAGACCGAAGCTTCTACAATCTAAGTGAGGGAGGCTCGGCAGATAGAGTCCCTTCTATACTTGTTCGCCGAATAACTCACATTGATGAACAAGGAAGGGAAACCATCCAACGAACCAGGGAGAATGATGTGAACACTGGAGTCAATACAGTTCGCATCCGACAGTTAGAATCAGCTTGTGGAAGAATCACAAATCAAAATGAAGCATTGCCGAGAGAGCTAACTGCAAATCAAACTGAAGTAATGGAACTTCGAGCATGCCAGGCAAGACAAGATGCAGATGTGGTCCACAGACTGCATACAATTTACCTCAGAAAAAACAAACAACATCTTAATGACAGTTAACTACTACCACATCCTTACAAGAATTCCATAGTGTGTTATGCTGACTTTAACATATAGTACTAGGATAGTGAAAATATCCATTAGTTTGTGAAGTGCTAATGAAATTACTTGCTTAAGTAAACTTAGAACATTTAGCTGAAGAGGTGATATAGCTATAGTATTACACGAGGATAAATGTTAATGTTAGGAGATGAAAAAACAAATAAGTGGAAAGCAGTAGAACATGAGGCGATGCAACTAAAATGCAAACTTTTTAGGATTGACTCCTACGAAGTAGACATGAAAGACATGCAATTGAGAATCAGAATTTTTAGGATTGACTTATAAAGTAATGGATGATGAAGTGAAGAGATAGGAAGATATGCATGGTGACTTGCATTTGTCATAAGGTGGTACAAATAAATTGAAGAGTGTTATTCTCCATACCACCAATAGTAAATTCAGATACATTATGCCCTGCAGACCTGACACTATACCGGAAGGAATTTTTATGAAGAGTTAGAAAATGGAAATTCCTAGAAACATAAGAAAAGTGCTAGAATATGCTAAATCGAACATATGTGCGAGAAGAATCCTGGAATAGAAGTCTAGCAAACTTTAATATGTGCTCAATAAAGCACATGGTTAATGTTAAGACTCATACCAAAGATGCGGAAATCCTAGTGGAGTCTAGGAAAATTTGTTGCGTTTACTCGCTTGGGCACATACATATATGTTAAATTGCTTTGTAGTTGTCATGTGTAGTGACTTGGGAACTGCGAGGCAATTCTTGGGATGAGTATTGATAGGTCTGAAAATTAGTATAGGCATGTACTAACCGAAGCACATGATTAGTACTTGGATCAAGAAGAGTCACAAGGTTACTAAGGCGCTATTAATTGAGTTTGTTTTGTCTGTTTTCATTATTACATGTCTTATGGTGATGACTAGGAGAATAGTTTTGGTTCAAGGCCCAAGTGGTCATAAACAATCGAGTTTGAATATTATAAATCTGCATAAGTGAGTTTATTGGTTCAAAGAACCATGTTATGTGAAGCGACCGACTTTAGTTAAGATAGATGATCAAGTTGATTGACAGAAATATTACAGCCTTCGTTGGTGTTGAGCATCCAGTACCCAGAGATGCTACCTGCTATGATGTGGCTATAGGTCGTTCTTCCTTTACCAATGGAGGAAATATCTTGTTATTAAAAAAAGATGGAAGGTTTCTTTTGTGTTAATATATGTCTTGTAGATGCAAGAGTGTATTTCACTATGTATCTATTACGTCATGCAATGGAAGGTCATTAGAGTGTGACCATTCAGTCTATTACCATAGCCAAAGTAAATCCCTTATCTTGGGTCGAGTCTACGACCCGATTTAAAAAAGAGCAGTAGTCTCTGATAAAAGTCAAGTTGTTATTCAAGAGTTATGAATGAAGATCCATCAGTGGATGAAAGAACGAGTACAGTTTTAAAAAGGAGCGTTAGTATATAGGCTCAAACCTTTTTTTCTTCAGGAAGTTGTTGTAGTCATTGTAGATAATACATGAGGTGCAAGCAAGTTTCTTTTGTACGTTTCTATTCAAATGCCTCAAGAGATGATAGGAAGGGTCATTACAAGAATATTAATTTATATTTGGTAAGGTTAATCATCTTAGAAAGGAGGGAATATAATATTGAGTTCGGAAACCATCGTTGTTCCAAATGTTTCAATTACATTAGAAATATCCTCTTATAACATTTTTCATACGTGTGCTTTAGTGGATGACACCGTTCTTGTCGTGATCTTGCTTAGATTGTTGTTGTGTTATGCGAAAACATCACTCGATGTAGGAACGAGTAGTGATATTGTGTTGGAATGTAAAGTCATTGATATGACAATCAAAAGTTTCTCCCAAGAAGAAAGAGAGCTACAACCCACAAGAAGCAAAGCCAGCTTGGACTTTAATCAGTTGTGAGCAACAATAAGTAAGGGTTCGAACCCAAGTAGGGCAGAACCAACACTTAAGGAAAAAGTGTGAAAGGCAAATCAACTTCAGATTCGATGTTAAGATCTAGAAGAGTTGCAACACAAGAAACTAGAAGAAGAGTTATTATCTTTGATTGTGTGACATCGTGGAATTTAGGTCATAAAATGTGAATAGTAAATTTAGAGTAAATCTCTTTGTAAATTGACTTATTGAGTTTTAGTGCATCTAATGTAAAATAAATAGGTTCATATTAAATATTATAAGATACCAGATGATATCTTACTTCCAAATGTGTAAACTATCAAACGAATCAAACAACTCAAACTACAACCCTAGTTAATGTGTCTTAAAAACTGAAAATCGTATTAAGTAGTTATTGTAACAACATGAATTTTCAAAACAATTTTTTCAATTCTTAAAAAATGTTTCCAACCAAATCAAGCCATAAAATCCAATGTATCATAAGCATAATACAAAACATGTCAAATCCCAAGATCATAAAATAAATCTTCCGTCAGTGTATACAGATCACGCAGGCGCCTTTCCACGGTCCTCGCTAGTACCTGAAACACATAACACAACAAATGTAAGCATAAATGCTTAGTAAGTTCCCCAAAATACTACATACGCGCATACGCCTTTCCAGGCCATGACCTTCCGGTCCATGTGTCTCAGGGGACTTCCGTCCCGACCCGGTAAACCTTCCGTTCCTACCCACATCGACCTTCCGGTCCACATCACAATGCCTTCCAGCCCATAACATAAATGCCTTCCGACCCATAACATAATGCCTTCCGGCCCATATCAAGCATAGTATACATAGCACATACAAACGGTTAACTTAATTATATATAATGCATACAGCTCATAACATATCCGACCTTCCGTTCACACATAGATACCCTTCTAGGTACAATATTGTGAGAAGACTCACCTCGTAGGAAGTCTAGAATCTCAGGTGCTCGCTATCTCTAAATCTCGAAACGAAGACCCAACCCCGCCTAATCACAACGAAATATCATTCTAATTAATACAGGCTTCCAAGACTAGGCTATACCCCTTTTCATTATCCTACAGAGGGGTAAAAGACCATTTCACCCCTCCTTGACTCAAAGTCCACATGTTGACCAAAACCCTAAAAGTCAACAAAAGTCAACAGGCAACAGTACGCGGGGCGTACCAGCTTCTGTACGCGAGGCATACATCGATGAACCACAATCGGGGGTCTCAACCCCTTACGCTGCGCGTACTGAGAGTTACGCCCAACGTAAGTCCCAGTTCCATCCATACCATAAATTTTGGTCTTAAACGGTTAAGACACCCCCTTCAACTTCCAGATATGGCTCTCTTTAAGTCTCCTATCCCATAAAGTCGGAACCTTTAAGCCTTGGCATGGCTGTAAAGGTTCCTACACCCTCTAATACCTTTCTTTTCTCCTCCAAAGATCTAGATCTCATGCATGGCTAAATATTTACATACAAGATTACATTTTTATGAACATACATCTCAACTAGACCTGGAATATGATAGATCTAGGCCAATGGAGACTACTTGCTCATAAAGTCTCCATCTTTGGGACCAAAAACCCTAGAAATTGGTCCAAGAAGCATACCAAGAGAACTACAAGGCAAGATCTGAACTTTTTACCTCAGGAAGAAGCTCCAACCTTTGTTATCCACAGATCTACACTTATCCACCAACTTCTAGCCTCCACAATGGACTCCTCTTCCCTTTTGGTACCTTGAAGCTTAGAACACTCACACCCAAGCTATAAATGAAGGAAAAACTCTCTTAGGGTTTCTTTCTGAAGGATGGTGGCTGAGGGAAAAGGCCATCTCATTCCTTTTATAGCCACCAAGCCATATTAGGGTTTTGGGTCTGGACCGGTTATGCCCGGCGTAACCTTAGGTACGCCCAGCGTACCTGGGTGACAACGCGTACAATTAGGCACGCGAGTACGCGCAACGTACTCTTTGTACGCCCAGCGTACTCGCCCAATACAAAGGCCAAAATGACAATTATTAAAAGATGAAGGGCTAAATGGTTGAACCTGAATTTCGGGCTGTTACAATTCTCCCCCACTTGAACCAGACTTCGCCTTCCAAGTCTTATACCGAAAACAATTCCGGATGTTGTTCCCGCATCTCCGACTCCGACTCCCATGTCAGCTCGGACCCCTTCCGATGCTGCCACTGCACTTGCACCAAGGGCACGTCCTTGTTCCTCATAACCTTAATCTTTTGATCTCTAATTTCCACAGGTCTCTCAACATAGTTCAGGCCCACGTCCACCTGAATATCCTCTAATGATACCATTGCCGACTTGTCGGCTATACACTTCCTCAACTGCGACACATGAAAGGTGTCGTGAATCTGACCCAGCTTCGCAGGTAGATCCAAACGGTAGGCTACCCTTCCTACCCTCGCAATTACCCTGAAAGGTCCAATATATCGAGGCCCCAACTTTCCCTTCTTCCTGAATCGAATCACTCATTTCCCAGGAGAGAGCTTTAAGAGTACAAGGTCACCAACCTGAAACTCGAGCTCGGACCGACGCCTGTCCGCAAAACTCTTCTGGCGAATCTGAGCGGTCAAAAATCTCTGCCTGACCTGCTGTATATGCTCTGTCGTCTAAAGCACAATCTCCGTACTACCAATTACCCATTGCCCCACCTCTCCCCAGCAGATGGGGGTCCGACACCTCCTCCCATACAACAGCTCAAAGGGTGGCTTACCAATGCTTGAATGATGGTTGTTGTTGTACGAAAACTCTGCCAAGGGTAAATAGGTGTCCCAACTCCCTCCAAAATCCAAAACACACGCTTGGAGCATATCCTTGAGCGTCTGAATCGTCCGCTCACTCTGCCCGTCCGTCTGTGGGTGGTATACGGTACTGAAATGCAACCTCGTACCCAACTCCTCGTGAAACTTCTTCTAAAATCTGGAAGTAAATCATACGTCTCGATCTAAAACAATCAACATCGGAACCCCATGTCGCGATACCACCTCCCTCACATACAACTCTGCTAACCTCTCAGCAGAAGAGCTCTCACTGATAGCAAGAAAATGAGTTCTCTTCGTCAACCTATCCACAATCACCCAAATTGTATCGACTCCTTTCGCAGTCCTTGGCAATTTGATGATAAAATCCATGGTAATATGTTCCCACTTCCACTCGGGAATCTCCAGCGGCTGCAGCTTACCATGCAGACGCTGGTGCTCGACCTTAACCTGGCAACAAGTTAGGCACCTCTCGACGAACCACGCAACATCCCTCTTCATACAGGGCCACCAATACTCCTTCTTTAGGTCAAAATACATCTTAGTGGCCCCGGGATGGATTGAGAACTTCGATCGATGTGCTTCTTCCATCAAAATGGTACGCGTCCCGCCTACAAACGGTACCCAAATCCGACCCTAAAATGTCATAAGTCCCCGACTATCGGTAACGAACTCCGATACCTGCCCGACAACCCGCTCCCTCTTTTGGTTTTCTGGTCTCGCAGCCTCAGCCTGGGCCCCTCGGATGGTGTTCAATACCAGTGTCATCACCGTCAACCTCATACAAACATCTCGGATCGGGGCGCTCTCTGTCCTACAGCTCAAAGCATTAGCTATGACATTAGCCTTGCCCGGGTGGTACAGGATCTCACAATCATAGTCTTTCACCACATCCAACCATCTCCTCTGGCGCATATTCAGGTTTGGCTGATACATCAAATACTTCAGACTCTTGTGGTCCGTGTATATGGTACACCGAACCCCATATAGATAGTGGCTCTAGATCTTGAGGGCAAACACTACGGCCCCCAACTCCAGATCGTGGGTAGGATATCTCGACTCATGAGGCTTCAGCTGCCTCGATGCATACGCTATAACGTGCCCCCTCTGCATAAGCACTGCTCCTAACCCAGATATTGATGCATCACAATATACCACAAAATCCTCCATCCCTTCTGGGAGTGCGAGCACCGGGGCTTCGCACAACTTCTGGCGAAGTGTCTCAAATGAGGACTGCTACTCCGAACCCCATGAAAATGCAACACCCTTCCAGGTCTTCTTGGTAAGTGGCATGGCGATCTTGGAGAAATCCCTAATAAACCTCCGATAATAGTTGGCCAATCCCATAAAGCTCCTGATATCAGTGAGTGATCTCGACACCTCCCATCTCATCACCGCCTCAATCTTGGCCGGATCGACCAATATCCCTTTCTGGTTACCAAGATGCCCTAGGAATTGGACCTCTCATAACCAGAAATCACACTTGGAGAATTTGGCATACAGCCTCTCCGATCTCAGAACTCCAAGGATCTCCCTCAAATATTCCTCACGCTGCTCTCTAGACCTCTAATATACCAAAATATCATCAATGAATACGATCAATGACCAATCCAACATCGGCCTGCACACCATGTTCATGAGATCCATGAACGCGGATGGGGCATTGGTGAGCCCAAAAGGCATCACCACAAACTCGTAATTTCCATAACGAGTTCTGAATGCAGTCTTCTGGATATCTTCATCCCGGACCCTCATCTGATGATAACCTGACCTCAAGTCTATTTTGGAGAACCAAGATGCCCGCTGCAACTGATCGAACAGATCATCGATCCTAGGTAATGGATACCGGTTCTTGACCTTCAACTTGTTCAACTCCCGGTAATCAATACACATCCGGTGTGAACCATCCGTCTTCTTGACAAAAAGGATCGGCGCTCCCAAGGTGAGCTACTCGGTCGAATAAACCCCTTCCCCAACAGCTCCTGAAGCTGCGAGGATAACTCCTGCATCTCTAGCAGCGGGAGGCGATAAGGCGCCTTGGCGATAGGTGCTGTTCTCAGAATCAAATCAATATGAAACTCCACTTGTCTTTCCGGAGGCACGCCCGACAGTTCCTCAGGAAAAACATCCGGAAACTCGCACACTACCGGAACCTCGTTAACCGAACTTGGCCTCCTCGCGGCCACACGTGTGTCCATCACATAGGCTATGAATCCACTGCAGCCCTGCTGCAAAATCTGTCTCGCCCTAGCAGCCGAACAAAATGCTGACCCACACCGGGTCCCCTCGTCATACACAGTAAGCACTCCCCCACTAGGGTCTCGTATGGTCACCAACTATCTCTCGCAGTCAATGACCGCTCCAAACTTACTCAACCAGTCCATGCCCACGATGACATAGACATCTCCCATCGCGATAGGAACTAGATCTATAGGGAACTTGACACCAAAAATCTCGAGCACACATCCTCGAATCACGTCGGTGGCATATATCGCTTTCTCATCAGCTATGGAAACCCTCAGGGGTCGACTCATCACCTCCCGATCAATACCGATGTGCTGACTAAAAGCCAAAGATACAAAAGACCGACTCGCACCCGAGTCAAATAATACCAAGGTAGGTACAAAATTCACAAGAAAAGTACCAGCCACGACATCGGGCGCCGCGCGGACCTCCTCCGTAGTCAACTGAAAAGCTCTCCCACGAGCCTTCGGAGCCTCGGCCTTCACCGGTCGAGTCTCGGTAACCCTAGCAGCAGGCGCATATCCCTGTGCTGATCCCTGGTGAAGCTGAGGACACTCGGCCTTCCGATGGCCGGTCTGGTTGCAATGGAAGCAAACTATAAACCCTTGGGGCAATTCCTGGCGATGTGCCCCTCCTTGCCACATTTGTAGCAAGCACCTGATTGACAGGCCCCCTCATGACCCTTGCCGCACTTTCCGCAAGTGCGACCCTTCTGGCCTCCCATCCTCGAATCGGCGGACTTGGTACGCTTGGTTGCCGGCTGAGATTGAGCCGGCCGCCGATCCATCCTCTGAGACTCGGCCTCCTCCCTGCCCTGAGTCTCCAACTCAATCTCCCTCTTCCGCGCATTTTCCTAGAGCTCAGCAAATGTCTGGTACATCGATTTCGATACAAACTCCCTAATGCCCCTCCTCAGAATACCCAAATATCAGCTCATCCGTGCTTGCTCAGTAGACACCTACTCAGGGCAGAACATCGCCCTCTCGTGAAACTTCCGGGTGACCACAACAACTGAATCACTACCCTGCTTGAGGGTCAAGAACTTCTGAATCAACCGTTCCCTCTCCACCGGGGGAACATACTCGTTTCTGAACATGGTGGTGAATCTCTCCTAAGTCACTGCTGAAATCTCTGCAAGAGTGAAGTTCGCCGTCACGAACTTCTACCAATCCTTCGCTCCTAGGCGGAGCTGGTTCAAAGCGAACCGTACCCTCAGATGCTCCGGACATGAACATGTATAGAAGCATCCCTCAATGTCAGCAATCCATCTCATCGCAACGATCGGATCCTGCGTCCCACCAAACTCGGGTGGCTTCGTGTTGCTGAACTCCCAAAACAATAACGAGTCACCTCCCTGATGTCTGGCAGCAGCCACAGCTGCTGTAGCTGCAGCGGCTGCGGCCTCAGTCACCGCGGCGTACTGCTCATTAAAAGTCTCCAACAGCGCGGTCTTGATAGACCTAAACATCTCCGAAATCTTGGCCCGGATTGCCGCAGCCACCTCATCATGGATCATCTGACGAAGCTCCTCATCACTCACACTGCTCGTCCCAAGTCTGTGGCGTGTCCCAACCATAATTCCTCTGAAATATAATATAAAAATATCAGAGACTCAATCGAGCATACTCGCACTCGATAACACAACCCTACTCGGCCTCCGATACCCAAAGGATTCTTACTTGGGTTGCCCACTGATCTGGTGTCTTTAGTAGTACGGGCCATATACTACTGATTACACCGCATCAGGATTCACCCCAAGTCTCCTCCTTGGACCTCGGAACGTGAGTACTCTATTCTTGCTATGCATAGGCCACCTACTCGCTCTCAAGGCATCTCATACCAGCAGGATTCCCCTAGACTAAGGCATCACAAATCAGGCCACTCTAGTCCTAATATGAATACCTAGTCTACTCTAGCATGCATAACATATCATAGCATATCTCATAACACATATTGTAAGGGTATTTTGGGGATTTTACCGTTCGGGCACTGGCTGACCGTACACATTGCTTCTTCTTTGGTTATCACAAAATCTCTTATAAAATTTTATGCTTTTAGTATTGAATTTTTTTTTCTCAAATTCTCGGTTTGAGTTCAGTTACGCCCGAAGGTGCACCCGAATCCGTCAAACCAAGGCTCTGATACCAACTTGTAACAACGTGGATTTTCAAAACAATTTTTTTCAATTCTTAAAACATGTTTCAAACCAAAACAAGCCATAAAATCCAATGTATCATAAGCATAATACAAAACATGTCAAATCCCAAGATCATAAAACAAATCTTCCGTCAGTGTATACAGTTCACGCGGGCGCCTTCCCACGGTCCTCGTTAGTACCTAAAACACATAACACAACAACTGTAAGCATAAATGCTTAGTTAGTTCCCCAAAATACTACTTACGCACATACGCCTTTCCATGAGATGACCTTCAGGTCCATGTGTCTTAGGGGACTTCCGTCCCGACCCGGTAAACCTTCCGGTCCTACCCGTGTCGACCTTCCGGTCCACATCACAATGCCTTCCGGCCCATAACATAAATGCCTTCCGGCCCATATCAAGCATAGCATACATAGCACATACAAACGATTAACGTAATTATATATAATGCATACAGCTCATAACATATCCGACCTTCCGGTCACACATAGATACCCTTCCAGGTACGGTATTGTGAGAAGACTCACCTCGTAGGAAGTCTAGAATCTCACGTGCTCGCTATCTCTAAATCTCGAAACGAAGACCCACCCCGCCTAATCACAATGAAATATCATTCTAATTAATACAGGCTTCCAAGACTAGGCTATACCCCTTTTCATTATCCTACAGAGGGGTAAAAGACCATTTCACCCCTCCTTGACTCAAAGTCCACATGTTGACCAAAACCCTAAAAGTCAACAAAAGTCAACAGGCAACAGTACGCGGGGCGTACCAGCTTCTGTACGCGAGGCATACATCGATGAACCACAATCGGGGGTCTCAACCCCTTACGCTGCGCGTACTGAGAGTTACGCCCAACGTAAGTCCCAGTTCCATCCATACCATAAATTCTGGTCTTAAACGGTTAAGATACTCCTTCAACTTCCAGATCTGGCTCTCTTTAAGTCTCCTATCCCATAAAGTCAGAACCTTTAAGCCTTGGCATGGCTGTAAAGGTTCCTACACCCTCTAATACCTTTCTTTTCTCCTCCAAAGATCTAGATCTCATGCATGGCTAAATATTTACATCCAAGATTACATTTTTATGAACATACATCTCAACTAGACCTGGAATATGATAGATCTAGGCCAATAGAGACTACTTGCTCATAAATTCTCCATCTTTGGGACCAAAAACCCTAGAAATTGGTCCAAGAAGCATACCAAGAGAACTACAAGGCAAGATCTGAACTTTTTACCTCAGGAAGAAGCTCCAACCTTTGTTATCCACAGATCTACACTTATCCACCAACTTCTAGCCTCCACAATGGACTCCTCTTCCCTTTTGGTACCTTGAAATAACACCTTGAAGCTTAGAACACTCACACCCAAGCTATAAATGAAGGAAAAACTCTCTTAGGGTTTCTTTTGGAAGGATGGTGGCTGATGGACAAGGCCATCTCATTCCTTTTATAGCCACCAAGCCATATTAGGGTTTTGGGCCTGGACCGGTTACGCCCTTCGTAACTTTAGGTAAGCCCAGCGTACTCGGGTGACAACGAGTACAATTAGGCGCGTGAGTATGCGCAACGTACTCTTTGTACGCCCAGCGTACTTGCCCAATACAAAGGCCAAAATGACAATTATTAAAAGATGAAGGGCTAAATGGTTGAACCTGAATTTCGGACTGTTACAGTTATGAGTGAAGATAACATTAAAACCTTATGGTACATGTTACCTTATTTCCAAAAATATAAAGAACGTCCAAAACAGAGTTCGTATGCAAAAGATTCAACAGTTTTAAGAAAACAAACAGTAAAACACTAACTTTCTTTAATCGCGTAAAACCGAATCGATCCATTGAGTCACTTGCACATCTCCGATGGAAATTACAACATAACTTTTGGACTCAGGATATGGTCTAATATTTAATTTCATACTCAAAATATTTTTAGCGAAAATATTTGCAAAAGTCGAAAAATCGAACGTTACAGGCCATTTACACGCGAAACTTTAAACAAGATTTCCCGGAGTTCCGTAACTTGAAAAATTAATCCATTTGGGCTTTTGGAATCCTTGAAATTAACTTTATCTAACGACACTTTCGAAAAAAATATAAGATGTCCCGAAACCGTTACACAAATTGAGGAACATTTAGGGCATTTAATGCTAGATTGGTAACTTTGGTGGGCCCTAACTTAGTTGATCAGCCAAGAGATTGCCTCTAGGACCCCTCCCTACTGTCCAACCCTTCCATCTTCCATCCCATACGTCCTTGCTTGCAAATAACCTCCAAAGGACTAAGAATGGGCAACAGTGGAGTGTTTGACATTCCTTAAAGGCATGGCCTTGCATGGTTGTGCGAGACTCCTTCTAGTATAAATAGAGTGTCTTGGAGACCCTCAATCACACACAAAAACTCATTTCTTCTCTCTCAAACCCTCCCTTTCCACTTATTCTTTTCTTGGTTGAAACCACCACCTACATGATCACCTTGTTCCACCACCAAAACCCACCTTGTACCACCCTCTATTAATCTAAACCACCACTCAAGCACCACCTCAGCCCTCCTTCACCTCTTCCCTCCCACCCTATCTTTGAATTCTACCCAAAATAGAAGAGGAAACCGATGGCATCAGCCACCGGAGTCCCTCCTGCCAGCACGAATTGCAGTTGCTACCACCATCGTCCAAGCCATCTCCGGCAAAGCTATAGCTATTTCCCTGCCTTGGAAGACCAGCCTCGCCATCTCCTCCCTTCCCCGATCAGTGACTAACATAGAAGAAGGATTCAGAGGCAACAAGAGTGTGTCGAAATCCCCTTTTCACCCCACCGCCACCTTCTGCAATCATGTCCCACCTCTCACCCATACTCTCTCTATTGCAACATTAATATCTCCATGTGTTATATTGTTATAATAATAACATATGCCTTGTTACTACAAATCTTACAAAAGAAACATGCTTAATTTATAAATGGTAGTGTCTTATACTATACACGTATTCCAATTTTGCTCGGCTTTTATAAACTCTATACGATTCATTATGTGTAGAACTTATCCACTTTTAAGTTAGGGCTTAGAGCTATTCATACTTTAGTTAAGGGATTTATACTGAGGCACTATTCATTAGCTAAAGTCTAAACACTTAGCATACACATACTGTTGGATAAGGTGTCTAAGTCCATAACTATTTCTGGTATGTACTTGACCCGACCCGGCATGGTCCATTTGGGTTGCATGGCACCATGCAATTGGATAGACTAAATGAGAGAAATAACACTTGGAGATTATTAATATATTATAATTTCTAATATATTAATAATATTATTTGATTAGTTTGATCAATAACTAATTTAGAATTAATTAAGTGGTCAAAAGAGAACTAATTAAATATATGGGTTAATTATGTAAATCATCCATATCTTGTATAGTGGGCTAAGAGGCTCCATGGATTATCAAGTTGGGTTCTACCCATAGGATGCTCCATGGGAGTTACAAACCCATGGGTCATGGAAATGAAGAGTCATGACACATTAGGGTTTACATGGTGTAACCCTAGATGTGTCAACACTATATAAGGATCTCATTCTCCACCAAAATCGGCTACACTAAGGAAACAAGAGGGCTTAGCCGATTTCAAGAAGTGTGTGTTCTCTCATAAGTTTTTCCAAGAGCATTTGGTGTTGTGTGAAGCATTTGAGGCATCACACTTGGGGTGCTAGGCTCACAAGGTTTCAAGGAACACAAGCAACAACAAGGTAAGTTATTCTATCCTTCATTCAAGTTAAAATTGTTCCCCATGTATGCTAGATAGGAATATAGCCTTGGAATTCAACTTTGCATGATAATTAGACAAACATAGATCCAAGGTTATTAGGGTTGCATGTACACTTAGGAAGTGTTCGAATGCTCAAAACCCATCAATGGTATCAGAGCCTAGGCTTGTTTGCTTTTTATTTGTGCTTAAAAGTTGAAAAAAGTCGAAAATCTTGCTGTCTACGAATGGACTCATCGAGTCCATAAGAGGGACTCGTCGAGTTCACGTGTATCTTCAACCAACTCGGCGAGTAAGTTCATGCACTCGACGAGTAGGGTCGACTGGTTGCAGAATTTCGACTTTAGTTGCTGGAAATGAATTAGAAACATTACCCTAAACTTTTTGGTACTTGGAAAACTTGTTTTAGATGGTGTAATGTCCTTGATAATTCATTTACAACAACTAGTTATCAAAATTACAAAGTTTTAAGTGTAATTTTTTATTTATGAATAAGTTCATATTCATGTTCTTGTTCTTATGATGTTTTAGATGATCATAGGAATTATTTGTAACCTATGTGGTAGATTAATTCTTGATCATAATGTGTTTTAATGGAGTCCATAACTTGTCTTCAAGTTATGGAAAACCAAGAGTCACACTTGAATTAAAACCATTAAAAACAAACACAAGAGTTAGAAAAATGAAGAATCTTCATTTTATTACTCTATTAAGCTCATAAGTTACAAGAAATGAAAAGTTTTGAAAGTTACAAAACTTACCCTCAAGTTTTGGAACAAGTAAAGTTAAGTTAAAACTTTAGTTCCAACCCCTAGAATTTTAAAAGTTAAAATTCAACCCTTATACTTATATTATGATGATTTAATAATTATATATATATATATATATATATATATATATATATATATATATGTCTTCAAACAATGCTGCTTCTGGCTCGAATCCTAATGGCTCCTTTACTCTTATGAGTTTGTGTGGGAAAGTTACCTTTGATGGATCCAACTTCAATGAGTGGATCAGAAACATCAGGATGATAACCCGCTACAAGGACAAAGAATATGTCCTTGACAAGGAGCTTAAGGAAATTGATGAGTCCACTGCAACTCCCCAGGAGATCACTGACTTTCATACTCATGAAAGAGATGCGACCAAGGTGGCTTGCATCATGTTGGCCACAATGACAGCTGAACTCCAAAAGTCTTATGAAGATTTCTACCCTTATGAAATGCACCAAGATTTGATGGAAAGATACCATGAAAGTGCACGACAAGAGACGTACGAAATCATCTGCTCCATGATAACAACCATGATGAAGGACGGAGATTCCATCACGAGCCACATGCAGAAAATGCAAAGGTATGTGGATCGTTTGCTGAAGCTTAATGTGAACTTCCCTGAGGAGCTTGCAATAGATATAATTTTGCGCTCCTTACCATCGTGCTATGATCAATTCCGCATGACATATCACATGAACAAGGAAGAGGTCACCCTCAGCAAACTTCAGGGACTTCTCAAGACCGCAGAGACAGGTCTTAAGAAGTCGGTTGCTATCACTCCTACTCCAAACTCAACTCCGGTTTTGGCAATCGGGAAAAGTCGAGGGAGGAAGAGAAAGAGATCTTCGAAGGGTACCAAGGCTCGGACCCTTGATGGATCTTCTTCAAGTGGAACCAAGAAAGGTTTCATTACTCCTTCTTCTGACCCAAAAGAGGCTGAATGCTTCTATTGCCATGAAAAGGCTCATTGGAAGCGGAACTGCCCAAAATACCAGCAGGATGTGAAGGATGGGAATGTCAAACCCAACCATGCAGGTATTTACACTATCATTTCTAATAACTCACCCCATTCTAAATCTTGGGTCCTTGATACCGGTTGTGGTATTCATATTTGTTGTGACTTGCAGGGACTAAGAAGAAGTGAGGATGTGGAGCAAGGAAGAATAAACTTGATCATGGGGAATAGGAAAGCTTCACCTGTCACCAAGATTGGAGTTTATACTTGATCGCTAAGTAGTGGGTTTAGTTTAGATTTGAATAAATGTTGTTACTCGCCAGGAATGGCAAGAAATATTATTTCCTTTAATGCTTTGTACAAACAAGGGTTTACCTTTTCGTTTAATAATGAAGTTGATTCTATTGATGCTTTCTTTAATAATGTTCTTTATTTTAAAGCATTACCTTGTGATGGTGTGTATGAAGCTGTGTCTGTTGTAGATAACTTAGGAAATAATGTTTTGTGTATTGATTCTGCTACTAATAATAACTTGGATAAAGCATCATTATGGCATTGTCGTCTTGGACATATAAGTAAGAAACGCATAGGCCAACTCCAAAAGGATGGAGTCTTGGAGTCATTTTACCTAAAGTCAGATGATAGTTGCGAATCATGCTTACTTGGAAAAATGACAAAGTCACCCTTCACAGGCTCGTGTGAAAGGGGTGAAGGTTTGTTGGACCTTATACACACGGATGTGTGTGGGCCATTCAAACATGCCACAAGGGATGCTAATCGTTATTATTTGACTTTTACTGATGATTACAGTAGATATGGATATGTCTACTTAATCAAGCATAAGTTAGAGACTTTCGAGAAGTTTAAGGAATTTAAACAGGAAGTCGAGAATCAATTGGGCAGGAACATTAAGATGCTTCGATCCGATCGAGGCGGTGAGTATCTTAGTTCAGAGTTCCTCGACTATCTAAGGGAATGTGGGATTGTCTCACAATTGACACCTCCCAGGACACCGTAGTTGAATGGTGTGGCTGAGAGGCGTAATCGAACCTTGTTAGACATGGTTCGTTCCATGATGAGTTGATCTTCGCTACCAATCTCATTCTAGGGGTATGCCTTAGAGACTGCCGCCCATATTCTTAATCTAGTCCCTACAAAGAAAGTTGCCAAAACTCCTCACGAGATGTGGACTGGTAAAGTATCTAAACTAGACCACATCAAGATTTGGGGTTGCGAGGCTTTCGTGAGACGCGAGACTCATGATAAGCTCGAACCTCGAAGCGAGAGGTGTATTTTCATCGGCTACCCACAACAACCTTTGGTTACCTCTTCTACAGACCTAGTGACAATGTGGTCTTTGTAGCAAGAAGAGGAGTCTTTCGAGAAAGAGAGTTTATAAGCCAAGGAGACAGTGGGAGGCAAATTGATCTTGAAGAAATTCAAGAGTCAAGTGGTGAAGGAACTTCAAACTCTAGCCCTCAACTTGAGGAGGAAACTCCTGTTGAGCCAATTGACGAATCTGTACCTCTGAGGCGTTCCATGAGAGTTAGGAGTGCACCTGAGCATTACTATGGATTCCATATTTCTGCGGAAGGTGAGACACTTATTAGTGATGGGACACTAGTAAGTCAAGATGACCCTAACAGCTACGAGGAAGCCATGGCAGACCTGAGTCTGCTAAATGGAAAGAGGCTATGGATAGCGAGATACAATCCATGTATGACAATCAAGTTTGGAACTTGGTTGAAAATGTACCAGGTCGTAAGACAGTGGGGTGCAAATGGGTCTTCAAGAAGAAGACCAACATGGATGGTAAAGTACACACTTATAAGGCTAGACTGGTTGCAAAGGGCTTCTCTCAAATTCCTGGAGTGGATTATGATGAGACCTTTTCTCCGGTAGCCAAGATTAAGTCTATTCGGTTTCTATTAGCCATAGCTGCATTTCATGACTATGAAATATGGCAGATGGATGTCAAAACTGCTTTCCTTAATGGAAAATTGGTTGAAGATGTTTACATGAGTCAGCCAGAAGGTTTTGTCAGCAGCAAGTACCCTAATAGAGTGTGTAAGCTTGAGAAATCCATCTATGGATTAAAGCAAGCACCTCGCAGATGGAATCTTTGCTTTGATGAAAAGGTCAAGGAATTTGGCTTTTCTAGGAGTGAAGATGAATCTTGTGTGTATGTCAAGGCTAGTGGGAGTATAGTTAGCTTTTTGGTATTGTATATGGATGACATACTACTCATAGGAAACGACATTCCAACCCTGCAGGAAGTAAAGTCCTGGCTTGGGAAGTGTTTCGCTATGAAGGACCTCGGTGAAGCTGCCTATATTTTAGGGATAAGGATCTTGAGAGATCGGAGTAAAAGACTAATTGGACTTAGTCAGAGTACCTACTTGGATAAGGTGCTGAAGAGATTCAGCATGCAGGACTCCAAGAAAGGAGAGTTGCCCATCCAGAGTAACGCCAAATTGAGTAAGACACAAAGCCCTAGCACTGAGGTTGAGATAGCAGAAATGAGTCTAGTACCTTATGCTTCGGCTGTAGGTTCGATCATGTATGCTATGACGTGTACTTGACCTGATGTAGCCTTTTCCTTGAGCATGGTTAGCAGGTTTTAGGGGAACCCTGGCAAGGCACACTGGACTGCGGTAAAGAATATTCTCAAGTACCTACGAAGGACTAAGGACTGGGTCCTTACCCTCGGTGGGAGTGATGACTTGAGAGTAGTAGGGTATAGTGATGCTAGCTTCCAGACTGATAGGGATAATTTCCGCTCTCAGTCGGGCTGGGTCTTTACCCTAAATGGAGGAGCAATTTCTTGGAAGAGTTCCAAGCAAGAGACAGTGGCAGATTCTACTTGTGAATCAGAGTATATTGCAGCTAGCGAGGTGGCAAAGGAGGCGATATGGCTGAAGAACTTCATTGGAGACCTTGGAGTTGTACCAGCTATTAAAGAGCCAATGGAAATTTTCTGTGATAGTGAAAGTGTTGTTGCCTTAGCCAAGGAACCAAGGGATCACGGGAGATCCAGACACATCGACAGAAAATACCATTTCATCAGACATCGGATCGAAGAAGGACTCCACGTGGCAAAGAGGGTATCATCCGATGAGAATCCGGCAGATCCCCTCACAAAGGGACTGACTCGGGTTAAGCATCTTCAGCATGCTCGGAGCATAGGGCTGAAGGATGATATTAGCTTTAGTAGTTAGATAACCTCGAAATTTGTAAAGTGTAATTGACATTTGATGATGAATAAAAAATGTTTTATTTATGAGTAAAGTGTTACTATCTCTTGTCGATCGTTTACTACATTTCTTTTGCATGTTTTGACTTCCAGAATAATTTTTGTTTGGTATAACATATTATTCAAACCTCCACAGTCGGTCATATGTCGGAAGTAGATATGAATCAAGATTGTCATGTTTGGTTGTAGAGGTCTTGGACAAGGCTACAACAATCATGAGTGCTCATAAGTTCTGAGCATTCGACTCAACCCACGCTCACTGGAATCACTTCATGGAATTCTATCTCGAGTGATCGTGAGACGGTAATATCGTATAAGTCTTCAAACCTAGAGATATGATTTGTTACTTACAAGTTGGTTATGCATTGATTGTACGAAAACGCATTGGTAACTCGATGTTATAAATCGTGCTCTTGTGTGTAATTCAATGAGTGGTAGAACAAACATATGAGTCGAAGTTTATCTGTTCCTTCTTGGATTAGAAGCTGATATCTGGGCCCCTCATTGATTTTGTTTTGACCCATGTACCGGGCCCGGTCAGAACTAAGTTGATGTGTTCAATTAAGTTCTTTGTCAAACAAATCGGAAATCGGGAAACAAACTGTTGGACAATAAGTAAGACATTGTTCCATGTATTTGTCCGACTGATATCTAGAACAGAGGATTATATGATCACTTATCTTAAATGGCGTACCATCATCTTCTCAATTCCGAGAAACCTTGAAAAGAGCTACGATTGTCGATCGGTTCCTGAAGTCATACTTGCAGTAATAGTTATTAGACTTATCCAAGTGGGAGACTGTTGGATAAGGTGTCTAAGTCCATAACTATTTCTGGTATGTACTTGACCCGACCCGGCATGATCCATTTGGGTTGCATGGCACCATGCAATTGGATAGACTAAATGAGAGAAATAACACTTGGAGATTATTAATATATTATAAGTTCTAATATATTAATAATATTATTTGATTAGTTTGATCAATAATTAATTTAGAATTAATTAAGTGGTCAAAAGAGAACTAATTAAATATATGGGTTGATTATGTAAATCATCCATATCTTGTGTAGTGGGCTAAGAGGCTCCATGGATTATCAAGTTGGGTTCTACCCATAGGATGCTCCATGGATGCTCCATGGGAGTTACAAACCCATGGGTCATGGAAATGAAGAGTCATGACACATTAGGGTTTACATGGTGTAACCCTAGATGTGTCAACACTATATAAGGATCTCATTCTCCACAAAATCGGCTACACTAAGGAAACAAGAGGGCTTGGCTGATTTCAAGAAGTGTGTGTTCTCTCATAAGTTTTCCCAAGAGCATTTGGTGTTGTGTGAAGCATTTGAGGCATCACACTTGGGGTGCTAGGCTCACAAGGTTTCAAGGAACACAAGCAACAACAAGGTAAGTTATTCTATCCTTCATTCAAGTTAAAATTGTTCCCCATGTATGCTAGATAGGAATATAGCCTTGGAATTCAACTTTGCATGATAATTAGACAAACATAGATCCAAGGTTATTAGGGTTGCATGTACACTTAGGAAGTGTTCGAATGCTCAAAACCCATCACATACTACTATAACCATTAATCTTCGGAGCGAGATACATATGTATAGATCTATACGGGGTTGACATCGCCACCTCTGGTTGTTAGCTACAACCTCAACCGACCAATTGAAGTGGGTGATAAGTTTCTAATATCGTTACTATGACATCCAATGAAGCGTTGTAGCAGGGTACATTCAGTCACATAGCTCGGTTATAAAACGCACTATAAACATTAACTCGAATCTCTTTTTCTTACTACAATTCATAAAATTGATTCTCTCAAATACGTTTTAAGCATGGATTTACTTATATCAACACACCTTTTGGTTTTTCAAAGTTTATTTAAATATGGTTTATTTATAAAGAAAATACTATTTGAACACTTTTAAAAGCATCATTATTGTTACTAGCAGAAAACCTGTAACTCTCACCAACCTTGCGTTGACCCTCAAAACTACATGTATTCTCAGGAAATCAGTAATCAAGCAAATTTAGATGATGGATAGTCATGGATTTCAGGCAATCTAGTTTACTACTTTTTTTTATGCCTGCCTACCCGTTTAAGGCAATTCATATATTATACTATTATCTTTAAGAACCATGTATTCAAACATCAAGATGGAATACAAATGTTGTTTTGTTTATTGTTGTACTTGTGTTGTATATTATTTTTACCTATTATCCATGAACATAGTGGTACAGTCCGACATGTTCCACCGCCTCGGTCGGGGGTGTGACAGATTGGTATCAGAGCTAAATTGATTATAGAGAACTTGTATCTTCGAAATAGGAAATACAACTATAGCAAGAAGCTCCTAATAAAAGTATTATTATTAATTACACTACTTTTTGGCTGCGTATGGTATGGGGAATCTGGTTTGAAGGGCCTCATAGGGTTGCTGGATTCAGAACAGATTAATTGCTAAAATGATCCTGCCCTCTAGTGTTTCTTGTCTAGCCATCATATGTACATATTAGTCTTGGAGTACAAAATAAAATTTAATAAAACTACAAACCTCACCAACACTAATATATAAGAGTTTTATATATATATATATATATATATATATATATATATACTATAACCATGCGAACACTTAATAAAATTTTAAGCATCACGTCAACTAAAACTACCCACTCAACCCTTTAGGTCAAACACTTCAACTAAGGTTAGTGTCGTACATAATCCATACCATAAATAAACCTGGAACGTGTTCCTATGCTATTTATGGTCGGGCCGATGCACAACCAACCTTGAGCAAGGAAAATTGGCACAATATTATTCTTTAAACATTTCAAATAGTGTTGGAGGTTCTAATAGAGCTCCAATACTTGTTTCAAGTGAATATCATCATTGGTCCCAAGGAATGGAAATATATTTAAAGAGACTAAGAAGAAATGTTTAGAGATCTATAGAGGAAGGAACTCATGTCCCCATTCTTACTCCCATTGTTGTTGATGGTGCTCAAGAAAGACTCGGAGGTGGTCCGACGTCCATGAACAAACTTAGCAATGATGATCTCGATAAGATGGAGAAAGATGCAATTGCCTTCTATGAAATTTCATGTGTCGTTCCTCTTGAAAAATTTAATACCATCATCAATTGTACATCTGCCAAAGAAATTTGGGAGGTACTCAAAAATCTCTACCAAGGTTCTGAACAAGCACAAGAAAAGAAGCTCACCATTGTTCTCAACGAGTTCACCAACATCAAAGCACTACCTGGTGAAAGTCTTGATGAATCCTTTAAGAGATTTAACCTCATAATCACTAAACTCTCAAATGTTGGTACCGTCATAAGCAACCATGAAACCTATCGACAGTTTCTCAATGGGTTAGGAAGACATTGGATGACTACAAAAATGATAGTTCAAGTAGATAGGAATATCCATACTCTTTCTCTATTTAAACTCTATGGTGAACTTCAGGCTCAAGAATCCACAGTCTTGAAAGAATGTGAAGATATAGATGGATCACTTGCTCTAATGGCTCAAGCTCCTCAGTAAGCCATCAAAGCACCGTAGTATCCCTATCCTGGAGAGTCGTCATATCAACATCCATATGACAATTCAGTGTAGTCATATGATACAGATATGGAACTAGATGATGAGGAAGATTTCTAAAATGCCCTAGTCCTTGTCAGTCAACAGCTCAATCAACTCCCCCCACCCACTTTTCACAAAATCCACGGCTCACTAGACCACCTTTCAACAGAAGTCACAACCTGTAGAACAATCATCAATGATACCCCAAAAATCATCATCACCAATCTTAGCCTCAGAACACACCTATGATGACTTCTAATCACAAAGAAATTCCGCAGAAAAACAAAACACTGGTCTCCGATACTAATGCCGAAGAAAATAAAGATGGAGTTCTTGTCTTGCATAAACGTCACAAGTAAAATCACTTTACAAGAGTTTGCAAAGTAAATGTGGTGAAAGACAAAGCATTCTATTTAGAATGGCTCAGGATATGGAAGATGATGAGCCTGACAACAAAAGAAACAAAAGGAAATATATGCATTGTTTCAACAAGTACAGAAGACGACTCAACCAACCTGAAGAAAAACTACTGCAACATGGTAAGGGAAGGGACCCTCAGCATCGTTGAACAGGTAAAACATATGATTCAGTCTAATAACTATAGTATTTATGATTGTGCACCTCACATCGAAAGACTAAATGAAGCTTGTGTTTCCATCCTTACAAACTACAATAAAGCCTTAAATGAAAAGAAATTAGCGACCGAAGAGCTGTATCACTTGAGAGGAAGACTAGAAGATAAGAACCTTAAGTCACAATGTTACAAAGAGACTTGTTGTCAGAAAAGGATGCTAGGTTACTCAGTAAGACTCAGTTAGAAATTGCTTTCAATCAACTAGATTTAGCCCGCAAGGAAATTGTACGTCTAAATCAATTACTTGAAAAGTTGTTTAATGAAAGTGAGGCCATTGAAAATTTAGTTAATAATGGGACTATTGATAACATATATAATTTGGGATGGTCAAATGGCTTCTCTACCAAAGAGAAATATCCTACTCCGTTTAATGTCAAACATCCATATATCCCACCAGATCGGACCTGTCATTACCTAATCAATGACAAGACCTTTCCCGAAAACATTTGATGTCACTTCGATAGACTTCATGACCTCAGTAACAACTGTTTGATCAAGGAGATACATCCAGAATCCTCAAGAAACTTAGAAAGTTTTTTCCCTATCATTGGTATGATTAGTTCCGATTCCCAATCCAGTTCTGAAGTGGATGAGGGAATTGTTGTGGAAAGATCTGAATCATTCTCTGTTATTAAGGAAGAAATAATTTTAGAAGGAGCATCTCAACCCTCTAAGACAAGTCAAAACAAGGAATTACCTTTGACCTACTCTGCGGTACTTCAATCCTCATTTCCAACAAATGTCATCCCACAGACCCCAGTCAAGTCCACATCGACTCATTGGTCTCTCCCACATGAACTTGACATTAACAACTTTAAGTTTGGACAATTCTTCCAAAATCATGAACTCTATAGTTCCGATGATTCAACACCTAGGTCACTGGCTAGATCAAAGGACCTTAAAAGGCCCCAATTAAATGCTTCTGACGTTGTCACAAAAAAAAAACTTGAGGCATAAATGGCTCTGAAAAATGAATTCAAATCCCGACTTCAAAGGCGAGCAGCTGAGTCAAAATCAAAATCTTTCAAAAATCAGGCCAAATTTTCAAATAAAAGGAATTTAGACAAATCCACCACTAAAAAATATTTTAACACTGTAGTCGATGGATCTTGCCCAAAGCATGTACAGTGGCTAAATCTTTCAAAACCAATGACATTGTACTCACCCAAAACAAGGTCAAGTCTTTGTCAAAAACTTCCGTAAACGAATAAAAAGTGACAAGTATTTTGCACACTCCTCACTTTTCAAGATCCCATCAACCCATCAAGAAGTCGACACCTACATTCAGGTCCCTCAGCAATCCTTCTTCAAATCTAATGGACTATTCAGTAAGGCACAAGCTAAGGACCGAGAAAAAGGACAAAACACCCCATAAAAAGACACCACCCTCCAGACCTTTGACCAAGTCCATTAGGTTGGTCAGTGAAAAGAAACTCTCTTTTGTCTTCTACCTACCGGCAAAAAGGACACGTCAAATCCCATCTCAAAATTTCCAAAAGAATGGGAAACATCTTGGACACAAACAAATATGGAGAGAAAAATCTCTTCATCACTCCCACAACAAAGCATCACAAGTCACCATCCACACGCATACACTTGATAAGAATGTTTCCTATCTTACTACGGGCCCTAAACTTTTTTGGGAGCCCAAATTAATCAACTGATTATGCAGGCTATGTGCGAGGAGGACCATGAAGAAGATTGGTTGATTGATAGTGCCTGCTCCTTGCACATGACGGGAAGGTTAGACTACCTTCGTAACTTTAGGCTAGTCATTGGTGGTGAACATCACCTTCGACAATAATTCAAATAGGATAATAAGGGGATATGGTGTGTTAACTACATGAAGCTTCTCTATTCAACGAGTAGCTTACGTAGAGGGTTTAAAATACAATTTTTTCAATGTTAGTCAATTGTGTAAACCAGTTCATCGGGTAGAATTTGACAACATATAATGTTACATCATGACAAATGATAGAGATAAGTGTTTGATGAAGTCAAAAGCAGAAGGAACAATGTACCCACTACAAGTCCCTCTAATCGGCAAACCACAACTATGCTTTTTGTCAAAAGTAGTTTCCGAGGTTAGTTGGTTGTTGAATCGAAAGCTTACACATCTCAACTTCAGATACATTAACAATTTAATGAATGCAGAGCTGGTTTGAGGGCTACCAATTCTGAAATTCAACAATGATACTATGTTTTCGGTATGTGAGTGTGGTAAACAAAACAAAGGAATTCTGCCTCTGATAATTGCTTCATCAATTGTTGAACCGATGGAGCTCCATCACATAGACCTCTGAGCTCCTTCATTTGTAGTCAGTCTTCATCATAAAAAATACATTATGGTTATAGTTGATGACTACACTCGTTTTAATTGGGTCTTCTTTCTAAGAGTGAAGTCAAACACACTGCAGACTCTAATCAATTTCATCAAATAGATAGAGCTACAGATCAATCTTCCAGTCAAAAGAATAATAAGTGACAATTGTACCGAGTTCACTAATCATTTTCTGGATAGCTTTTTAGTATCCAAAGGAATCAGCCACAACTTCTCAACGCCATACACACCACAATAGAATGGAGTAGTTGAGAGGAGGAACCAAACGTTGGTTGAATCTGCTAAATCAATGCTCAACTTTTCTAACTTACCTCTCTATTTTTGGACCGAAGTAGTGGCAACAACATGTTTTGTTCAGAATCAGAGTATCATTTGCAAACATCTCAACAAAACACCATATGTAGGTCTGAACAACAGATTGACCCATTGTACATTTCTTTCGTATTTTTGGTTTCTAGTGTTTCGTGGTCAATAACAAGGATCATCTCAACAAATTTGCACCAAAATCTGACAAAGGCATCTTTTTGGGTTATTCAACAAACAAGGTTGCATATTGTGTTCTTATCAGGAGAACAAGACTAATAGTTCATCCTTGAGAATGACATTCCACCTTCGTCGGGACCCTAAAACATAGTTGCAGTGAACTATGACGATCTCTTTGATCTCCTAAAAACTGCACATCTTTTAGAGATACTAGTGTCACTAGTAGCACAAAAACAACACTCAGAAGTATGTGGACCAACCATTTCTGAAGGAACTTCATTCAATACTTCCACCTCGCCGGTTGAGGGTAAAATCTCAAATCCTTTAGAAATCACAACCATCGAGATTCCAGTCATTGAAGATGTTGCTCCGGTACCTGTCTACTAAATTACCAATCAATCAACTGTCTCAAAAGATTCTGAGGATGAAGAATTGGAAAACATTGACACCGAAGGGGATCCAAGAATAGTAAATCACTCATCGGTTTAGGTGGAACCATCATCGGTTCAGGGGGAGCCATCATCAATCCAAGGGGAGCCTTCATCTTCAGTTGTTGAACTAATCCCAACAATTCAAGACTCATTTACATGATGTTCACAAACTGAGGGGGGTCAACCTTAGAGGACCTTCCCTCTAATGCATCTGTTGAACATCACCAATCTCACCTACACATCTGGACGAAAGATCACCCACCTGTCCAAATCATCAAATATCCATCTACAAGTATACAAACTCATTCCTCTTCAAATTTAACTAATCATTGTCACTATGCAGCTGTTATGTCATCAATTGAGACCAGAACCATGAAAGAGGCACTTTTGGAGCATGATTGGATTGTTGTAATACAAGAGGAACTAGTAGAGTTTGAAGGAAACAAGGTATTGTGTAACATACCAAAAATCTCAACAAATTTAAACTTTTCAAAACAACTCATTTATTAAAAAAAGTGCTTACTAAAACATTGTTCCTAGAACATGATTTAAAATCACAGTCTCCCAATATCCAATCTACTGTAAAACCAAGGACGTGTATGGTCATGCTTTCGCCTTCCCACGAATCATCTGAAGAACTTGAAACCATAAACAAAACTATAAGCACAAAACTTAGTGAGTTCCCCCAAAGTACCAACACGATAAACAAATAACACATAAACAACTGTAGGATTAGATGTCTAAGCCAATAACAATTATTGGTATGTACTTGACCCGAGAATAACATGGTCCATTTGGGTTGCATATCATCAGGGTAATTTGTTAGGATGGACTTTTGAGAGAAGATGTTGGATATGATTTAGTAATATATTATAAGTTATAATGTATTAATATGAAATCATGTGTTTTAATTAGTATTGATCAAGAATTAATTTGGAATTAATTTAGTGATCAAAAGAGACTAATTAAATTTATGGGGACTAATTATGTTAATTAGTTATATTTATATGTGTTGGGCTTATGATCGGACCAATTTTATGTATGGATACATAAAGAGTTGGGCCAAATGAACCATGGATCATTAAACCCATGGGTATGGATTTGGTTTACGAGTTATACCCATGACACTTGGATTCCTCACACATATAAATAGATTCTTCTAGCCCAAAAATTGTGACTTACTCTAGTCTTAGAGTTCATGGAGGTTTTGGTGCATGGAGATTCTCTCTCAATTTCATTCTTTGTCCATGATGTGTTGTGATTCCACTTGAGGCTTCCACACTATTGGCGCTAAGCTCTTAAGGCTAGATACATCGAGAATTTAAGCTCTACAATAAGGTATGTTATCCTAACTAGATTCTTTTGTTGTATATGACAATTGTATGCTAGTTATAGGTTATACCATGCAAAGTTCATATTTGCATGTATAATAGAGAAAACATAGATCCAAGGTATTTAGGTTGCATGAACACCTTAGGAGTGTTACAATGCTCAAAATCCAACAGTGGTACCAGAGACTAGAATTGTTTTCAATTATACTTGATACAAATTGCTGAAAAATACTGAAAAAATCGATTTTCTGCTATTCTGGACAGTGGACTCGCCGAGTCCATGCTCAAATTCATCCAACTCATCAAGTTGGTTCTTGCACTCGATAAGTTGAACCCCCAGACAATATATCTTTGAGTTTTAAGGTTGGGATTGGACTAGAATCATTACCTAAACTGTTTTGGACTTATAAAACCTGTTTTTGATGTGGTAATGATCATTCTAATCCAATTCAAAAGATAATTGTCAAATGTTTTATGTTTTGTATTAGTTTAATGATTAGGCTAATTACATGAAAATGTTTTGATATGAATTGTCTTGTTCATATGAGTTTAATCAAGATTATGAATATTGCTAGACATGTTTGTGATAGTTGTTTTCAATCCAAATTAATCTAAAAGTTATTCATAATATGTGTTTTTGTAACTTTTCCTCAAGTTATATGAAAAGTCTCATTAAAAAAGTTATTAAAACCATAGGTTACAAAATGAAGAGTCTTTTTATCATAAATAGTTTTATGAACTCCATAACTTGTCCTCAAGTTATGGATGTTCAAGAGTCTCATCATTAAAGATTTTTAAAACCTTAATTAAACTCATAAGTTATGAAAATCTAAGAGTTTTGAAAAGTTTCAAAACTTTCCCTCAACTTTTGGAATTTGCAAAGTTACCTCCCCATGTATACTTTAATTCCAAGTTAAACCTTAGCATTTTAGTAGTTTAAAATTTAACCCTTATACTATTATAATATTAAAATTTAATGATTATATATATATATATATATATATATATATATATATATATATATATATGTATAAGAGCAAATTCAATCTTACCGTTAGTAGGCCTTATTCACAAAGCCAATCTCTAAGGGGGGTATAAGGTTACTGCCTATAAATTGGTAGTTTAATGGGTGTCCACTCTCACCCACCACTTCCTTGACTGGTGGAGGGTCGTTAGTCGAACTAGTAGGAAAGGACTATAATTCTCCTTTCATTAAAAGTATAATGACAAATACTAAGTAATTAAACACTTATAAATTCTCAATCTTAGTTACCTAGGAAAATGTGAATTTGATGCTAACCCATGAAATTACACTTTGCACATTTTTAAGTCGTTAATGGAGCATGTGTGGTTAACTGGTATACTAACATGGGACTGACAATGTGCGGCAAATGGTAACTTAAGTTTTATCATAGATCGGTGGAGCGTGTGGTTAACCGCCACATCGATTGGGTGATAAAATTAAGGGTACCAAGCCAATTTGCATTGTTATTCACACCTTGTTTGTGATCCTCAGCATCCGTGTCACAAAATTGAGAGGGCACAATCGAGATTTAAACATGCCATTGAAAGTTCAATGAATCTCAAAATATCTAGGAGTTTCAAATCCAATTAAAACTTAATAATTTATTTTCTTTTTCATGGTGGAAATTGGTAAATCGTCATTTACCTACCTTCAAATATTTTGTATCTTGGATTACGGCATCCCTCTTCCAAGTTGTAAAATAGTTTTTTGGGTCCTAGCCTTAATATTTCATATTGGGTGTTATGTTAAGTACTTAAATCAACTGAAACTTGAACTTCTCCCTCATAGATGTCTAAGTTTAGACAACTATGGTCTTCCTCATCCTTTTGGATAAAGCCTTCCTAATGAAGATGATATCCTTAATGGCAATCAAGGTGAAATATTAATCCTTTTGTTGTGCATTAATGGGACTGGAATACATACTTCACTTCCTGGCCCACAAGTTCAAGGTCACTCAATCCCTATTTGGCATGCAAAGTGTATATGTGCTTACATCTTGGAGATTAAGTCATATATTGGCAAGTCGGCAGAGTTGGGTGTCAAAGTCTTAAGGAAGTTGACGGTTGATTGGGTTCTTCAATCACTTTCTAAGTCACATGGTGAGTTCTTTAAGGACTACTATGTAACAGACTATGACATGACCCTTAATGATCTTACATATTTTCTCGATGCTACTAAATCAGCAATGATTTGGAGCAATGGTAAAGCAAATTTGATTAGAAGATCAACTTCCCAAACCTATTTGGACCTTGACAATGGTGACATTGGAAGCCCATAAAACCTTTCTTTTCCCAATGGAAAGGGATCGGTCATGCTCAAGTCGTTTGACTCAATGGTAAATAGAAAGGCTAAGTCTAAACAATCAAGTGTACCATTTCCAAAGAGTCCATATGTTTCTATTTCCAAGAGAAAGGACATTGGTTGCAAAGCTCCTCAATTTACCTGAAATATCATAATGATGGTAAAGTCAAAAAGTTTGACTCTACTTCAGGTAAGTCCATTATCTAACTCTATGAAGTCTCTTTTGGAGATTCTTAATACATGATGTAATGTAATTACATTTTGATGTTTTGGAAGAAGCAAAGAAAAAAAAGGGTATGATGATTTTGATCGCGAAGATGGATTTCAATCGCATGGTTCGGTGATCGGAATTTTGAGCTGCTGCTTAAAGAGTTATGATAGATTGCTTAGGAATAGATAGCAACACGTTTTTCATATGTATTTGGTTTGTAAGGATAAGTTTTTCTGCAAATTCTAAAATAAAATAAAATAAAAAGTTTTCAATTATTTAGTTTAAGTATCCTTACAATGGCTTTTGTGAAAAATTGTTGTTTATATGTTTCCATTAAAAGCAATATTGGAAAATAAAATTTGATTCTTTCATTTATGGTAGTGTCATAATTTACCAAATAAGGAAAGATTTTCATCACCCAAGTTTCAGTTGGATAGAAACTTGGAATCATGTAACTTGTATTGTATGATGAATGAGAATTTTCATCTTTTGTAAATTAAGACTAATTCCTTGTTCATATCTACATGTGATTCAATTGAAGGACAAGGGGACCAGGTACACTTGGTTGTGTGCTGGTCAAGTCCACTATAAGGAATGATAAGATTATTCTTCATGATTTACTAAGGTTTAGTAAATATGGTTATGATTACAAGTTTAAGTGTAATTCTGAAACATTGGAAAAGTTTCAATGTATGGCAGGACGGATAACAAGAATCAAATAAGGTAGATAGATAAAATTTTCTCCTATCCGAAGATATGGGAAAGTACTTGAGTATCTTTTTTTATGATTATATTAGAGATTATGAAACCATATCACAATTGATCCTCTAAGAAATCCTTAGTAAATTTTTTTGGCTAAGGAGAGGAATCGTGAAGTGTGGAAATGGTCAAATCGAAAGATAAATCATACTTCGTTCCAAAACAAGTCTTAGCGTCATACTCTAAGATTATAACATGATTGACATAATTTTAATAAAGGTTTATAACACTTATAAAATGTAGAATAACATGTTTCTTACTCTTGTACATTTGAGATTGGTAAGTTGTGATGTTTTGGATAAGACAAAAACCAACTAAGACCAATTGGAAGAAGTGTTTATCTTGATAAGAATCCACACTAACTCTTAAGTATTTGTTTTGTCAAGGAATTGTTCTTGACAAGAGAAACTTATATGTCAAGAGGTCAGTGGGAGCCTTAAAAGATCTTGAGATAGTTTCAAGGACTGATCAAGAGTATTGTTAATCACCAGCCCACGATTTGAGGTTTGTAATCTATCGAGTTGACATATTCTTATTTTTGTGTCTATTCATGTTAAAATTTGACTATGCTTGTGAGTTCTATTAGTTATACTTCATTCCAATTCTACAAGATTAGATAGAGATTTTAATCAACTTTAGTTAAAGATATATATGAATGTTATGTTGGAATGGTTCAACATAAGGAAATTCTATATATGTTGCATTCTCAAAATTCAATTATGATTACGGCATCCCTCTTCATAGTTCGAAATGTGAGAACATAGCAAATAAAATTTTATAGCATGAATTGTGTCCCATATGCTTCAGGTATAGGATCGATTACATCCATT
This sequence comes from Lactuca saligna, assembly GCF_052625555.1. NCBI lineage: Eukaryota > Viridiplantae > Streptophyta > Magnoliopsida > Asterales > Asteraceae > Lactuca > Lactuca saligna. Next base: position 204,741,087 of record NC_136421.1, read on the forward strand.
CTAAATTTTCCAAATGCTTAGGGCATTAAGAGGGAAAAGGGAATAGAACCGGATATGACTGGGATGATTTAACAATTGTTGAGGATAATCTGAGGTTTACCAAAGATTGGTTGCTCGTGGACATTTGGAAGTATATTGCAAACTTTGGAAAGGACCATATTGCCATATTCGGAAAATAGGCAACTCTTGTTCAGAAGTGATAGTCAAAATGGTAATATGGAATTGTTTTCATAGGTAGAAGTTATTATCTAAATCTGTGTAAGATTAGAAAAGTTAATGCAAAGAAGGGTGTTCAAATGAATATACTTTGAATATGAGACTTCGTTTCCATGGAATTGATCTCCATTGTTATACTTTGTAATGTTTGTTGCCAAGTCTTTGTGACTTTTGTGCATAGTCATTACAAGAGAATCATTGCATATAAGTTTAGAATCTAACAGATTACAGTAAATGGAATGAGTTTGGTATTCTTACATTTACAAAAAGGATTGGGATTGTGAAATGAGCATCATTAGAGTCGTGTTCAATTGATCTATTTCACAAAATAAAGGACCATAGGTAAACATAGTGTGCATGCTTGGTGCATGGCTTGATTAATATTTTTTTTTCAAGTATTAAGTTGATAAAATCGAAACATTAAATAATGAGTAATCAATATGGTGCTTAGATAAAAGGTGTTTTTATTTACTCTCAAAGTGTTGGGGTCATATAGGATTAGTATTATTCTTGTGTTTCACTTTGCATGTTTTGACTTCCCGAATGACTAAGTTATTCAAACCATCCACATTCGGTCATATGTTGGAAGTAGATATGAATCAAGATTGTCATGAATCTGGCTTGTAAGATTTGTCTAAGGTGCATTAGACATGGCAATGGTTGCTACAACATTCATGAGTGCTCATAAGTTATGAATATTGGATTAAACTCATGCTCATTTGAATCACTTCATGGATTTTATCACGAGTGAATCATGATACGATAATATCATATATTCTTCAAACCTAGATGATTTAGTGAATCATGAGACGATAAGGATAAAATCAATATATGTGGGCCCCTCGATGATTTAGTGATGACACCCCTAAGTGCTTGGCCAAGCCTGGACTGATTTGATTTGTTCAATTAGTCAATTGTCATAAATCGAAAATCGGGAAACAACAAATGCACAAAGAGAAAGATTATAATCCATGTCTCAGTTCATATGATATCTAGAATGGAGGAATATATGATCACTTATCTAATGGACGTGTCATTTGATTTTTTCAGAGTTCGACAAAGGCTTTAAGACCTACGATTGCTAGTCAGGTTATGAAGTCGTACTTGAAATAATAGTTTTAGATATATCCAAGTGGGAGACTGTTAGATTAAATGTCTAAGCCCATAACTATTATTGGAATGTACTTGACCTCAGAGTAGCATGGTCCATTTGGGTTACATATCATCAGGGCAATTTGTTAGGATAGACTTTTGAGAGAAGATGTTGGATATAATTTATTAATATATTATAAGTTATAATATATTAATATGAAATCATGTGTTTTAATTAGTATTGATCAAGAATTAATTTGGAATTAATTTAGTGATCAAAAGAGACTAATTAAAATTATGGGGACTAATTATGTTAATTAGTTATATTTATATGTGTTGGCTTATGATCCATGTTGGACCAAGTTTATGTATGGATACATAAAGTGTTGGGCCACATGAACCATGGATCATTAAACCCATGGGTATGGATTTGGGTTATGGGTTATACCCATGACTCTTGGATTCCTCACACATATAAATAGATGCTTCTAGCCCAAAAATCGTGACTTACTCTAGTCTTAGAGTTCATGGAGGTTTTGGTGCATGGAGATTCTCTCTTAAGTTCATTCTTTGTCCATGATGTGTCGTGATTCCACTTGAGGCTTCCACATTATTGGGGCTAAGCTCTTAAGGCTAGATACATCAAGACTTCAAGCTCCACAATAAGGTATGTTATCCTAATTAGATTCTTGTGTTGTACATGACAATTGTATGCTAGTTATAGGTTATACCTTGGAAAGTTCATATTTGCATGTATATTAGAGAAAACATAGATCCAAGGTATTTAGGGTTGCATGAACACCTTAGGAGTGTTAGAATGCTCAAAATCCAACAACAACATCATGTACTGGGTCCACAGCTAAAACACTAGATTATTCCTAAGCCCACAATATGAGTCTGGCTTGCCTATCGGGCCCACATCTCATATATAAAATCCATGCGCTATCAAATACCACAATGACAACCCATCAACATCTAGCCCCTAACTCACACTATGAGTCCAAATTAGGGTAAAAGACCTTTTTACCCTTCTCAAGCTTGGCCCAAAGCCAATGCCCCAACTAGATGACCAAAGGCCTAAAATCCAAAATAAACATCTAAGGCCCAAATATGACCCAATTTTCCAAATTTTGCTCAATTCCTTTTGTGGGCCTTTACCCAAGAAATTCCAACAAGTCACATGAGCCCAACTATAAAAATCCAAATGGCCCAACATGGCCCAACACAACTAAGCCCAAAATGAAAAAGCCCAAGTCTATCGAGTACACCCCTCGTACTCGACCTATACGCTTAGCGTACTACATGGAAGGCTTGTACATGCAACGTACATACTTGTACACCCAGAGTAGTCACCAACCATGACCATCTTTCCAAATTTATCACTTAATCCATTAAAACATGGATCCAAGCTCAGATCTAACTTATCGAAGGTGGTTAATCACATAAAGTTGCCAACTTTATGATCATGCATGGCTAAATTGGACTCTAGAGCTCAAAAGAGATTAATACTTGACTTAATACATGAATAGAACCAAAACCACCATAAAGATTGCACCTTTATTCCCAAGGAACCCATGATATATCCAGATCGATAATTTCAAGCTTCAAAAACGACTTTAACTCCCACTCATCAACCAAAAGGTGTCAAAATGACCAAAAATGAACCAAGAAGGAGATCCATGAAATGAAAAGACAAGGTTTGAACTTTATACCTCCCAAGCTACCAAAAGGAGGTGCAAATGTTGGATCTCAAAGCTTTTCTTCAAAGAGAAAGTCTTCAAGTTTCTCCTTCTTCTAGATCCACAAAACCATCCATAAATCTCACAAGAGCTTCAAGATCAACAAACATGGAAGGCTTAGCGTACTACATGGAAGGCTTGTACATGCAACGTACATACTTGTACACCCAGAGTAGTCACCAACCATGACCATCTTTCCAAATTTATCACTTAATCCATTAAAACATGGATCCAAGCTCAGATCTAACTTATCGAAGGTGGTTAATCACATAAAGTTGCCAACTTTATGATCATGCATGGCTAAATTGGACTCTAGAGCTCAAAAGAGATTAATACTTGATTTAATACATGAATAGAACCAAAACCACCATAAAGATTGCACCTTTATTCCCAAGGAACCCATGATATATCCAGATCGATAATTTCAAGCTTCAAAAACGACTTTAACTCCCACTCATCAACCAAAAGGTGTCAAAATGACCAAAAATGAACCAAGAAGGAGATCCATGAAATGAAAAGACAAGGTTTGAACTTTATACCTCCCAAGCTACCAAAAGGAGATGCAAATGTTGGATCTCAAAGCTTTTCTTCAAAGAGAAAGTCCTCAAGTTTCTCCTTCTTCTAGATCCACAAAACCATCCATAAATCTCACAAGAGCTTCAAGATCAACAAACATGGAAGGCTTAGCGTACTACATGGAAGGCTTGTACATGCAACGTACATACTTGTACACCCAGAGTAGTCACCAACCATGACCATCTTTCCAAATTTATCACTTAATCCATTAAAACATGGATCCAAGCTCAGATCTAACTTATCGAAGGTGGTTAATCACATAAAGTTGCCAACTTTATGATCATGCATGGCTAAATTGGACTCTAGAGCTCAAAAGAGATTAATACTTGACTTAATACATGAATAGAACCAAAACCACCATAAAGATTGCACCTTTATTCCCAAGGAACCCATGATATATCCAGATTGATAATTTCAAGCTTCAAAAACGACTTTAACTCCCACTCATCAACCAAAAGGTGTCAAAATGACCAAAAATGAACCAAGAAGGAGATCCATGAAATGAAAAGACAAGGTTTGAACTTTATACCTCCTAAGCTACCAAAAGGAGATGCAAATGTTGGATCTCAAAGCTTTTCTTCAAAGAGAAAGTCTTCAAGTTTCTCCTTCTTCTAGATCCACAAAACCATCCATAAATCTCACAAGAGCTTCAAGATCAACAAACATGGGCTAGGTGGGTCGAATTATGGTTTTTAGAGCATGGAGGCTATCTTAGAAATGACCAAAAAGGGCTATCTTAAAGCTTATATAGGGCACAACACAAAAATTAGGGTTTTCTAACACACCCGCGTATGCCCAACGTACTCCTCGTACGCCCAACATACTCCTCGTACACCCAATGTACGAGGCCTCGCACCCCCGCACCACCCTTTGCAGTACACCCAGTGTACACCACTTTACGCCAAGCATACTACCCTCCGCATCAATACGCCCCGTATACTCCCTTGCCACGCCCCGCGTACTAGGGTTCCTTCTAAAACACTAAACTCTCCGAAGGCCATAACTTCCTCGATCTAAGTCCATTTCCGACAAACTTTATATCCACAGAAAGGTGACGATAATTCCCTTGGGCTCCAAAACATCATCGAACACTCATATCACTTAAACTTTAAGACCCTCATCCAAAAAGGGCCAAATCCTTTCTTCCCCAAGCACCCAAGCCTTATGATAACTAATGAATCCGGGTGCTACATTTGGAAACTTATACCGAAGCCTAAAAGACATATTGTAGTTGGAACCTGATGGGTCTACAATAACAAACTGGATGAATCAGGTGTTGTGATCCGTAATAAAGCCTGATTGGTCACCAAAGGGTATATTCAACTAGAAGGAGTTGACTATGATGAAGCCTATGCTCCAGTAGAAAGGATGGAATCCATACGTATATTTCTCGCATATATGGCACATAAAAACATCAAAGTTCATCAAATGGACATAAAAGTGTTTTTCTCAACGGTGAATTGAAAGAAGAGGTATATTTACAGCAACATCCAGGCTTCGAAAATTTAGATTTTCCCAATCATTACTATAAGTTGGAGAAAGTTGTCTACGGTCTAAAACTAGCACGAAGTGCTTGGTATGAAACTCTTTCAGAGTTTCTTGTCAACTCTAAGAACAAATGAGGTGTAATTGACCCTAACATTGTTAGATAAGCAAATGAAAAGCACTTAATTCTTGTGCAAATCTACATGGATGATATTATCTTTGGGTCAACTGATCAAGGAATGGTTGATGAATTTTCTAAGCTCGTAACCAACAAATTTCAAATGAACATGAATAGAGAGATTAATTTCCTTCTAGGTCTTTAGGTTAAGCAGGTCCCTTAAGGAATTTTCATCCATCAAGAAAAGTATACTACTAAACCGTTGAAGAAATTTTCAATGGACATCTGCTCCTTGGCAAAGGTCCCCATCGCCTTCGGTTACAAGATCTCAACTGACCTTACCGGAGAGTCTGTTGATCAAAAGATATACCAAGGAATGATTGGCTCCTTGATGTATCTGATGGGTTTTGAGCATATCTACATTCCTATGTGATCACGTAACCCTAATTGCTTTGGATCTAAGTTTTTCTCTGTTGAACATGCAAATTGAATACCAAAGCAACAACCCTAGAACTAGCATACAATTTTTGAAATTCATATGAAAATAGGGTTAAAAGATTACCTCACTTTTTATATTGTAATAACAAGAATAGTCCTTGACTCTTGAAAGCTTAGTGCCCCAAGTATTGCACCTTTAATGGAGCCACAAACACCTAATGCAAAGGATGAGAGGAAAGACACTAGAAATTGACTAGGTTTCTTCAAAGAAGTATAGGGCTGAAATTCGTAGTGTATGAAGGGGTTTATATAGTTGTGGGCTGCTAGGGTTTCTAGAGGAAACACTAATTCCTTCTTAAGACTTAAGCAGCCCATGAACTCCTCCTTATGAGGCCTTGGACGAAATCTATACGGCCTCCCTATAGAATTTCGTCCACTCCTAATTAAGGAGTCCAATAGCCCTGTTCTGCAACTATCAATGATTCACAAAACAACCCCTTCAATTATTAATCAGTTCCTTTAATCCCAAAATTAATATGAAATTAATTTCTAATTAATTACTAATTAATAATATGATTTCCAAATAATATATTAATCTTATAATATATTGATAAAATCATTTTGAGTACCAATTTATCATTTCAGATAATAAATTCTACTCTCTCTCTCTCTCTCTCTCTCTCCACTAGTCATCCTGTCAAATTACATGAGTGAAGGCAACCCAAAAGGACCATGCTACATATCAAATCAAATACATACCAATTATAGTTATGGGCTTAGACAACTAATCCAATAATCTCCCACTTGGATAAGTCTAATAACTATTATTGCAAGTATAACTTCAAAATTTGACTAGCAATCGTAGCTCTCAAGTTTATTATTAACTAGGATCCTCTTATTGGGCCTAATGGACCAATAAACTTTCAATTTGACTATTTTGGGCCAAGGAACTCAATTTGGACTCTAATTGGACCCACGTCCATGAGAACGAAGTTATTTTGGGTCATGTGGGCCTAGATTGATTCATCTATCTCTAATGGGCTATGTTGGGCCATAAATGGTTTCATAAGCCCTAATGGGCCGTAAAATATATTCTTGGTCTTCATTGAGTCATGAACCCTCATAAGGTCCCAATAGGCCAAAAAATATTTATTTTGGGCCTCATAAACTTGAACTAAGTCAAGAAAGGGCCCAACTTCTCTCATTTTCTTCCCTCTTTCCCTCTTTTGGCCTAATAAAAAAAAGCAAATGGAAGGGAAACGAGGTAGCAACTCATCCTGGCCTAATGGATATCCATGCAAGGTTTGCATGTATCTAGACAAACATCAGCTCACTCTCCTAAAAATTGAACATTTTCTCTTCTCTCTTATCTCACACTCTATTTCTTGGCCTCTCTCTCTCTCTCTCTAACATCTCTCATATTTCAAGATCAACACAAATTTCTCTCAACACTCTTCCACTCTTCTTCCCACAAGAAATTAGTAAGTCTTAGGAGAGTTATCAAGAGGATCATTTCAAGCTTCACATTGTGGTAAGATCTTACTATATACTTCATTTTTAAACTCAAATCCCTCCTCTTACACACATGTTTTCCTGAATCATGTTTCCTAGAAACATCTAAGTTCGAAAACCTTCTCAAGAAGCTTGTTAGGGTCATGATCTTCTCATTTCCTCACCAAAAATCGAAAACTTCAAAGCAAATTGAGTTCATACCCCCTTATTTTCGATTTTTACTTTGTTTTGGGGGAGAATACAAGTTGTTTTGTGTAGATCTATGTGTGTATGCCTGATTTTGTGTGTTTTCTTTGGTTACATATGTGTTTATGTGTTGTAAACTCCATGAACCAAAGATCTACTAAAACATGATGATATTGGTATAACATAACACTCTTTTCAACATATCCCACAACAAAAAGGTTTAAAATACATCAAGAATACTTGAATCTAAGAAAAACTTCATGAAGGGGACTAAAAGTGACAAAAGTGACAAAATATGTGTTCTTTTTGTAACTCTCGGCTAGTTTGTGGTTCAAAAGAAATTTTTTGCTAAATAATGGCTAATCTTGACATTTGAGACCATATAGGGACCAAAAATATAAATATTTTCTTAACTGGGCCTTATTTGGGCTTCTCACAGTTTTGGGCCAAAAAAATGGTAATTTTTTGTCTTTTGTGGGCTAAAATATCATTTTCAAGAAAGTTGTTTCAAAAATGTAAATTTTTGATAATAAGGGTCAAAGTTGTGAAATTATGAACATTTAGGCCAAAAACATGAATTTTTCTATAAATGGGCCAAAAACGTATATTTAAACAAAAATCATGCCAAAAATGATTGTTTTTGACAAAAATGAGTTAAAAATGTTATTTTTACCAAAAACTAGCCTTAAATACAAGTTTTGTCCAAAATGGGGCCAAAAATATTATTTTTACTAAAATTGTACCTTAATTGTAAATTTTTGGCTTAATGGGCCAAGAATGTCAATTTTTACAAAAAGTGGGCTTTTGTACTATTTTAGTAAATAATCGAGCTAATGCTAGCAAAATAATAACAAACGGGCTAATTTTGTCATTCTCGTGCTATTGGGCCTTAGTGGCCCATTTACATGTTTGATAGGTCTTGAATACTATTTATAGGTTTATTGGGCTCATTGACCCATTAACATGTGCGACGAACCTTGGATACTATTAGCATATTATTTAGGCCTATAAATACCTTACATGTAAAATGGGCCTTAGTTGTCCTTTTACACATATTTTAAGCCCATGTTATATAATCTCATTCCTTTCAGGCCCAAAAATGACTTACGTGTTTAGTGAGCCTCAGTGGTTCGCTTACATGGTTCATTGGATCCTGAATGAGTTTTATATGTTTTTCTATGCGTAAAATTCAATTCAGGATCTAGTGAGATGTGTCGGTTGACACTTATTGTGTGTACGATCGTAGCCTGTAGTTATAACCAGAGTCTCTTGGAGGGAGAGCGGAGATTTGTGTATAGATCTATACGGGGATGATACCCCTCACCTGAGTTGTTCGCTACAGTTAGACTACATCAGTCTAGGGTGGCCAAAAACCTTATTCTATTTTTCGTCGGCTTTCAACAACGCCAAGATAGGCGAAATTGTCATTAATTAGCATGGTTATAACGACTCACTTAGAGGAATTAACGTTATGAAATTTACGGGAGACTATTCTCTTTTCTCTTTGGATTGCTCATGAACATTGTCGCACTAGTACTCAACCTCGGGGGTTAATATACCAGCATTCTCTTTTACAAGCAACATAGGGTTGTCTGGGGGCATTCTCGTTACACTTTCTTCATTTACTTTTGGGATTCTATTAAACAAAAACATGCATGCATTAATACAAGATCGGACACAAACACACTAAACTGTTTTAAGAAAATACAAGATTTTCTTGTGATTAATAAGTTATACAAATCATTTTCTCAAAACATGCTTATGAACTCACCAACATTTTATATGTTGACCTTTTTAAATTAACTTGTATTCTCAGGAAACCATTGAAGTAGGTTGCGCTGAACAGTTTAATGGATGTTTTGTTCTATTTTGTTCCATTATAGTCTAATTATTTTGGCATGTAATATTTAAATACAATACTTGATGTAAACAATATATGTTGTTATATTACATGTGTGATGATGATGATGATGTTATGTTTCAATTATATACTATGTGGTGATACTACAAGGATGAAGTCATGGAAGCCCCCGGACATTTCCGCCGTCTAGTTCGGGGGTGTGACAAATTTGTATCAGAGCACTGTTTATAGTGAACTGGCATATCTAATCATACAGTATATGCTACGATAAATATAATGGGACTAAAACACTCTGAATAAGATGATACCTAAGTACACAATAAAACTATAACACTAAATTCCTCTCGAGGAAATTTAGCATTGTGGTTAAACCCGGACAGTATGTAGTCATATTGGGGATAAATATGTCCTGATCAACTATATTTATTCAAAATATGACCAGCATGTGTTTGGCAGTAAGCATGGCGGGAAATGGACCTAGAAGCTTACCTTGGATCCAAGAACACTAAGGAACTCAAACATAAACAATTAAAATACTATAGGAGTATTTTTGGAAATACTATATACGAACTCTCTTTACACACTTCTCACGCCCCAAATTTCTCATGCGATCGCCATGGACGAGGCACATCAAGGCATCCTTTACTATCAGGCCCTAGTGGCCCACGGAGTGATCGAGGAAGACCCTGTGATGGGTCAGGAGGCAGCCCCCGGTGTTGGGCCTGAGTAATACATGGAGACGGACTACGAGTTTGGAGAAGCCGACGAGCTCATGGAGGAAGACGGGGACAATGATGAGGTCCCCAGTGAACCGCCTACCTCATAGGTGAGTCAGGACCACCCCCCACCACCGAGGGACCCCATTAATAGGACTCGCTCCTTAGAGGAGGAGGTTGCCACTCTTAGGCAACAACTATTAGCAGTAGAGGCCCGAGCTGTACAGGCGAAGCACGAAAGGGACGAGGACATCAAGGAAATGATCGAGATGGCTAATCTTGTAGCACGACATTTTGACATGTGATTTCATCACAAGACCCATCTCACCGCAGCTAGTACTCGTTCACTCACTACTTCTAGGATTTTACTTATGCATTACCCTATGTACTATCGGCTACATGATTAAGTGATTACACTACTCATGGAGTCGTTACTCTATCGGATTTTATTTCACTTCATGTATTAGATGCCTTATGTAGGCAAATTTTGATGTACTCAAAAGATTATCATTAATGAAAACGGTTATATATTTTCTCATGATGTTGTTATCTTCTATATGTTCAATTACTTTTACTACATGTTAATTGTATGCATTCACCCATTTGCACACAACCGAATCACCAACACTGTACTATAACCAAGAAATCGAGAAACAAAAATACATTGGATACTCAAAATCTTTCCGTTCCATGACAGAAAGATGCCTCGAAGACAAACACGCGGGAACCGCAACGCAACACCACCACCACCGCCTCCACCAGAGATGAACTCAGCGACATGTCAAGTAGCAGTTTCAGCTGCAGTTACAATGGTGTTGGCTCATATCTACAATGGGAACAATGGTGGGGTAAATGGGCAAGGGGCTGGTAGCTCAAACCATGGGATAAACCAGGGACCCACCTGAACCTATACCTACAAGGACTTCACTGAAACCAAGCATCGGACCTTCAATGGGACAGGAGGTGTAATAACTTTGAAAAGGTGGTTAGAAAAAGTAAAGTCGATGTTCAAGATTTGCGGATGTCCCGAGGAGTGTATGGTGAAGTTTGCGTCCTACACATTCACGGATCAAACTCTCTCTTGGTGGAATGGCCACGTGGAGGCCATGACACTCCCTATGGAAAATGCTATTCCCTGGGAAGAGCTCAAGGAGATGTTGATGGTTGAGTACTATCCAAGGGGAGAAATTCAGAAGTTGGAGCAAGAACTGTGGAATCTCACAGTCCAAAACTCTGACATTGATGCATACATCTCAAGGTTCAGTGAGTTGTCACTCTTATGTCCATGAATGATCACGTTTAAGGGGAAAAAGATCAAAAGATTCATATGGGGATTGACGTCCCCAATTCAAGGGAATGTAATCGCAGCAAACCCGGGAACGTATGACAGCGCTAACAGGCTACCCAAGAAGTTATACGATCATGGAAACAAGAAGGGTGCTAAATCAGGAGAAGCTAGAGTTAAAAAGGAAGGTGATAAGAAGAAAGGCAAGAACAATAAGTGAAAAGGGCAACAAAACTCATAGTAATCAAAGAAGCAACAAACAGTAGCAGTTCATGTTGCTACTATTCATGTCACCTCAACACCACATGCTCCAGCCTCATCCATACCAACTGCTCCCAAACAATACTCAGGGACCCTATCCAAGTGTGGCAAATGCAAATTCCACCATCATGGAGAATGCAGGGAGATGCAAGGGGTCATACTGCAGGAAATTATAGAACTCAACCTCCACAGAACCAACAGTCAAACAACAACAACAATCGCAACAACAATGACAATGTTGGCGCCAGTTAAACATGTTATGGGTGTGGGGAAACTGGTCATTTCAAGCACTACTTCCCCAAAGCTAACAATCAGGGGGCAGGAACATCAAGGAGGGTATTGACATTGGGTCAAGGTGAAGCAGTTTAGGACCCAATGGTTGTTACTAACACGTTTCTACTTAACAACACAATGAATGCATTTTATTTGATAGTGGAGCCGAGCGAAACTTCATTAGTAACAAGTTCAAACACTTACTAAATCAACAACCTTAGAAGCTCAATGAAGCCTTCACAGTGGAAATGGATAATGGGAAAACCGAAACAACCAAAGATGTTTATGTTGAATACACATTAACACTAAACAATCACTTTTTTCAAATAGATTTGATGTCAGTAAATATTAGGAGTTTTGATGTGATAATCAACATGGACTGGTTAAGCCCTATCATGCTGATATGATGTGTCGCGAGAAGGCCGTTTGTCTTCACCTTCCCAATTGCAAAGCCCTAATAATTTGTGGTGATAAACCTGGAGCCAATCTTCGTCTTATCTCGTGCATCAAGGCACAAAAGTTCCTACATAAGAAGAACTGCACTTTCCTCGCTCACATTGTGGATAAAATCAGAGAAGAAGTAAACATTAAATACATCCCAGTGGCATGTGACTTCCTGGATGTATTTCCAGAAGACATATCGGGGATACCCCCAGAAAGGAAAGAAAATTTTGAATCGACCTAATACCAAGAGCCACATCAATTTTCAAATCACCCTACAGGTTAGCTCCCGCCGAAATGCAGGAGTTATCCAGCCAACTAAGCGAGCTGTTGAGCAAAGGATTCATCTGACCAAGCTTCTCACCCTGGGGAGCTCCAGTCTTGTTTGTCAAGAAAAAGGATGGATCCTTCAGAATGTGCATCGATTATAGAGAATTAAACAACCTCACTATCAAAAACCGATACCCACTTCCTCGTATTGACGATCTATTTGACCAGCTTCAAGGAGCTAGTTACTTCTCCAAAATAAGCTTAAGATCTAGTTATCATCAACTTCGAGTCCGAGAAGAGGACATTCCAAAAACTTTCTTTCGAACTCGATAGGGTCATTACGAATTTGTTGTGATGCCCTTCGGTCTAACAATTGCCCCCGCTACATTTATAGACCTCATGAATTGAGTCTGCCGCCCGTTACTCAATAATTTCATGATCGTTTTCATCGATGATATTCTTATATACTCTCGAAGCAAAGAAGAGCACGGTCAACACCTCCATCAAATCTCGGAAACCCTAATAGCTGAAAGGTTATATCCAAATGTGAGTTCTGGACCCGCAGTGTAGACTTTTTGGCTCATGTAGTCAGCAAGGAAGGGATTCATGTAGATCCTTCCAAGATAAAGGCCATTGAAGGTTGGGCGATCTCCAAAACATCAATAGAAATCCGAAAATTCTTGGGTCTCACAGGCTACTACCGAAGGATTATACATAATTTTTCCAAGATAGCCAAACCCCTCACCGCCTTGACACAATGTCACACCCCCGAACCAGACGGCGGAAACGTCTGCGGGCTTGTGCGTCACTTCATCTTGAAATATCATTACAGTGAATATAATTGAAACATAACATCATCATCATCACACATGTAATATAACAACATTCATTGTTTACATCGAGTATTGTATTTGAATATTACATGCCAAAATAGTAAGAGTATGATGAAACAAAATATAACACAATATCCATTAGTTTGTTTCGTTCATCCTGCTTCAACGGTTTCCTGAGAATACAAGTTATTTTGAAAACGGTCAACATAAAAATATTGGTGAGTTCATAAGCATGTTTGTGAAAATGATTTGTATAACTTTAAAAACCACCAGAAAATCCGATATTTTCTAAAAACTGTTTAGTGTGTTTGTGTTAGATCTTGTATTAATGTATGTATGTTATTGTTTATTTGACTAAAAAGGTAAAGAGAATGTAGAGAGAATGTAAGAGCATGTAAAGAGAATGTTCCCAGACAACCCGATGTTGCCTGTAAAAAAAAGGTCTTCCGTAAACTTCATAACGTTAATTCCTCTAAGCGAGCCGTCATAACCATACTAAATAATGAAAATTTCACCTGTCTTGGCATCGTTGGACGCCGGTTTTGACTTTGATTATAAGGTTTTCGTCACCCTAGACTGAGCTAGTCTAATTTTAGCGAACAGCTGAGGTGTGGGGTGACATCCCCCTATAGATCTATACACAAATCCCCGTTCTCCCTCCAAGAGACTCTGGTTATAACTACAGGCTACGATTGTACACTTAATAGGTGCCAACCGACAAAAACTCGCTAGATCCTTAATCGAATTTACACGAAGAAAAAGGTATAAACTCATTCCAGGACCAATGATCCATGTAAGTGAACCACTAAGGCATCGCTAAACATGTAAATCATTTCAAGACCCAAATGGAATGAGATTATATAACATGGGCCCGAAATATATATGAAAGGACAACTAAAGCCCATCTCACATGTAAAGCATTTACAGGCCCAAATGGAACACAAATAGTATCCAAGGTCCGTCGCACATGTTAATGGGTCAATGAGGCCCAATAAACATATAAATTGTATACAGGACCTCTCACACATAAAAATGGGTCACTAAGGCCCAATAACCTAGAAAATGATCAAATTAAATCCATTTGTTGGTTTATCATTGGTTTTAGTTCAAGTATTCACTAAAATAGCATAAAAAGAAGAACACATATAAAACCCATTCCCATGCCCAATAAACATGTAGGTGGACCACTAAGGCCCACTATACGTGTCTTATTATTTCCAAGCCCAAAAGGAATGTGAATGTCTATCCTAAGCCCAATATACATGTAAAAGGACACTAAAGCCCACTAAACATGTATATTATTTTCAGGCCCAATAAGGATATGAATACCTATCCCGAGCCCAATATACATGTAAAAGGACACTAAGGCCCAATAAACATGTATATTATTTCCAGGCCCAATAAGGATATGAATATCGTTTTTAACCTGTTTATTATTGTTTTGTTTATTTTAGGTTGATTATTTACATAATTGATATCTAAAGCCCACTTTTTATAAAAATGACGTTCTTGGCCCAATAAGCCAAAAATTTACAAGTAAGGCCCAATTTTTGTAAGAATAACACTTTAATCTACAATTTTGTTAAAAACTTGTTTTCATGACTACTTTGTGGTAAAAATAACATTTTAAACCCATATTTGTCAAAAATATCATTTTTGGCTTGGTTTTTGTGAAAATACACATTTTTCTGGTTTTTGGCTTTTCCGACCTAGTTTTTAGAAAATTTGTAGAAAAGTCATCGTAAGTCGAAATTTTGATCCGTAAATTCCGGAAGTTTGAAAATTTTGTCTACTTTGTTCACAATTTTTATCATAATTTTGTATGGCCTCAAACTAGTGTGAAATTACTCATCTTCACAGGTTGGTCCGAAATTATTTCAAATATGATAGGAAGTTTTGTAAAATTCGCCAAAAATTTTAGAAAAATCGTATGAAAACGTGAGAGTAGTCATTTTAAAGCTATAAATCTGAAATTTATTGAAGTAAAACATTTTTGAAAAATACTTCCATTTGGAGGGTCAAAACAGTACGAGAATGGACCAAAACTTTTCTGTCAAGGGCTGTTTTGTGAGTTTAGTTTATAGATCTTTGAACCCAACACTCATTTTTGCTATATCAAGTATACAGATCCCATATCTACAATTTTACATGTATTATATGAGATAAAACATACTTTTCTCATGTTTCATATGAAGATCCTAGTGATACACTTCAAGTTTCTTAACATATTTGTAGATTAGTGAAGAAATCACACATAATCACCAAATGTTTCAAGGAAATCACACAAAATCATGCATATACACATAGATCTACACAAATCAACTTGTATTCTCCCCTAAAAACAAGTAAAAACCAAAAACAAGGGGGTATGAACTCACCTTGGGGTTGATGGTTCGGTTTTTGGATGAGGAAAGTGAGAGATTTCAGCCTAGCTTGCTTCTTGAGAGGATCCTCAAAACTATGATGTTTCTAGTAGTATAAACAAGAGATTTGTGATGTTTCTAGGAGGATCCAATAATAGATGAATTTATCCAACTTGAGGGTGAAGTAGCTTACCTAGTATGTGAGTTTGATGAACTTTCTTGTGCACACACACCCACTCACGGGTTTATGGAGAAAATGGAAGAGTTCTTGAGGTTTTGGGAGTGAAAGGAAACTAGAATGATTTTTGGTGAGGGAGAATGGCCTTAGGCCGATATTAAGAAGAGAGGGGGAGGGGAGAGAAGTGAGGTGACATTGCATGGATGTCCACCATGCAATAAGAAGGTGGCATCCTCACAAATTTCCCATAATTTCCAATTTTGTTTTTATTTCCTTCACCATTCTTATTTCTTTTCTTCTTTTTTTATTAAACATGGGCCGATTTGGGCTAAGGAGGGAGGAAAGGAATCATCTTGGGCCCATACTTGAATTTATGAGGCTCAAATAACATTTTTCGGCCTACTGGGCTTCTAGGGATGTTCACGGCCCAAATTAGCATATAGGAATGGATTTGAGTCCATTAAAGCTAATTGAATTTGTTATGGCCCAATAAGGCTCATTAGAGATAAGAGGGATTATTTTAGGCCCACATGGCCCAAAATGATAAAGTTTTATGAATGTGGTCTATTTAGAGAATCCTAGTTCATAATGAACTTGAACCGGGATTTCTAGGGTTTCCAACCCTTATTTGAACATATGAGATATATTGTATTAGGTCTTGAACCACTTGAGAAAGTTTTGATTTCAAATGGATGATTTTGATTGAGCATAGAATGTGATTTTCACTTAGAGAACATGCCTTACAATGGATGATGTTTATATGAGAATAGAATTTTCTAGCTAAAAATGCTAGTTATGACACACAAAAGGGTGTGCCTTTCGACTGAACGAAAAAGCAGGAAGCCGCCTTCCAAACCTTGAAATGAGGCCTCTGTAGTGCACCAGTGCTATCCTTACCGGAGGGAACCAAAGATTTTGTAGTCTACTGCGATGCTTCGAATCAAGGGTTAGGATGTGTCCTCATGCAGCGTGGAAAGGTGATAGCTTACGCACCCAGGCAATTAAAGACGCATGAAGTAAATTACACCACCCGTGATCTCGAGTTGGGAGTTGTGGTTTTCGCCTTGAACATTTGGAGGAAACTACCTCTACGATACAAAGTGCACTATCTTCACCGATCACAAAAGCCTCCGGCAAATTCTAAACCAGAAGGAGCTATACATGAGGCAGCGAAGGTAGGTTGAGATGCTAAATGAATATGAATGCGAGATCAAGTACCACCCAAGCAAGGATAACGTGGTAGCCAATGCCCTGGGCAGAAAAGAATACTCAGGCCACCGGGTGAAAACCCTATCGATAACTATCCAATCCCACCTAATCTCGCAGATTAGGGAAGCCCAAACATAAGTATTGAAGCCGAAGAACATCGCGAATGAAACACTATGTGGGATGCATAAGAACATTGAAGCCAAGAAGGATGGAACTCACTACTTCATGAATAGAATCTAGGTCCCTAAAATTGGGGGATTCAGAGAAATGATCATGAACGAAGCCCATAAAACACGATATTCCATCCATTCGGGTTCGGATAAGATATATTTGGACATTAAGCAACACTATTGGTGGTCAAATATGAAGGCAGAGATCGCCACTTACGTGGGCAAGTGTCTCACTTGTGCCAAGATGAAAGTGGAGTACCAAAAGCCCTCGGGACTTTTACAATAGCCAGTAATACCCGAGTGGAAATGGAAAAGGATTAGTATGGACTTCGTAACTAAATTACCTAAGACGACAGACGGATTGGATGCTATTTGGGTAATTATCGATGGGTTAACTAAATCCGCTCATTCCTTCCAATAAAACAATCATACAAGATGGAAAGATTAACACGGATCTATATCAAAGAGATTGTGAGACTCCACGGAGTACCGATATCTATAATCTCGTATCAGGATACTACATTTACCTCACGATTTTGGCAGCCACTCCAGAAGGCTATGGGAACACAACTAGACATGAGCACTGCTTACCACCCTCAAACTAATGGCCAAAGTGAACGAACCATCTAAACGCTCGAAGACATGCTCCAAGCATGTGTGATTGATTTTGGCAAGTCATGGGATACCCACTTGCCCTTGATTGAATTCTCATACAACAACAGCTATCACACAAGCATAAGGGTTGCTCCTTTTGAGGCCATATATGGATGCAAGTGCAGATCGCCTTGCTCCTGGGCTGAGGTGGGTGACACCCAGCTGGAAAAAAGGGCAATCATAGGATAGTACCCTTATAGGACCAGAAATCATTCGAGAGACTACATAAAATATAATCCGAATCAAATCCCGACTCCAAGCACCGCGTAACCGACAAAAAAATTAAGCTAACAATCGAAGAAAATCCCTGGAATTCCAAGTCGGAGATCGAGTGCTATTAAAGGTCTCTCCCTAGAAAAAGATGATCCTTTTTGGTAAACGGGGAAAACTAAACCCATGATACATTGTACCGTTCGAGATTCTTGCCCGAATTGGTCTGGTAGCTTATAAGTTGCAGCTACCTTCAGAGCTCAGCAACGTACACCCCGTGTTCCACATCTCGAATTTGAAAAAGTGATTATCGGATGAAACTCTTTTTATTCCTCTAGAAGAGATTGAAATAAACGAGAATCTCCTATTATCGTCAAAGAACCAGTCGAGATAATGGATAGGGAAGTGAAGCGTACGAAGCAGAGTCGCATTTGATTGTGAAGGTTCGATGGAACGCCAAGCATGGACCGGTATTCACATGGGAACGCGAAGACCATATGAAGCAGAAGTACCCTCACTTATTCTCTCATTCATAATCCTACTTTTGGAAACAATTTCGGGATGAAATTCCCTCTAACGGGGGGATGATGTCACAACTAGCATTTTCAGCTAGGAAATTCTATTCCCGTGTAAACATCATCTATTGTAAAACTTGTGACAATCGTCAATCTTGAGTCAAGCCAATTCATCAAGTCAAGCCGGTCAACTCTATTAAACCTTGTGTATTAGGGTTTGTGCTATGTTCATACTGTATAACTTGCTATATTAATGGGAAAACATCACTTGAGAAAAGTCTTGTGTTAAAAATTTCCTAAGCCCTAATGCTAATCAATGAACTAAACTGATAAAAACAATGATGCATACTCATCGGGAGTGTGTAAGATCCTTAAACAAGGCCTAATAGGGTTTACAAACCTTGCATTGCGAAGCCGGACACTCACACATGCCACACTCGAAACCTCTCTCAATCGTTTTCACTCTACCTCTCTCTATTTGAAATCTCTCCCAAATCTCTCCAAGTATGTGAAATCTCTCTCAAATATCTCTTTGTATGAGAAATCTCTCCAAGAATGTCAAATCTCTCCCAAACCTCTCCAAGTATGTGAAATCTCTCTCAAATATCTCTTTGTATGAGAAATCTCTCCAGGAATGTCAAATCTCTCCAAGTATGTGAAATCTCTCTCAAATATCTCTTTGTATGAGAAATCTCTCCAAGAATGTCAAATCTCTCCCAAATCTCTCCAAGTATGTGAAATCTCTCTCAAATATCTCTTTGTATGAGAAATCTCTCCAAGAATGTCAAATCTCTCCCAAATCTCTCCAAGTATGTGAAATCTCTCCCAAATCTCCCTCAAATAATTCCCGTAACTTTTTAGAATCATTCGGGTCATTCCGGCCCTTAACCGGGTCAAAAACGGCTTAAAACGGGGCGAAAACGAGAAAAATAGGTTTTAGGAACCGAAACCGGAATGAGAGGCTTCTTAGGACCAGAGACCGAGCCTCTGGTGGCTAAGAGACCAGAGACCGAGCCTCTGGTGGCTAAGAGACCCGAGACCAACCGAGCGATCGGTCCCTCTCGGTGCCTCTCGGTCCGCCTCCACTCTCGGTGCCTCTCGGTCCGCCTCCACTCTCGGTGCCTCTCGGTCCGCCTCCGCGCTCGGTTCCCTTTCTCTCCTCTCGGTTCTCTTCGCGCGCTCGGTTCCTTCTCTCCCTCTTCTCCCCTCTTGGTTCCTTCCCTTCTCTCTTCTTCTTCTCTCGGTTTCTGCCTCCTTCTCTCTCGGTTCAGCACCAGAAGGCCGAGCCTCGGCCAGATTTCGCATTTTTGTCACTTTTAGCCCATTTTTGATATTTTTAACATTTTAAGCCCGTTTTTCGTGATTTTAAAGCGGGATTTTCTCCAGAAATTATATTTTAACATAATAAACTCTAAATATTCATAATTTAAACATATTTTTATGAAAATCATTATCTAAATAATAAAGATCTAATGGGGGATTTATTTAAGGTGGAGTGTTGACTTTGCCTTAACTTATGACACAAGCAACCACCCCACACCCACTCTATGACCAGCCATACCTCCCCACCTTACCTATGTCACTTCAATGTTCCCTTACACTCAAATTTCACTCACTCCCACGTTTTTGAGCTGGAACAAACAACCACACTCCTCATTTTCTCTCATTCCACTAAGTAACAAACATCACTTTTTCTCTCAAACTCTTCTACACAAATTTTCGAGATCCAAGGCTGGTTTCAAGTGTTCTTCCACACTTAGTAAGTAAAAATTCATCCTCCCTATTATTATTTCACTTCATTCTACTCAAATCTTTGATTGCTTACACAAACTCCCTAACTATGATGTTAGATTCTCGAAAACCTTCAAGGCATCTCCAAGTGTTCTTGAATTAAACACTTCCATTCTTCAACAATCATCTACTGAAATCACTTAAGGTGAGTTCATACCCCTACATTTTCATGTTTTCTCAAGTTTTCAGGGGGGGGGGGGGGGGGAATACAAGTTAAAACACTAAGAACATAACTAAATTTTGCTAACAGCTTACATCAGAAAAGTTCAACTCCATTCACGGACTGTTTTGGGCATCTTAAACATTTTTGTTTTCAAAACTGTACAAGGTGCAAATAGTTCACGTTTTTAGCTTTAAAATGGCTACTTGCACATCTCCATACGATTTTTCTACAATTTATGGTGATTTTTACAAAACTGCCTATCATTTCAAACAACAATCCGGACCAGTCTGTGATCTTGGACTTTTTCACCCAAGTTGGAGGTCATTAAAAATTGTGATAAAAATTATGAGTAAACTAGACACATTTTGTGAACTCTCAGAATTTACGGATCTAGTTTTTGACTTCGTATGATTTTTCTATGATTTTTCCAAAAACAGGGCAGAATGGCTAAATTTAGCCAGCAGCATGTAAATATCATAACACTTTGTATTATGTTGAGCAAAGTGTATAATCATAAGTTCTAATAATTGAATGTGTTTCCATGTTAGTTTATCATTATGAACTGAAACTAAGACATTCATATTAAATATTATTCATTCATTTTAGAACAAGGATTATTTAACTATAAAAAGCATAGTTTGATAAATTCATAACACTAATACATTTCCATAAAAGAGTTCATACATATTACATACATTTTAGATAAACTATAATAGGTATAGTTTGTGATACATCACTCAACGCACTCGTACAAAAATGGTACATTCATACAAGAAAGATTTATATTCCCACACATTTCAAGTAAACTTGTTAACCTATGTTGTGAGACTCTCTCTCTCTCCCCGTACGTCCGAGTGCGGGATATAATTCCTGGTAGTTATAATCAGAATCTCCTTGAGGGAGAACGTGATACTTGTATATAGATCTATATTGGGTTTGACACCCCACACCTTGCTGCTAGCTACAGTGGGACCTGCAGGTCTACGGGTGACAAATGTCATTTCATTTTCGCGACGCCTGAGAAACGTTGTGGCAGGTTCACATAGTCACAGTATGATTATAGCGACTTACTTAGGGAGACAACAATTCATAAAGTTTACGGGGTTTCATAAAACCGAAGTAGGTTTTAGGTTGATAAAATAAATTTACTTTCCATTTCATTTTAAACTCACAACATTTCTACTAAGAAACGATGATTCCTCATACATTCTAGTCTTTGGTTGTAAGGCTACATTTTTCGGATTTCAAGAAAAATATCGGATTTTTCTGAAACAAACGCGACACTTACATGTGAAAGACTTCTACTAAGTTTATTAATAAAAGCTTATGAACTCACCAACCTTTGTGTTGACACTTTTCAAACAACTTGTATTCACAGGAAAACAGTAATCAGGTTATCAAGTGCTTTTGAGGATGGGACGTTAAGGCGTCAAACTTTTCATATTTTGACAACATATTGTAATTGATTTTGAAACATGTAATTCATACAAGTGATGTAACTTTTTCAATTATATATATGTTGGTTGTGTTTGCTTAAATTACTATTAAAATTGTGGTTATGATGCTATACATGAAGTCCTCCACCCCCGGACGTTTCCGCCATCCTTGGTTTGGGGGTGTGACAGATTGGTATCAGAGCACGGTTTATAGTGAATTAAGTATGTCAAACCACATAAGATATACAAACTATAAACACAATTGGGACTAAAAGTCTCTGATTCTTAAAGTGATTTAACGAGTTGTACTTTTAGAAAACAAATAATTTCTTGTTTTAAAGTATACTTGCATGCATTCTATACTAGCATGGTGTCATAACTTAGGAGAACATAAATTGAAAGAGGAGGAGTCGAACATTATTAATACGCCTTAGCATGTGTAATCAGTTCTGGGAAGGATATAGCCTGATCAACTATATCCGTCCAAGAAGTAACTTACACACACTAAGGAATAGTCGTAATGAGCGACAAATCTGAAAACCTAATAACACTCCATGAAGTACACACTAAGAACCAAATATAAACATTTAAAAAAAATACTATAGGAGTATTTGTACGTTTCTATAGCGCCAAATTATTATTTTCCGATACGTACTTCTTAACCCCGTTTCTCGTGCAGACGACATGGCAGGATTTCACATACCCGGGGACCCCTACTTTCCCAATAAGGGAAACGCGGGATGGATCGAAGAAGAACCCGAGGAGGATCCTGAGGAGGATCCCGAAGCGGATCCCGAAGAGGATCCCGGGGAGGATCCCGAAGAGGATCCCGAGGAGGAGCCCGAGGAGGAAGACGAACAAGAAGAAGAAGAGGAAGACGACCAAGAAGAAGAGGAAGAAGAGGAAGTAGAGGAAGGTGATGAGGTAGTCATGGTTGGGAACGAAGTGGAGGAACCACTAGAAGTATTCAACCCTCCCTACATCGCGAGGGTACCCGCGCACCGTTTTGGTTACAACGGACCTGAACCCCCTTGGGTAACAACGATCGAAAGATGGAGCCGACAACAACGCCAACGGTCACCATATGGCTACCAACGAGGTTACTATGATCTCACTCATGGTGGACCGGCTGACAGGGCTCTCCCCGTCACGATACAACTAATGGCAAGAATGGATGATCGTGGTAGGACAACGACAGATCAGGTCCGGGAGTTAAGTGCCATTGTACAGTCTACTACGGATCGCACCAGAAACCTGGAACGAGACTCCCACCACCGAGACCAACTCATTCGAGACCTTCTCGCGGCTCAAGCAGAAACAAGAGAGTATCGGGAAAGATACATGGCACTCGAAGAGAGAATGGTTATAGCCGAATGCAAATTGGCGGAACTACAGGGCGCATCGACATCATCGCAGCCTCCATCAAAGAAAGGTCGCAGTGATTAGAACTCGTTGCTATTCTCCCATCTTGGTAGTAGAATTTTATGAGTACGCGTTGGTGCTACTCCTTGTATGTAGGTCGACCCTGCGACTATGTGATTACACTATTCAAAGGGCTTTTGTAATGCCAAAAACTACCTTTTGTAACGATGTAATGTAGACCCTTATGAGGTCAAACTTTTCCCTCTAAACATTATGTACTAAAAATTATCAATGAAATTTGGCATGTGTTTTATTTATTGAATGCTTGGCACTATACATCATGACCTGATCACACAAACAGTTTACGAATAATAAAGTTATGATAAAATACAAGAGGGATGAAACCAGTATCACTCGACTCGTTATCACTATTGAAGTCTTACCGACTAGTCATTTTTTTATGACAGAACCATGCCACCAAGGAAAAGACCAAGGCCTTCCAACAACCCAGTGCCGCCTCCACCACCACCTCCGCAGTTTGATCCTGCAATGTTCCAGGCTGCAATAACGACAGTCGTGGCGGTAGCAATGTCGCAAATGGGAACCCATGGTTCCGGCGGTTCTGGATCCGGAGCTACCAATTCCATTCATGGGGACAGCACGGGGCGTACGAGGGAGTGCTCTTACAAAGACTTCACGAATGGCAAACCCGATCCTTTCAATGGAAGCGGGGGCGTCATCACACTGGTGCAATGGTTCGAAAGGACCGAGGCAGTTTTTGAAATCTGCGCTTGCCCCGAAGTGAGCAAGGTCAAGTATGCGGCATTCACTTTCACTGGAAAAGCCCTTACTTGGTGGAATGGCCAAGTTAAGTCACTTACTCCTGCAGTAGCTAACGCAATCAGCTGGGAGGATTTGAAAGCCTTAATGTTAAAGGAATACTGCCCAAGGGGCGAAATACAAAAACTTGAAGAAGAGCTTTGGAACCTCAGAATGTCAGGCACTGATCTTGAAACTTATACTGCCCGTTTCAATGACCTAGCACTCCTCTGCCCAACAATGGTCACTCCAGAAGAGAAGAAGGTGGAACGATATCTCTGGGGGCTGTCATCCCAGATTCAAGATAGTGTATTGGCCTCGAAACCCACTACCTTTGAAAGTGCCAAGGAATTGGCACAACAACTCATAGATCACAGGGCTAGCCGTGGTACCGTGATAACCACCACCAACCGAAAAAAAGGAGGGAACAACAAGAGGAAGTTCTGGAGCAATAAAAGGAAACAACCAATTCAAGACCCCGCCAAAAAGCAACCGATTGTTGCTGTACGTGCCGCCACTACTGCTGTCGCTCCAGCGCCACCGAAACAGTATACGGGAACTCTTCCCAAGTGCAACAAGTGTAACTACCACCATAACGGTGCTTGTCGAGAGTTGCACTGTAATAACTGCAACAAGAAGGGGCACACCGCACGATTCTGTAGAGCGACTACCCAACCCGCCGCACAGGTCACTACGACCGCCAACACTGGAGCAAGCCAAACCTGCTATGGATGTGGTGAAACGGGACACTTCAGGAGGAACTGCTCCAAGGCACGAGCCCCTAATGCTGGGGGTATAGGGAGAGTCCTAACTTTAGGGCAGGGAGAAGCAGTCAAGGATCCCTCTGTGGTTACTGGTACGTTCCTCCTCAATAACTCTTATGCATGCGTACTTTTCGATAGTGGGGCAGAAAGAAGTTTCATAAGTCACCAATTCAAACATATACTTAAGCAAAATTCTCAACCACTAGAAGATTCTTACATCGTAGAAATGGCAAATGGAAAGGTTGAGCGCGCTAATGATATTTACATAGGGTGTACTCTCACTCTAAACAACCATTTGTTCAAAATCGACCTTATGCCGGTCACCATAAAAAGCTTCGATATAATCATTGGTATGGATTGGCTAAGCCTTCATCGTGCCGACATTCGATGTTACGAAAGGGCTGTCCGCCTCAATCTGCCGAATGGCAACGTTCTCACCGTTTATGGCAATAAACCTAGTGCGAACCTACAAATCATCTCTTGTGTTAAAACCCAAAAGTACCTCCGAAAGCAATACCATGTTTTCTTAGCCCACATCATAGACAAGAAACAGGAGGTGAAGGACATCAAAGAAATTCCAGAAGTATGCAACTTCCCTGATGTTTTCCCAGACGATCTGCCTGGTGTACCACTCACACGACAAGTCGAATTTCGGATCGACTTAATCCCAGGAGCTACCCCCATCGCCAGGGCTCCCTATCGCTTAGCACCGGCAGAAATGCAAGAACTATCCAGCCAGTTGAATGAACTATTGAGCAAAGGGTTCATCAGGCCAAGCTTCTCGCCCTGGGGAGCACCAGTCTTATTTGTAAAGAAGAAGGATGGGTCTTTTCGCATGTGCATAGACTATCGAGAACTAAACAAACTCACTATCAAGAACCGTTATCCCCTGCCCCGAATCGACGACCTCTTCGACCAGCTCCAAGGAGCCAGCTACTTTTCAAAAATCGACCTGAGGTCGGGCTATCATCAACTGCGAGTTCAGGAAGAGGATATCCCCAAGACGGCATTCAGAAATCGTTATGGGCACTATGAGTTTGTAGTGATGCCATTCGGGTTAACAAATGCGCCTGCGGTGTTCATGGATTTGATGAATCGAGTGTGTCGACCCTTCTTGGATAAGTTCGTCATCGTATTCATCGACGATATCCTGGTCTATTCGAGGAGCGAAGAAGAGCACAGACATCACCTACGACTAATTCTGGAGGTTTTAAGGACCGAGAAGCTTTACGCTAAATTCTCAAAGTGTGAATTTTGGCTCCGAGAAGTAGGATTCCTTGGCCACGTAGTAAGCAAGGAAGGAATACATGTGGACCCCTCGAAGATCAAAGCAATCGAAGATTGGTCAACACCTACAACACCAACAGAAATCCGACAGTTTTTGGGACTCGCAGGCTACTATCGAAGATTCATACAAAACTTCTCCAAAATCGCTAAGCCTCTCACCACCTTGACTCAGAAAGGGGTGGTGTTCGAATGGGAAGATAAACAAGAAGCCGCCTTCCAGACACTAAAGCAAGCCCTATGCAGCGCACCAGTCTTGTCTCTTCCAGAAGGAACTGATGATTTTGTGGTGTATTGCGATGCTTCAAATCAAGGCCTCGGCTGTGTGCTCATGCAAAGGGGAAAGGTCATCGCTTATGCATCAAGGCAACTGAAGACACATGAAGTTAATTACACAACCCACGACCTTGAATTGGGAGCTGTGGTGTTTGCCCTGAAGATCTGGAGGCACTACCTCTACGGCACCAAGTGCACCATCTTCACTGATCACAAAAGTCTTCAGCACATTCTCAACCAAAAAGAACTTAACATGCGCCAAAGGAGATGGGTGGAATTACTGAATGACTACGAATGTGAAATTCGCTACCACCCGGGCAAGGCTAATGTAGTAGCCGATGCCTTAAGCAGGAAGGAATACTCGGGTCGCCGAGTAAAATCCCAAACCATGACCATCCACTCCCAACTGGCCACCCAGATCAAGGACGCCCAATTGGAGGCCTTGAAACCAGAAAACGTGGCAAGCGAAGCACTAAGGGGGATGGACAAGAACTTGGAAGTCAAAGGGGATGGAACTCGTTATCTTATGAATCGAATCTGGACACCGAAGTTCGGTGGGTACCGAGACGTTGTAATGAACGAGGCCCACAAGACTCGATACTCTATTCACCCGGGGTCAGACAAGATGTATCTAGACCTCAAAAGGTTATACTGGTGGCCAAACATGAAGGCTGAAATTGCTACTTATGTGAGCAAGTGCCTCACTTGCGCCAAGGTCAAGGTGGAATATCAGAAGCCATCAGGACTACTTCAACAACCGGATATACCCGAGTGGAAGTGGGAGCGAATAACCATGGACTTCGTAACCAAACTGCCTAAGACATCAGGTGGGATGGATACCATATGGGTGGTTGTGGACAGATTGACCAAGTCCGCGCACTTCCTGCCAATAAAGGAAACAGACAAGATGGAAAAGTTAACCAGGACGTACATTAAGGAGATCGTGCGACTACATGGTGTACCAACATCCATTATCTCTGATCGAGATAGTAGATTCACCTCACGTTTCTGGCAGTCCCTACAGAAGTCTCTGGGAACCAGGCTAGACATGAGTACGGCCTACCATCCACAAACGGACGGACAAAGCGAGAGAACCATCCAGACGTTGGAAGACATGCTGAGAGCCTGCGTGATAGATTTCGGTAAGGCATGGGATACCCATCTACCGCTTATCGAATTCTCTTATAATAACAGTTATCACACTAGCATTGGAGTCGCTCCATTCGAAGCTCTCTACGGTCGCAAGTGTAGATCACCATTGTGTTGGGCCGAAGTTGGAGATACTCAGCTAGCCAGAGGGCAAATCCCTGATAGCACCCTTACTGGGCCTAAAATCATAAGGGAAACCACAGAAAAGATCATTCAAATTCGAGAAAGACTAAAAGCGTCTCGTGATCGACAAAAGAGTTACGCGGATAAGCGACGCAAACCGTTAGAATTCCAGGTCGGAGACAGGGTACTACTAAAAGTTTCCCCCTGGAAAGGGATGATATGTTTCGGTAAACGAGGGAAACTAAACCCAAGATACATCGGTCCGTTCGAAATCCTTGCTAGGATTGGTCCTGTGGCGTACAAACTCCGACTACCACAAGAACTTAGTAATGTACACCCTACCTTCCACGTGTCCAACTTAAAGAAGTGTCTGTCTGACGAGACACTCGTAATACCACTCGAAGAAATCGAAGTTAATGAAAATCTCCACTTTGTGGAGGAACCCGTCGAGATCATGGATCGAGAGATCAAGAGAACAAAACAAAGTCGCATTCCCATAGTGAAGGTTCGTTGGAACGCGAAACGAGGGCCTGAGTTTACCTGGGAACGTGAAGATCAAATGAAGCAAAAGTATCCACATCTTTTCCCAAACCCTTGAAGTCCCTGCCGAATTTAAATTTCGGGACGAAATTCCCTCTAACGGGGGGATGATGTGACAATCGTCAATCTTGAGTCAAGCCAACTCATCAAGTCAAGCCGGTCAACTCTATTAAACCTTGTGTATTAGGGTTTGTGCTATGTTCATACTATATAACTTGCTATATTAATGGGAAAACATCACTTGAGAAAAGTCTTGTGTTAAAAATTTCCTAAGCCCTAATGCTAATCAATGAACTAAACTGATAAAAACAATGATGCATACTCATCGGGAGTGTGTAAGATCCTTAAACAAGGCCTAATAGGGTTTACAAACCTTGCATTGCGAAGCCGGACACTCACACATGCCACACTCGAAACCTCTCTCAATCGTTTTCACTCTACCTCTCTCTATTTGAAATCTCTCCCAAATCTCTCCAAGTATGTGAAATCTCTCTCAAATATCTCTTTGTATGAGAAATCTCTCCAAGAATGTCAAATCTCTCCCAAACCTCTCCAAGTATGTGAAATCTCTCTCAAATATCTCTTTGTATGAGAAATCTCTCCAAGAATGTCAAATCTCTCCCAAATCTCTCCAAGTATGTGAAATCTCTCTCAAATATCTCTTTGTATAAGAAATCTCTCCAAGAATGTCAAATCTCTCCCAAATCTCTCCAAGTATGTGAAATCTCTCTCAAATATCTCTTTGTATGAGAAATCTCTCCAAGAATGTCAAATCTCTCCCAACTCTCTCCAAGTATGTGAAATCTCTCCCAAATCTCCCTCAAATAATTCCCGTAACTTTTTAGAATCATTCGGGTCATTCCGGCCCTTAACCGGGTCAAAAACGGCTTAAAACGGGGCGAAAACGAGAAAAATAGGCTTTAGGAACCGAAACCGGAATGAGAGGCTTCTTAGGACCAGAGACCGAGCCTCTGGTGGCTAAGAGACCAGAGACCAACCGAGCGATCGGTCCCTCTCGGTGCCTCTCGGTCCGCCTCCACTCTCGGTGCCTCTCGGTCCGCCTCCGCGCTCGGTTCCCTTTCTCTCCTCTCGGTTCTCTTCGCGCGCTCGGTTCCTTCTCTCCCTCTTCTCCCCTCTTGGTTCCTTCCCTTCTCTCTTCTTCTTCTCTCGGTTTCTGCCTCCTTCTCTCTCGGTTCAGCACCAGAAGGCCGAGCCTCGGCCAGATTTCGCATTTTTGTCACTTTTAGCCCATTTTTGATATTTTTAACATTTTAAGCCCGTTTTTCGTGATTTTAAAGCGGGATTTTCTCCAGAAATTATATTTTAACATAATAAACTCTAAATATTCATAATTTAAACATATTTTTATGAAAATCATTATCTAAATAATAAAGATCTAATGGGGGATTTATTTAAGGTGGAGTGTTGACTTTGCCTTAACTTATGACACAAGCAACCACCCCACACCCACTCTATGACCAGCCATACCTCCCCACCTTACCTATGTCACTTCAATGTTCCCTTACACTCAAATTTCACTCACTCCCACGTTTTTGAGCTGGAACAAACAACCACACTCCTCATTTTCTCTCATTCCACTAAGTAACAAACATCACTTTTTCTCTCAAACTCTTCTACACAAATTTTCGAGATCCAAGGCTGGTTTCAAGTGTTCTTCCACACTTAGTAAGTAAAAATTCATCCTCCCTATTATTATTTCACTTCATTCTACTCAAATCTTTGATTGCTTACACAAACTCCCTAACTATGATGTTAGATTCTCGAAAACCTTCAAGGCATCTCCAAGTGTTCTTGAATTAAACACTTCCATTCTTCAACAATCATCTACTGAAATCACTTAAGGTGAGTTCATACCCCTACATTTTCATGTTTTCTCAAGTTTTCAGGGGGGGGGGGGGGAATACAAGTTAAAACACTAAGAACATAACTAAATTTTGCTAACAGCTTACATCAGAAAAGTTCAACTCCATTCACGGACTGTTTTGGGCATCTTAAACATTTTTGTTTTTAAAACTGTACAAGGTGCAAATAGTTCACGTTTTTAGCTTTAAAACGGCTACTTGCACATCTCCATACGATTTTTCTACAATTTATGGTGATTTTTACAAAACTGCCTATCATTTCAAACAACAATCCGGACCAGTCTGTGATCTTGGACTTTTTCACCCAAGTTGGAGGTCATTAAAAATTGTGATAAAAATTATGAGTAAACTAGACACATTTTGTGAACTCTCAGAATTTACGGATCTAGCTTTTGACTTCGTATGATTTTTCTATGATTTTTCCAAAAACAGGGCAGAATGGCTAAATTTAGCCAGCAGCATGTAAATATCATAACACTTTGTATTATGTTGAGCAAAGTGTATAATCATAAGTTCTAATAATTGAATGTGTTTCCATGTTAGTTTATCATTATGAACTGAAACTAAGACATTCATATTAAATATTATTCATTCATTTTAGAACACGGATTATTTAACTATAAAAAGCATAGTTTGATAAATTCATAACACTAATACATTTCCATAAAAGAGTTCATACATATTACATACATTTTAGATAAACTATAATAGGTATAGTTTGTGATACATCACTCAACGCACTCGTACAAAAAGGGTACATTCATACAAGAAAGATTTATATTCCCACACATTTCAAGTAAACTTGTTAACCTATGTTGTGAGACTCTCTCTCTCTCCCCGTACGTCCGAGTGCGGGATATAATTCCTGGTAGTTATAATCAGAATCTCCTTGAGGGAGAACGTGATACTTGTATATAGATCTATATTGGGTTTGACACCCCACACCTTGCTGCTAGCTACAGTGGGACCTGCAGGTCTACGGGTGACAAATGTCATTTCATTTTCGCGACGCCTGAGAAACGTTGTGGCAGGTTCACATAGTCACAGTATGATTATAGCGACTCACTTAGGGAGACAACAATTCATAAAGTTTACGGGGTTTCATAAAACCGAAGTAGGTTTTAGGTTGATAAAATAAATTTACTTTCCATTTCATTTTAAACTCACAACATTTCTACTAAGAAACGATGATTCCTCATACATTCTAGTCTTTGGTTGTAAGGCTACATTTTTCGGATTTCAAGGAAAATATCGGATTTTTCTGAAACAAACGCGACATTTACATGTGAAAGACTTCTACTAAGTTTATTAATAAAAGCTTATGAACTCACCAACCTTTGTGTTGACACTTTTCAAACAACTTGTATTCACAGGAAAACACTAATCAGGTTATCAAGTGCTTTTGAGGATGGGACGTTAAGGCGTCAAACTTTTCATATTTTGACAACATATTGTAATTGATTTTGAAACATGTAATTCATACAAGTGATGTAACTTTTTCAATTATATATATGTTGGTTGTGTTTGCTTAAATTACTATTAAAATTGTGGTTATGATGCTATACATGAAGTCCTCCACCCCCGGACGTTTCCGCCATCCTTGGTTTGGGGGTGTGACAAAACTTGTACTCAAAGAGAATATCATACTATATGCTAAAATGAAATCATCCATTCGAATCCAAACTCCTGAGTGGAGTTCATAATCTAATACAATACATCTCATATATTCAACTATGGGTTGAACACCCTAAAAATCCTGGTTTTAAGTTTATTATGGACTAGGATCCTCTTATTGGGCCTAATGGACCAATAAACTTTCAATTTGACTATTTTGGCCAAGGAACTCAATTTGGGATCTAATTGGACCCACATCCATGAAAACTAAGGTATTTTGGGTCACGTGGGCCTAGATTGATTCATCTATCTCTAATGGGCCATGTTGGGCCATAAATAGTTTCATAAGCCCTAATGGGTCGTAAACTATATTCTTGGGCTTCATTGGGCCGTGAACCCTCATAAGGGTCTAATAGGCTGAAAAATATTTATTTTAGGACTCATAAACTTGAACTAAGTCAAGAAAGGGCTTAACTTCTCTCATTTTCTTCCCTTTTTCCCCTCTCTCGGCCCAATAACAAAAAAAAAAGCAAATGGGAGGGAAATTGGGTGACAAATCATCTTTGCCTAATGGATATCCATGCAAGGTTTGCATGTATCTAGACAAACATCAACTCACTCTCCTCAAAAGTCAACCTTTTCTCTTCTCCCTTATCTCTCACTCTATCTCTCAGTCTCTCTCTCTCTCTCTCTCACACTCTCCAACCTCTCTCACATTTCAAGATACACACCAATTTCTCAACACTTTTCATCCCACAAGAAATTCGTGAGTCTTATGAGAGTTATCAAGAGGATCATTTTATACTTCACAATGTGGTAAGATCTTACAAACCCAAGTTGATATACTTCATTTTTAAACTCAAATCACTCCTCTTACACACATGTTTTCGTCAATCATGTTTCCTAGAACCATCTAAGTTCGAAAACCTTCTCAAGAAGCTTGCTAGGGCTGAGATCTTCTCATTTCCTCACCAAAAACCAAAAACTTCAAAGCAAAGTGAGTTCATACTGTAACATCCCAAATTTCAGAAGTACGATTGGAGGGTCTAAAGTTTACATTGAGGGAGCTACTCGACGAGTAGGTGCAGTTACTCGTCGAGTCGGAGCGGGATTTGGTCGCAAGTTAAGTGACTAACTTGCCGAGTCGGTGTCTGGACTCGATGAGTTGGTGTTGGGAAGAGAAAACCCTAATCTTAGGGTTTGCACCCTATTTAAAGGACTTTATGTCCTCCCCTCAGCCTCCTTATTGCCCTTGAGAGCCGGTGAACCCTAAAATTGAGTGTTAGCCTTTGGAGTGAGCTTGGAAGCTTTGGAAGGAGGTTCTAGCAAAAGAGACTTGTAGATCAAGTGTAAAGCATCTAGGTATGCTTTGAGATCTGGAATCTACCCCATCTTCGGCACATTTCTGAGGTAACAAGTTGTTACCTTGAGCTTTTCCCTTCTAGATCTATTCTTGGATGATGATTTGGGGCCTTTTAGCATGTTTGGAATCCATTTTGGGTTTTGGGACTATGTCTGATGTTGCAACTTCATGTCTAGGCTTGTTTTGGTTTATATAGTCAGAAAGTATCATCCCTTGGCATGCTTGTGAGCATTCTTGTCTTAAAACCTTAGCCCTAGATTGATTTGGGCCTTTAGCTCTTTGGTTTCAAGTAAAGTTTGCAACTTTACATGAGAGTTCTGCCATAGAAGAATGGATCTACAGTTTGGAGCCCCTGCATGGCTCGAAAGGCCTCTGTATGGATGAAGGACTGAAGAGACTCGGCGAGTCGCATGGGTGGACTTGGCGGGTCACATGATGATGAGCTTGGACTCAGCGAGTTGAAAGAACAACTCGGCGAGTCTGATGAAGATTGTCATGGACCCGGCATGTCTGTTCTTGGACTCTGCGAGTCATAGCGCAAAACCCCCAACCTCTTTTGGTTAAGACTCATATCAGTGAGTTGAGTGGTAACACAGTGAGTTGGACATGATAAGACTCGGAGATTGTTGAACTCGACGAGTCATGGGGTGACTCGGCGAGTCGAGTCATGATATGAGAGTTTCCTGAGTTTAGGAACTCGGCGAATCAATGGTTTGACTCGGCAAGTACGGTCAATCAGGAAGATAACTTTGACCAGTTTGACCTTCGGGGTATTATGATAATTCGGATATTTATGTCAATGGATCATTAATGGCTATAGGTGTAGGAGTTTGGGGTAGAGCTTTGGGATTGTCCTCACTATATCAACAGGGTCTAAGGCACCAAGGGCGGCCCTTTATCGGATGGGAATCCGGGTATTTGTTTGATATGTTATTGAGTTGATAGATCTACATCCTAGTATTAGAATGGTATTATGTTAGTAACCAGGTTAAGGTCGATATCCTGGTATATGAGGTAATCTTATGTTAGTGACTGGTTAGGTTGGTATCCAGGTTAGGATGTTGTTATGCTATATGATCTGATTGAATCGTTTGTTTGGTTGAGGATTGTTATGTGATTAACTGTTTTATGTGCACATGGTTGTTAGACTAGGGTTGGGTTGAGGCGGGTCCTACTTTGTGCTGTAGGCCAACATACCCAGGGCGGACCGGATAACCCGTAGGCCCAGCGAGCGGTCCGGATAGGCTGAAGGCCCCAAGAGGTCGGTCCAAACGTGCCGAGGCTCGAAGAGTGGACCAGACCGATTGAAGGCCCGGTGTGGGCGAACCAGTCATACTATAGACTCAGAGAGTGGACCAGGTGGATTGAAGGCCTGGTGTAGGCAGACCTGTCACACTGTAGACTCGATATGCATGGCTGATCTGTATTGCGATATGTTATGAGTATGGTTATATGGGGTTGGTATTTTGGGGGTAACTCACTAAGCTTTTGGGCTTACAGTTTTCGTGTTTTGTTTCAGGTACTTCAGGAGATCGTGGGAAGACGAAGGCGTGATCGTAGTGCTCCTCATTTTTACAGTGATGTTTCTTGGATACTCTGATAATAAACAAACTGAAAACCTTTTTGTAATAATTAATGGATTTGGGTTGTTTTTGAAAAGTTTAAATTGGTTGGAAAATCATGGTTGTTACAAGTTGGTATCAGAGCCTTGGTTTAAGTGAATTGGAGGAACATTTATGTGAATCCAGTCTCAAATCAAGGGGAGTTTTCAAAGTGATTTCTAAAATGGTTTTCAAATAAGAAAAAGAGGAAGAAGAGTTTACGATCAGTCGGAGCTAGTAAGTGACCCCAAAATACCATACAAGTTATTTGATTATGTGATGCGTTAGATCAGCATGCTACTACTAGGCTAGGGATCTTCAGGGATTGCATGATATAATTGTCTGATTACATGATGCCTGATAGCCTAGGGTTTCCCTTATGTGAGAAATCCAACATTCCTCTAGGAGTAAGGATTGAGCGCTCGTTGTGTGTGCATATATGGTTAGGGTGTTGTGGTGATACTTTAGACAAATACGGGTAGGTGTGGAAGGTAGTATGGGCGCGTAGTACTAAAAGCACAGGACCCATACGCGTATCAAGGAAGTCATAACTCCCTAGGGTGTCAGTTATAATTTAGTTCTCGGGCGGGTATGTGTTGTATCTAAGGTTCTTGTTGGTGTGTTGTAGTATGGTGGTTACGAGACGCTTCGGGGAAGGTCCCGGTTCGGAATCGGGATCAGGAGAGGGTAGTCAGGGTGGATCAGCACCACCCGAAGTCATTGATCAGATGAGTACGGATGAGTTGGATGCTAGGATTCATGAGATCCTGCATGATGAGGTTGCTGCTATGTTTCGGGCTTAGTTGCCAGAGATATTTGGGTCGATCAAGACTGCCATGGTTGAGTACTTTGATGAGCGCTATGCAGCTCTTTCGGAGAAGGATGTCGTGATAGCTACAGCAGCTGTAGCAGCGGCAGGGGGAGGGGCCGATCGAGGTTTTTAGTATCGGGACTTACATAATATGAATCCCCCTACCTTTGATGGAGTTCAGGATCCGATCATTGCTATGAGATGGTTGTCAGATGTGGAGGGTTGTTTATTCATGTGTTCAGGCCCTGCGGATCAGAGGGTGAGGTGTGCTCTGAACCTTTTAAGGCTCGGAGCGAAGGATTGGTGGAGGTTGACTACGAGATCTTATTCTGGTGCGCAGCAGGCTATGTTTACTTGGGATTAGTTCCGGGAAATGTTCAGTACTCGTTATGTTCCGCGGGTTGAGAGATAGAGGTTGGCTCAGGAGTTCTTAGAGTTGAAGCAAGATTCAGAGTTGGTGACGGAGATCACCAGGATGTTCACGGAGAGGGCGATGTTTTGCCTTGAGTTTGCTTCGAAGCAGGCTCAGATGTCCCGGTATCTGAGTATGCTCAAGAGGGATATCCGGCAGTTTGTTTCCACGCAAAGATGTGATACCTTATTAGTGTTGCAAGAGGCCACCAGGCGGTGTGAGTTGGAGATTTAGTTACAGTTGCGAGAGCAATGGCAGGCCCCGGTGCAGTCGCAGGCGGCACCGAAACGGTCTAAAATCGTTGACTCTAGGATTGGAGGTCAAAGCAGCCACACTTGTGAGAAGTGTGGGAATGGTCATGTCGGAGTTTGTAGGTCCGGTGGTGTGTGTCACAAGTGCGGGAAAGAGGGGCATTATGCGAGGGATTGTCATCAGACTGCCCCAGTTCAGGATGTGAGGATTTGTTATCATTTCCACCAGGTTGGGCACTTGAGGGTCAACTTTCCACAACTTGTTGCAAGACCGGTGCAAGCTCCAGCACCGGCCAATTTAAGGATTACGGGCAGGGGTCAGGGTGGAGCGGAGCCTCCAAGGGCTCAGGGATGCGCTTTCCAGCTTATAGCATAGGAGGTCATGGCAGAGCCAGATGTAGCTGCGGGTATGTTTCCATCTTGTTATCTTGTTATCTTGTTATTTGTGTGGTATTGTAAACTTTTCCGTCTTTTCCGCATGATTCATAGTAGGATTGAGGATCTTAGTAGTTAGGAGTTGTAGTCGGTTAGCATACAGGAGGATTGATGATCGGAAGATAAGATATATGATCTCTTTGCTAGGAATACCAACTGCAAGGTGAGAAGTGTTCAGTTGAGATTCGAACTTCCTTGGAGTTCAGGATGTGCGATGAAGGGAGAGTTGTTCTGTGGAGGTTGCTCACTCCAAAAGAAATTAGTTCATTGAGAAGGGGGACTATATCAAGTTGGGGTCGATCGAGCCATGTCGGTTTTACCATTGGTAGTTAGTAGTTGGTGTGCTAAGTGGGGAGAATTGGAAAATTCTCAGGTGAATCAGCAAGCATCCATGGTTGGTTAGCTATTTGGATTCAGCAGTGTCTTCAGCCGAGAGTGTGAACTGCTAGAGCAGGTGATAGATACATGGGGCAGGGAACAGACCATGGTTTTAGATAAGGTAGTTGATTGACGTGAGGCCTGGGATTAGGTTGGGGTTAAAAATTCAAGGGATGGATCTGGAGTTCGGAACCCTTGGAGGGCTAGAACATAATGCATGGGAGAGATTCCCGGGAAGAATGGTTCAGGGTGATGTACAACAGTTTTGAGCGGTTCGGAGAGACTGAAGGCCGGTGGGCATACCAGTTAGGCCGAAGGCTCGAAGAACGGTCCTGATAGGCTGAAGGCCTAAAAGGGTGGTCCAGACATGCTGAAGGTTCTGAGAGTGGTCCAG
Organism: Lactuca saligna; assembly: GCF_052625555.1. Classification (NCBI taxonomy): domain Eukaryota; kingdom Viridiplantae; phylum Streptophyta; class Magnoliopsida; order Asterales; family Asteraceae; genus Lactuca; species Lactuca saligna. The sequence continues at coordinate 204,778,537 of NC_136421.1, forward strand.
ATAGGTTGAAGGCTTGGTAAGCCGGTCCAGTCATGCTGAAGACTCTGTGTGGGTTAGTAGACCTGTATATGGAGAATGAGTGAGTATGTCGCCATGCAATAGCAATCAATAGGTCCGGCCTTAAGTATTGATCATGATAATGGAGTTAGCTAAAGGCCGTGTATGGGCTTTGTTAGTTATGTAATCAGATTTGGAGTATATGGGAGTTACGAAGTAGCAGTTGCTCTACAATGGGTAGTGTAGAGTGGAGTTTTAGCACCGTGGAACTTGATGATGTGGTAAAGGTCGTCGAGTAGACTTCCTTGAATAATGGAAAGGAAATGTAAGTAGATCAGGGAAGGAGTGTTGGGTAATGGAAGTAAAAGTAGTAGTGTGAATGGATGATCGAAAGTATTTCAATTATGGATAGTGAGCACTGAGATTGTACCAGTTGTATGGAAGCACATCCGGGTTGGGTGTCCATTGAGGTTGTGGAATGATTATCGCTGATGTAGAATCAGAGGAGTTCGGAACTGATGCGAGGATAGATCCTTAGGTCCCACGTAGGGTTGTAGTCATGGGTTATGTACGTGGTGGTGTTCCATACAAGGGATGGTTGGACCCATCATAGGCGTGCATGGTTTTCTAGCCCGAGGCTGATTAGGTCGGGTTAGATATGTATAAGTGCGTCGGGGTTCTCGGGAGCTGTTCGGAAGCTAAAGGATGCATTATTTTGTCAGCATGGTAAGGTATTGGATTCAGAGAGGAAACAGGATGAGTTCCCATCAGTGCAATTTGATAGAAGCAGCGCCTATTGGGCAAAGGATATCAGGTAAATACTAGGTTAGGACCCGGTGGTTTATTATGGTACCCAGTTTTCACAAACGGTGAATGAATACGTAAGATGAGAATATGGTAGTATCATCAGGTGACACCTAGTTGATGAGTGTTGTCATTAGAGAAAAGAAGTCAGTGGCCGACTTGAAGCAATTTTCATGACCCTATAGGGGAAGAGATGGATTTTATAGGGATTCGATAATAATGTTTGGAGGAACCTGGGCCGGTTGGAGATCAGAGGCTGTTTTGTGGGAGTATCATCTGGAATTTTGTGTTGTAGTAGGCTTCGAGGACGAAGCTTAATTTAAGTGGGGGAGAGTTGCAACATCCCAAATTTCAGAAGTGTGATTGAAGGGTCTAAAGTGTGCATTAAGGGAGCTACTCGATGAGTAGGTGCGGTTACTCGTCGAGTCGGAGCGGGATTTGGTCGCGAGTTAAGTGACCAACTCGCCGAGTCGACAGCTGGACTCGACGAGATGGTACTGTGAAGAGAAAACCCTAATCTTAGGGTTTTCACCCTATTTAAAGGACTTTATGTCAAGTGTAAAGAATCAAGGGATTAGTTGAGATCTGGAATCTACCCCATCTTGGGCACATTTCTAAGGTAACAAGTTGTTACCTTAAGCTTTTCCCATCTAGATCTATTCTTGGATAATGATGTAGCACCTGGTTTCCGGTATGTGAATTTTATTTGAGCATTGCCCTATTTTAGCCTTGGACTCGGCGAGTCATAAGGTCCGACTCGCCGAGTAGGGACGAGACTCAGGACACGTTTAAGTGGGCGACTCGGCGAGTCCATATCCTGGACTCGGCGAGTCAACACTGCTGGATGAAACCCTAAGTTTCAAGGGTTTGCACCCTATTTAAACCCTCATTCTGCCCCAACTCGTCCCCATTCACCCCCAGAACTCCCCCAACATCGTTTTCCCTTATTTCCTTGAGAGATTGAAGTGTTCTTGGTGTGTTCTTGAAGGTTTTGAGGAGAAAGAGGAGTAGATCAAGAAGAGGAGAAGGAGATCAGCCATCTTTGTGTCACTTCAACATTTTCCTTGAGGTATATCTCGTTTTTCCCCTGTTTCTATGCTTAGGATTTCATTTGAGACACTCTTGAGCAATTCTTCAAGCTTGTTTGTGCTTAATGTTTCGTAATAAGTGGATTAACCTTTAGATCTAGGCAAGATTGAGCTCCAGGAGCTCAGATCTGTTAGCTTTATGGCCCCATGTGGCTTGTTCATCCTAGATCTACCCTTTTGAGGCATTTTGCACCCTAAAATCCACATTAGTGAATATCCACACGTAAAGTTGGAAACTTTACGTGTGATTTGTGTCCTAGAAGTCCTGATCTATGAATGGCATGGACTGAAATCGAGTAAATCGGTGTATGTGGTGGATGCATGGCAGCGACTCGGCGAGTCTGGTCGCGAGTCACCGATTTGGTCCCTTCATGATGTATCGAGTTGAGTCGTGAGTCACAGGGGGTGACTCGGTGAGTTGGGAGCTGAACTCACCCATGTTAGGACTCGGCGAGTCAATGCCCTGACTTGGCGAGTCCAAGGCAATCTTCATAGATCAAGAACAGACTCGATGAGTTGTTCATACAACTCGGCGAGTCTTAGCATAAAGTGTTCTTCGGATGAAGATGAACTCGACGAGTTGTTCATACAACTCGGCGAGTAGGATGAAGGAGTTGAATGACAGTTAGAAGATGAACTCGTCGAGTCATAGCCCAACTCGACGAGTAGAACCAGGGACCTAGGACAATAGTTTGCTAGGGACTCAGCGAGTGAAGATCCACTCGGCGAGTCGGGTCAACTGAAAGCTGACTCTAGCATTGGCTTAGAGCTAGACCGGGGGTAAAATGGTCATTTTACCTAAAGGACAGTTAGCAGTGTTTGATTGAGTATGTTGTGGGAATTGCAGCCGGAGGACTCCTGGAGCAGCAGCAGTCAGTTAGTTCCCGATCAGTTCAGCAGCTACTTTGAGGTGAGTTACCTTCCAGTAGCGGTGGGTCTAAGGCCACAATGCCGGCCCACCAGTAGGAGACGTATGATAGATGATTGTCTTTGTGAAATCATCTAGGTTTGCTATTACCTGTTATGTTATATGCTATCATGATACGTTATATGCAATAGTAGTAGAGTTCGGTTGTTAGGACCGCTGGGTAGTCAGACACCCCAGAATTATCTGACTGTATATGATGGTATGCTTGTATGTTGGTCTGTTATGTTATGTGATAGAGGTAGCGGGAGGGGACCAGTCCCCGAGGATCGGTTGTTAGGACCGATGGGTAGTCAGCACCCCAGAATGGCTTGACATGGGTAGTCAGCACCCCAGAATGGCTTGACACGGGTAAGACGGCACCCCAGAATGGCCGTATGGGTAGGTCGGCACCCCAGAATGGCCGTATGGGTATGTCGGCACCCCAGAATGGCCGTACCGGGTAGTCAGGCACCCTAGAATAGCCTGGCAGTACGTATGTTATGTGTTTGTATGGTATGTGGTACGTTGGGGGAACTCACTAAGCTTTGTGCTTACGATTACAGTTTTGTTTTCAGGTACCTCTGCACCGAAGGGGAAGGAGCCGGCGCGGTAGCGGCACGTCATACACACACTCTTCGGTTTCCGCATTTACGAGATTTACTGGGATTGTACTCTGATATTTTGATGGGATGTATGGTTTGACCTTTTAGAACATGGTTGCGATGTGTTATGGTGTGATCAAACAATGTTTTTATTTATTAATGTTTTCTAAAGTAATATTTTAAAATGAAATTTTCGTACGTAAAAATTGGGTCGTTACAAGTTGGTATCAGAGCCCTGGTTTGAGGGATTCGGACACGCCTTCGGGAGTGTTTGGACTCAAATCGAGGGATTGAAAGATTTTCCAAAAGAAATTGTTCTTTAAAACCCGGAAAAGAGTCATAAGAAAGAGCAAAGTGTGTGACGTACGCGACCGGCCGAGCTCAAGTAAGTATTCCCCATAGTACCCATACAAGTTTATGTTATGTTTATCAGCTTACGTAGAACTGCATGCTAGAATAGGCTAAGGATCTAGGAGTGATGCCTTATGTGCCTGCTTATGTGTTACAGCTTTATGAATATTGCATGCTAGAATTGAGTAGACAGCAGTAGGATAGCCTGTTTAGGTTATGCCTGATAGTATGAGCTTAGCATCCTATGTTAAGTGTCGTTTCTTGTTATAAGAATAGTTTTGGCTTGAGTCTGTTTTTCCCTTATCCGAATGCTGCTTGCTTCGTGCTTGGTGGATTCTGAGTAATGGGAGTTAGCCACTAGGTAAACACGTCACACCACATGTAATCAGGATTGAATAATCCCAAAGTATTGGAACTGGCCCTATTGCGCAGCTCTTGTTTGAGTCCAACCGTTGTAGGGACGGATCTTTAACTTGAAGGATTATCTAATCCTCATCACATGTGATGGTGTTTAGGTGGTGGCTAACTGGCATTATGAGGAGACCTACAGCAGTTGAGGACCAGTCGTGTTGAACTTGAGTTTTCCCTAGGGCAAGCCTAGGATGAGAATAACAGAGAGTAGCAGTAGTAAAGGGGAGCTGGTGAAGTCGAGGAATTCCTCGGAGAAGGTACGGATAGATGTGGAAGGTAGTATGGGCCCGTACTACTGAAAGCAGAGGATCTGTACCCGAGCCGAGGAAGGCCAAGACGAGACCAAGGAACCTATAAGTAGTTGAGATCCCTCAGAAAGTAGCAGTACCACTAATGATTATTATGATGTTTTGCAGAATGGTGGTACTTCGACCGAGACCGACAGATGGCGGGTCAGGAGAGGGGTCAGGTTCGGGATCAGGCACCGAGCCGATTGATGAGAGGCTACGTGAGTTCATCACGTCGGAGATCACTAGGGGCATCCTTGAGTCGACCCCCATCATCTTTGGGTCGATCAAGGAAGGGATCATGGAGTTGATGGAGGATCGCCTACGGGCATTCAGGAGCGACTTGGCCTCTAGCTAGTCGGGATCTCGCACACTGTCCTTCAAGGACTTCAGGGGCAGTGGTGCGCCGGATTTCCATGGGGTGAAGGACCCCATTGTCTCCAGGCGGTGGATTGCGGATATTGAGTCCGCCCAGTTGACCAGCTTCTGCCCCGAGGGGTCGAAGGTGAGGTACGCAGCAGGGTGTTTACGGGACCGAGCCCGGGATTGGTGGGAGTCAGTGGGTGACTCGTTGGGAGCCTCGGCTATCGAGGCAATGACCTGGTTGGACTTTGTGGCTAGGTTCAGGGCAGAGTTTGCGCCAGCGGTCGAGCTTCAGCAGCTGGCCAGGGAGTTTCTAGACATGAGGCAGACGACAGAGACCGTGGCGGAGATCACCGCCAAGTTTCGGGAGAGGGCTTTATGGGTGCCCCAGTATGCAGGTGACGAGGATATGAGGAGGACTCGTTACCATGATATGCTACGAGCTGACATTCGGGAGCATGTTAGCTTTTCGGCTTGCCCTACCCTGGACTCCATGATTGCCAGGGCTAGGGAGAGAGAGATAGATTTGGAGCACATCCGGAAACGGAAACTTGAGGATGGTCAGGCAGCAGGGGCTTCGGGGAAGAAGCCCAAGGGATCAGATGGGAGGCCGAAAGGCCAGTCGGGACCGAGCCGCTGCAGGAGGTGCGGCAGGCCGCACGAGGGGGCGTGCGGGATGGGATCGTCAGGCTGCTACAAGTGCGGCAAGTTTGGGCATATCAGCAGGGATTGCACTGCTCCTACGACAGTTATTCAGACATCGGAGTTGCTGTCTTTCCACTGCAACCAGAGGGGCCACAAGAAGGCCAATTGCCCCATGTTGACAGTTTCAGCGCCAGTGAAGGCGCCAGCTCTAGCGACCCTGCGGATCACGGATGGCCGTCAGGGCAAGGCAGAGGCTCCAGTGGTGAGGAGTCGGGCATTTCAGTTGACTGCCGAGGAGGCACGCGCCGCGCCCGATGTGGTGACGGGTATGATTCCTTCCTTCTATCTTTTATTTTACGTTGTTATGATATTGATATGTGCTCCGTGTGTATACATGTGTATTAGGATCGTTCCATGTGAACGGCATCCCGGTTCAGGTATTGTTCGACTCGGGTGCATCCCGATCGTTCGTTTCTCTTGCTCTTAGCAAGAGATTTCATGAGACTTCAGGCGAGTTAGATTGCCCGTTAGAGGTAGAGATTGCTGACGATCGATCGGTGCGAGCATCGATGGTGTTTCGAGATTGTGTTTTGCGACTGTTTGAGGAGCGTTACCTGGTAGACTTGGTTCCCATTCCATTGCGTGGGAATAAGGTGATTATTGGTATGGATTGGTTGAGCCCTAATGGGGCAGTGATAGATTGCGCGCAGCAGCTAGTGCGAGTCAGGACCCCAAGCGGGGGAGAGTTAGTGATTCATGGAGAGCGGCCGCAGTGTGGACCCACTGTATGTTCAGCAGCGAGGGCTAGGCGCTACCTTCAGCAGGGATGCGCGGGTTATGTCGCGTATGTGATGGATACCCGGGAGGCGGGTAAGGCGACCATGAGCGAGGTCCCGGTGGTTTGAGATTTTGCTGATGTTTTCCCGGAGGAACTACCTGGGATACCTCCGGAGCGACAGGTGGAGTTCAGGATTGACCTCATTCCCGGTGCGGCTCCGATAGCCAAAGCACCATATCGGTTGGCTCCTCCCGAGATGCAAGAGTTGTCTACGCAGCTGCAGGAGCTGCTGGACAAGGGATTTATTCGGCCGAGCAGTTCACCCTGGGGAGCCCCGATTCTGTTTGTAAGAAAGAAGGACGGGTCGCATCGGATGTGTATAGATTATCGGGAGCTGAACAAGGTAACGGTGAAGAACCGATACCCGCTTCCAAGGATTGACGACCTATTTGACCAGCTTCAGGGAGCATCTTGGTTCTCCAAGATTGACTTGCGTTCGGGGTATCATCAGATGAGGGTCAGGGAGGAGGATATGCAGAAGACTGCGTTTCGGACGCGCTATGGTCATTACGAGTTCGTGGTGATGCCGTTTGGGCTCACCAATGCTCCTGCCGCGTTCATGGACCTCATGAACCGCGTGTGTAGACTGATGCTGGATCGGTCTGTGATAGTCTTTATCGATGATATCTTGGTCTATTCCAAGACTCGGGAGGAACACGAGGCGCATCTGAGGGAGGTATTGGAGACCCTGAAGAGGGAGAGCTTGTATGCCAAGTTCTCCAAGTGTGAGTTTTGGTTGCGCGAGGTGCAATTTCTTGGACACCTCGTCAACCAGAACGGGATTCTGGTTGATCCAACCAAGGTCGAGGCCGTGATGAGATGGGAGGTCCCGAAGTCTCCATCCGAGATTCGGAGCTTCCTGGGATTGGCGGGCTACTATCGGAGATTTATCCAAGATTTCTCCAAGATAGCCGTACCCCTGACACGACTGACGAAGAAAGTCGTGGTCTTTCGGTGGGGACCCGAGCAGCAGGCTGCGTTTGAGATGCTGAGACAGAAATTGTGTGAGGCACCGATCCTAGCCCTGCCTGAGGGCGTAGAGGATTTTGTGGTTTACTGCGATGCGTCCATTTCAGGGTTGGGCGCAGTTCTGATGCAGAGGGGGCATGTCATTGCCTACGCTTCGCGGCAGCTCAAGCCTCATGAGGCAAATTACCCGACACACGATTTGGAGTTGGGGGCGGTGGTCTTTGCCCTCAAGATTTGGCGGCATTACCTCTACGGGGTTCGGTGTACCATCTACACGGACCACAAGAGTTTGAGGTACCTCATGGACCAGCCGAATCTGAATATGAGGCAGCGGCGGTGGTTGGACGTGGTGAAGGATTATGATTGCGAGATCCTTTACCACCCGGGGAAGGCCAATGTGGTGGCCGATGCGCTTAGCCGCAAGACGGTGCCGATCAGGGACGTCTGTTTGAGGATGACTGTGGTGACTCCCCTGTTGGAGCAGATTCGGGAGGCTCAACAGGAGGCTATCAAGGAGGAGCATCGGAAGAGCGAGCGTGTGGTGGGTCAGGTTTCCTCCTTTGATTATGATGGCAGAGGACTTTTGACATTACACCGTAGGGTGTGGGTGCCGTATCACGGTGGCGTGCGTCAGATTTTGATGGAGGAGGCGCACAAGTCCCGATTTTCTATTCATCCCGGGGCGACGAAGATGTATAGGGATCTTCGTCCGGATTATTGGTGGTCTTGCATGAAGCGGGATGTGGCATGGTACGTCGAGCGGTGTTTGACCTGCAGGAAGGTCAAGGCCGAACATCAGAGGCCGCATGGCAAGATGCAGCCGTTGGACATTCCACTGTGGAAATGGGAAGATGTCACGATGGATTTTATCACAAAGCTTCCCAGGACCGCACGGGGAGTGGATTCGATTTGGGTCATCGTGGATAGATTGACCAAGAGTGCTCACTTTATTCCAATTCAGGAGAGCATATCGGCCGAAAAATTGACCGACATCTATATCAGGGAGATTGTGGCACGGCATGGGGTGCCAGTATCGGTGATCTCGGACAGAGATGTGCGTTTTACTTCCAGATTTTGGAAGAAATTCCATGACGAGTTGGGCACTCGTCTGCATTTTAGCACCGCCTTTCACCCGCAGACAGATGGTCAGAGTGAGCGGACTATCCAAACTTTGGAGGACATGTTGCGGGCGTGTGTGTTGGATTTCGGTGGTAGTTGGGATACCTATCTTCCCTTGGCTGAGGTCTCCTACAACAACAGCTATCACGCGAGCATTGACCGACCACCGTTCGTGATGTTGTATGGGCGGAAGTGCAGAACCCCGATATGTTAGGGGGAGGTTGGCCAGAGAGTCATGGGAAGTACCGAGGTGGTGCTAGAGACGACCGAGAGGATCCAGCAGGTTCGGAGCAGACTTCAGACTGCACAGAGTCGGCAGAAAAGCTACGCCGATAGACGTCGATCCGACTTGGAGTTCCAAGTCGGGGATATGGTCCTCCTGAAAGTGTCGCCTTGGAAAGGTGTCATTCGATTCAGGAAGCGGGGCAAGTTGGGCCCAAGGTTCATCGGGCCGTTCAGGGTTGCAGCCTGGGTGGGCAAGGTCGCGTATAGGCTGGATCTGCCAGCCGAGCTCAGTCAGATCCACAGCACCTTCCATGTTTCGCAGCTGCGGAAGTGCCTGGTGGACGATTCAGCAGTAGTATTGTTGGAGGATATTCAGGTTGATGACAGCTTGAATTACATTGAGCGCCCAGTCGCAATACTTGACAGAAAGACCAAGACGTTGAGAAACAAGAGGGTAGAACTAGTAAAGGTGCAATGGCAGCACCGCAAGGGTTCGGAATGGACTTGGGAACCGATGGACGAGATGATGGAGCATTACCCCGAGCTGTTTCAGGACCGGGCAGCAGACTTCGAGGACGAAGTCTAAAATAAGTGGGGGAGATTTGTAGCACCTGGTTTCCGGTATGTGAATTTTATTTGAGCATTGCCCTATTTTAGCCTTGGACTCGGCGAGTCATAAGGTCCGACTCGCCGAGTAGGGACGAGACTCAGGACACGTTTAAGTGGGCGACTCGGCGAGTCCATATCCTGGACTCGGCGAGTCACCGCTGCTGGATGAAACCCTAAGTTTCAAGGGTTTGCACCCTATTTAAACCCTCATTCCGCCCCAACTCGTCCCCATTCACCCCCAGAACTCCCCCAACATCGTTTTCCCTTATTTCCTTGAGAGATTGAAGTGTTCTTGGTGTGTTCTTGAAGGTTTTGAGGAGAAAGAGGAGTAGATCAAGAAGAGGAGAAGGAGATCAGCCATCTTTGTGTCACTTCAACATTTTCCTTGAGGTATATCTCGTTTTTCCCCTGTTTCTATGCTTAGGATTTCATTTGAGACACTCTTGAGCAATTCTTCAAGCTTGTTTGTGCTTAATGTTTCGTAATAAGTGGATTAACCTTTAGATCTAGGCAAGATTGAGCTCCAGGAGCTCAGATCTGTTAGCTTTATGGCCCCATGTGGCTTGTTCATCCTAGATCTACCCTTTTGAGGCATTTTGCACCCTAAAATCCACATTAGTGAATATCCACACGTAAAGTTGGAAACTTTACGTGTGATTTGTGTCCTAGAAGTCTAGATCTATGAATGGCATGGACTGAAATCGATTAAATCGGTGTATGTGGTGGATGCATGGTAGTGACTCGGCGAGTCGTATTGGCGACTCGGCGAGTCTGGTCGCGAGTCACCGATTTGGTCCCTTCATGATGTATCGAGTTGAGTCGTGAGTCACAGGGGGTGACTCAGTGAGTTGGGAGCTGAACTCACCCATGTTAGGACTCGGCGAGTCAATGCCCTGACTCGGCGAGTCCAATGCAATCTTCATAGATCAAGAACAGACTCGGCGAGTTGTTCATACAACTCGGCGAGTCTTAGCATAAAGTGTTCTTCGGATGAAGATGAACTCGACGAGTTGTTCATACAACTCGGCGAGTAGGATGAAGGAGTTGAATGACAGTTAGAAGATGAACTCGTCGAGTCATAGCCCAACTCGACGAGTAGAACCAGGGACCCAGGACAATAGTTTGCTAGGGACTCGGCGAGTCGGGTCAATTGAAAGTTGACTCTAGCATTGGCTTAGAGCTAGACCGGGGGTAAAATGGTCATTTTACCTAAAGGACAGTTAGCAGTGTTTGATTGAGTATGTTGTGGGAATTGCAGCCGGAGGACTCCCGGAGCAGCAGCAGTCAGTTAGTTCCCGATCAGTTCAGCAGCTACTTTGAGGTGAGTTACCTTCCAGTAGCGGTGGGTCTAAGGCCACAATGCCGGCCCACCAGTAGGAGACGTATGATAGATGATTGTCTTTGTGAAATCATCTAGGTTTGCTATTACCTGTTATGTTATATGCTATCATGATACGTTATATGCAATAGTAGTAGAGTTCGGTTGTTAGGACCGCTGGGTAGTCAGACACCCCAGAATTATCTGACTGTATGTGATGGTATGCTTGTATGTTGGTCTGTTATGTTATGCGATAGAGGTAGTGGGAGGGGACCAGTCCCCGAGGATCGGTTGTTAGGACCGATGGGTAGTCAGCACCCCAGAATGGCTTGACATGGGTAGTTAGCACCCCAGAATGGCTTGACACGGGTAAGACGGCACCCCAGAATGGCCGTATGGGTAGGTCGGCACCCCAGAATGGCCGTACCGGGTAGTCAGGCACCCCAGAATAGCCTGGCAGTACGTATGTTATGTGTTTGTATGGTATGTGGTACGTTGGGGGAACTCACTAAGCTTTGTGCTTACGATTACAGTTTTGTTTTCAGGTACCTCTGCACCGAAGGGGAAGGAGCTGGCGCGGTAGCGGCACGTCATACACACACTCTTCGGTTTCCGCATTTACGAGATTTACTGGGATTGTACTCTGATATTTTGATGGGATGTATGGTTTGACCTTTTAGAACATGGTTGCGATGTGTTATGGTGTGATCAACCAATGTTTTTATTTATTAATGTTTTCTAAAGTAATATTTTAAAATGAAATTTTCGGACGTAAAAATTGGGTCGTTACAGATGATTTGGGGCCTTTTAGCATGTTTGGAATCCAATTTGGGTTTTGGGACTAGGTCTGAGGTTGCAACTTCATATCTAGGATTGTTTTGGTTTATATAGTCAGAAAGTATCATCCCTTGGCATGCTTGTGAGCATTCTTGTCTTAAAACCTTAGCCCTAGATTGATTTTGGCCTTTAGCTCTTTGGTTTCAAGTAAAGTTTGAAACTTTACGTGAGAGTTCTGCCCTAGAAGAATGGATCTACAGTTTGGAGCCCCTGCATGGCTCGAAAGGCCTCAGTATGGATGAAGGACTGAAGAGACTCGGCGAGTCGCATGGGTGGACTTGGTGGGTCACATGATGATGAGCTTGGACTCAGCGAGTTAGAAGAACAACTCGACGATTCTGATGAAGATTATTGTGGACCCGGCAAGTATGTTCTTGGACTTGGCGAGTCATAGCGCAAAACCCCCCAACCTCTTTTGGTTAAGACTCATATCAGTGAGTTGAGTGGTGACACAGTGAGTTGGACAGAATAGGACTCGGAGATTATTGAACTCGAGGAGTCATGGGGTGACTCGGCGAGTCAAGTCGTGATATGAGAGTTTCCTAAGTTTAGGAACTCGGCGAATCAATGGTTTGACTCGGCAAGTAGGGTCAATCAGGAGGATGACCTTGACCAGTTTGACCTTTGGGGGTATTATGGTAATTCGGATATTTATGTCAATGGATCATTGATGGCTATAGGTGTTGGAGTTTGGGGCAAAGCTTCGGGATTATGCTTTTGTGGTTCGGTTCAACAGTTTCAAGGTGAGTTATCCTCACTATATCAACAGGGTCTAAGACACCAAGGGCAGCCCTTTATCGGATGGGAATCCGGGTATTTATTTGATATGTTATTGAGTTGCTAGATCTGCATCCTGGTATTAGGATGGTATTATGTTAGTGACCTGGTTAAGGTCGGTATCCTGGTATATAGGGTAATGTTATGTTAGTGACCGGTTATGTCGGTATCCTGGTTAGGATGTTGTTATGATATATGATCTGATTAAATCGTTTGTTTGGCTGAGGATTGTTATGTGATTAACTATTTTATGTGCATATGGTTGTTTGACTGGGGTTGGGTTGAGGCGGGTCCTAATTTGTGTTGTAGGCCAACATACCCAGGGCGGACCGGATAGACTGTAGGCCCAGCGAGCGGTCTGGATAGGTTGATAGCCCCAAGAGAGTGGTCCAGACGTGTCGAGGCTCAAAGAGTGGACCAGACCGACTGAAGGCCCGGTGCGGGCAGACCAGTCATACTGTAGACTCAGAGAGTTGACCAGGTGGATTGAAGGCCCGGTGCGGGCGGACCTGTCACATTGTAGAGTCGATATGCATGGCTCATCTGTATTGCAATATGTTATGAGTATGGTTATCTGTGGTTGGTATTTTGGGGGTAACTCACTAAGCTTTCCGGCTTACGGTTTTAGTGTTTTGTTTCAGGTACTTCAGGAGATCGTGGTAAGGCGAAGGCGTGATCGTATCGCTCCTCATTTTTACAATGATGTTTCTGGGATACTCTGATAATAAACAAACTGAAAACCTTTTTGTAATAATTAATGGATTTGGGTTGTTTTTGAAAAGTTTAAATTGGTTGTAAAATCATGGTTGTTACACATACCCCCCTTATTTTTTATTTTTACTTTGTTTTGGGGGAGAATACAAGTTGTTTTGTATAGATCTATGTGTGTATGCATGATTTTGTGTGTTTTCTTTGGTTACATATGTGTTTATGTGTTGTAAACTTCATGAACCAAAAGATCTACTAAAAGATGATGATATTGGTATAACATAACAATCTTTTCAACATATCCCACAAGAAAAAGGTTTAAAATACATAAAGAATACTTGAATCTAAGAAAAACTTCATGAAGGGGGCTAAAAATGACAAAAGTGACAAAATATGGGTTGTTTTTGTAACTCCCGGCTAGTATGTGGTTCAAAAGCAATTTTTTGCTAAATAATGGCTAATCTCGACATTTGAGACCTTATAGGGACCAAAAATGTAAATATTTTCATAATTGAGCCTTATTTGGGCTTCTCACGGTTTTGGGCCCAAAAATGGTAATTTTTGGTCTTTTGTGTCATTCTCAAGAAAGTTGTGTCAAAAATGTAAATTTTTGATAAAAAGGGTCAAAGTTGCGAAATTGTGAACATTTAGGCCAAAAATATGAAATTTTCTATAAATGGGCCAAAAATGTATATTTTCAGTTGTTTTTGACAAAAATGAGTTAAAAATGTTATTTTTACCAAAAACTAGCCTTAAATACAAGTTTTGTCCAAAATGGGGCAAAAATGTTATTTTTACTAAAATTGGGCCTTAATTGTAAATTTTTGGTTTAATGGGCAAAAAATGTCATTTTTACAAAAAGTGGGCTTTTGTGCTATTTTAGTAAATAATCGAGCTAATACTAGCAAAATAATAACAAACGGGCTAATTTTGTCATTCTCATGCTATTGGGCCTTAGTGGCTCATTTACATGCTTGATAGGTCCTGAATACTATTTATATGTTTATTGGGTCTCATTGACTCATTAACATGCGCGATGGACCTTGGATACTATTTGCATATTATTTGGGTCTGTAAATACCTTACATGTAAAATGGGCTTTAATTGTCCTTTTACACATATTTTAGGCCCATGCTATATAATCTCATTCCTTTCGGGCCCGAAAATGACTTACGTATGTAGTGAGCATCAGTGGTTCGCTTACATGGTTCATTGGACCCTGAATGAGTTTTAGATGTTTTTCTTCACGTATTCAGGATCTAGTGAGACGTGCTAGTTAACACATATTGTGTGTACGATCGTAAGATGTAGTTATAATTAGAGTCTCTTGGAGGGAGAACGAGGGTTTGTGTATAGATCTATATGGGGATAACAAGTACCATAAGTAAAAATGTTTTTGAATTGTAGTGGTTTAATGTTAAATAACTTTAATATAGAATTTAAAAAGTTGAAATATCAAAATAAAACATCAATGTAGTTAATAAATTATATTATATCAATGTGATTCGATTTATATATTAATCATTAACAACATGAAAACACTTTATAATTATCTTTTACTAACATGAAGAAATAGAAAGATAATTATTTATGAAGGAGACTATTTTTAAGGGGAAGTAGTTACGTAGTAGAACTAATTTGAAGCAAAATTTTGTTAAAAACATATTCATATAATTTTATACAAATGTAAATTATATCAAAAATCAAATTAAAATCTCTTAAATATTTACCAATTCAAGTTTTATCATAGATTTTGGTTATAAGTTCAAATATAATTTATACTTTTGTATAAGTTACTTTTAACTTTATAAAGTACTTTGGAATTTTATTTATATTAACTAGATTGAATTATTATCAATTAAAAGTGTTAATCTTGAAATCATAAATTATATCTTTTCACACCAACGAGCGTTACGAAAACAATATATTTATAAAACGAAATATTAATGTTATAATATAAATATTTTTTTTTTATTTTGAGTTTTGAGGTATTTATGTAAATATGTAAATGTCATCTTCCTAACACAATATTTTTAACCATATAATTACTCATGGGCAACACACGAGCTACGTCTAGTTATAATTATAACAAATGTCATTTTCCTAAACACCATATTGATTTGAAACTTACATAACTCTTCATTTTTCCTTATTATATTTATATATTATTCTTAAGCTTTCAATTTAATAAGGTATATGAAAGGTTTTACAATTTAATTATTTGTAATTTTTTATTACTATAAAAGATGTCAATTGTTTTAAGTAATACATTCAAATCACGTAAAAATATCATATCCGAAATTGAATATAATGAAATAATAGAGCGCCTTAATTTATGTTGATTGAAGGTTTTTGGACAACTTGAAATTTCGAGGTAAGCCTATAATTTTAAATTTTTTATTTATATGATTTTATATATTATCTAAGTAATTTAATAATTTACATTATATTTCATATATTTAGCAATGAATGTTGAGTTATATGAAATAAATTTTAAAAAGTAAAATACAATTAAAAGTAACTGATATAATGAAAATTATTAACTTACTCTAATGATATAAAAAATCATATAAATCAAACTTTTAAAATTGTAAGCTTACCTCGAACATAGTCGAAAAATCTTCAACCAACACAAGTGAATCTTTTATATTCTTTCTTTATATTCAATTTTTCATATTCTATGTGATTTGTGTGTATTAATCAATCTTGAATGTGATTCTCCAAACATTAATTTTTTGCTTGGAGCATCTTTATGATTCTTCTATGTCGAGAAAAAACATTTTGATTGTAGGAAAGTGAAAAATAATCTATAATTTTCTATGATTGAATGGTGTCAAAGAAAGAAAAAGAGTCAAAAAACGGATATGGATTTTTCTGTTTGAGTAGACAAAGAAAGAGTTTTTTTCTTTGGATTTAATTGCATATATATATATATATATATATATATATATATATATATATATATATATATATATATATATATATATATATATATATATATATATATATATATTCAACCATCCAATTTTCTTATTTACTGTAGTTTTTTCTATTTTGATTATGTTTAGTTTATATTAGTTTTTGGTTAGGTTATCCTTAACAACATATTTACAAGACAATATTTAAAAATAACATCATTTTTAACATTAGATATGCAAGACAATATTTACAAGACAATTATCGTGATACGTTCTTCATATAAAAATGTTTTTTCTATCCTATTACGACAACAATTATATATGACATTTAAAGAAATATACATTATATATGATTTGTTTAACCTATATATCCACCTACGTATTTTCTAAAATTAAAATTAAAATTATATATATATATATATATATATATATATATATATATATATATATATATATATATATATATATATATATATATAAAAAGAGAGAGAGAGAGAGAGAGAGAAAAAGAGAGTTTTTCTTTTTTTTAATTTCTTTTTTATTTTCCTTTTAATTAGAAAAGTATTTAAATAAATAAAAAACTAAAAAAGAAAAAGTAAGGGAAAAATTGTTATTATCTAAAATTTCAAAATAAGTAGGACCAAACTCGCAACAAAATGAAAAATATGGATCTTTGGTGCTAGTCCAAATCTTTTTGGACGAAACTTGCGAATTATCACATAACACATGGACCATTCTAGTAGTGTATGTATATTTGTTACTTACGACTCATAAATTTTTTCTTATGGTTATTAATTTTAGATGACTAATGACTTTTTATATTCCTCTCATGTATAACTTTTTAACTCATATTAGTAGTATATAATTAACTTTTGGTTACTAAAAATGTTCATGTGTTTGAAGTGGTTTTTGATTTAAATATTAAAACTTAAAATAAAAAATTATTTTTATTGAGTCTTTGGATAATAGTATTTGTACATATCAAATTTATGTTGATTTTCTCTCTCTCTCTCTCTCTCTCTCTATATATATATATATATATATATATATATATATATATATATATATATATATATATATATATTAAAGATGTGTATGTTAAATATGTTTTTGTTAATACAAATGTTATAATAGATGTTTTAGTTTTTTAAATTATTAAAAGTTATAGTGTTTTTCATACATTTTGCTATTCATTATATATAGATCCTTTTTAATACAAATATTATAATAGATGTTTTAGTATTTTTATGTTATTAAAATTTGTAGCGTTTATTTTTTTTTCATTTGTTTTGTTCTTTGTTACATATAGATCATCATACATTTTATATATAATTTACACAACTTTAAACGGTTTATGAAATTATCAATTAATGATATAGATCACAATGAATTAAAATTATAATATTTAATAAAACTAAGAGATTAACTATAGATTTGCTTTACTAATAACATTGGTTTTCAAAGTAGAAATATTAAATCATGATTTGTTTAAGAGTTATTATTTTAACTATATAATTGTATTCTTGTGCAACGGATGGGGATTCACCTAGTGTGGGTGTGTCTGTGTCTGTGTATGTGTTTGTGTGTGTGTGTGTCTATATATATATATATATATATATATATATATATATATATATATATATATATATATATATATATATATATATATATATATATATAAGGTTTAAACGAGAACAATTATGAAATCGAGAACGCAAGAACAATTTTAACCACATGTGAATAAAAGTGTTTAATCACGTGTGAATAGCTTAATCACATGTGATTATTACATATAATAAAAAAAAATTATTAGAAAAATTAAAAGAAGTCACATTTATAATTATATATAAAACAATGTTATATGGAGATTAATGTTAATTTATGAGAATTAAAAATTAAAAATTTTAGTATATTTGAAAAAAAAAATGGAATTCCAAAATGGATAGTCAATATTTGTTTTCGCATTTTCGATTTCATATATATATATATATATATATATATATATATATATATATATATATATATATATATATATATATATATATATATATATATATATATATATATATATATATGCTTAGGTCATTGATTTGTTTTAACTTTTAATGCCTTTTCACCCATATTGAATATTGGAATTTGAGATTGGAAGCATCACATATGCTTAGGTAATAAGAGCCATTCGTCTTGTTTCCAGTTCCCAAGCAAAAGATGATGCATTTTGGCCCATCATATGTACTTCTTCTAGTTAGAGCTTTGGTTTTTACTTTTAAAATGGCCAACTTTTTCTTGTAAAAACTGCAATAATTCTCATGATGGTTGCCCATGAATTGACAAAATTTATAATTTATTGTCAAGTTTGGATGTTAGAAACAGACAAATTATGACGTTGATGTTCGTCCTTTATCATTATTAAATATTTTTGAAGTTAAAATAATTATTTTTGCTAAAATTAGTTAGTAACTCGGATAATTGCAAGTTTTTTGAAATTTATAACTACAGATTTATTTGTATAGATGTAATAGAAAAGAATAATTGCAAGTTTTTGAAATTTATAAAATGACATTAGACATAAAAATGAAAAGCGAAAAGTTTTCAAAAATTAATTGAAATAGATTTTAGACTAAAAATATATTTCTGGATCGATTATTAATATTCAACCTCTAAATGACACTTATTTCCGAGCTTTTTGTTTAAAAAATATTTTAAGCCACTAATTCTGAATAAGTTTTTTTTTTTTCCTTTCAATCGAGTTTTTATTAAAAGCTGTTAAAATCTCTTAGAAGTTCTTGCAGAACATTCCCTAATTGTATAATACTAATTCTTCAGACTAATTATTTTGTTAACAAGAAAATAATACTCGACAAAATTATATGCTTTTGAGTTTTGACTTTATCAATTCTCATTGTTTTCTTAAATTTTGATAGTGTCATCATCTTGATGTTTAGATCTATTTAGTGTTTAAATAATTAAAAAAACAAAAAAAACACCAAGTGAGTCATTGATTGACACAAGGCCACAAGGTTTTGACATTTTTGGAGGCACCAACTAGTGAAGGTTCTTTTACATCACATTACCATTCAAATAAAGGGAAGGTGCTCATTCAAGAATATGTTTAGGGTAATTTGGAGTTTCTCTCTCTTTGTTTTGACCAAAATAGACCAAGGGCAATAAATATGTATCATGTGGTTGTGATAATGGTCATGGTTGTGGCAAGCAAACACTTTGGTCAAGCAACACTTTGGTCGTGTTTATGGTGCACGAGGAGCATGCGACTGGTTTTGGCAAATAAAGGAAGTCGATCAAGAATATCTATTTACATGGTTCTGTTTATAAAAAACCAAGATTAAAGGAGACAATAGTACGTTCTTAAAGTTTTGGCAATATGAATGGTGTTAAATGTGTTGTAACGTTTACTTGTGTATCCATTCAATGAAAAAGTGATTTTGTTGTTTTTAGTTGTAAAAAAATCTTGTTAGTAATTAATCTTAAGGTTACAATTATATATTGAAATGATATCAAACTTTGTCAAAGTCTTTCAACACACACAAACTCAAGTTTTGAACTTTTAAAAAGTGAAGGAACCGTAATGATGATTGATGGCCTTTATTTTGGTTATTTAGCGTTTAACATGTTAATTTCATTTTATAGGGTATGAAAGGAACAATAAACGTGTGGGTTAGTTTGGTAATTTACTTCATTTTCAAATTTGAAATTATCTTTGGGAGAACTAATAAAAAAATATATAGCAATCCTCCGTATTCAATCCCAATGGAGAAAGAATCAAGATCTTGAAGCAACAATATTACATATAATTTGTTTGGATCCCAAAAAATAATCATAAATTTTTACTTAACAATCTACATACATGTACCATGGTTAGATAAATATTTAAACTCAAGTTACAAAAAAAAAAAAAAAAAAAAAAAAAAAAAAAAAAAAAAATTAAACTTTTATAAATTTATCGATAAAATAAAAAGGGTCACAATTTAACCACTAAATAAGTGAACAATAAATAACGAGTTAACAATTTTATAAGATCTCAACTCAAATTTTTATTGAGGTTTTGTATATTTGTAGCTTGGCTTTATTTTTATTAAAGTTATACTCTTCATACATATCTTTAAGTAGATAAAACTTGTGAATAAAACTTGTTTTCTATGTTAGGGTTTTGATAAATATTTGTAATCAATTTAAGCTACATCAAGAAGAAATAATCATTTTTAAAGACGCTAGATTTGCAAAAACATTTAATCCAAATCAAGAATCTACACATAAAACAAAAACAAAGAAAAGCAGCTTCTTTTAGACCATCAAAAAGCATTATTTATCTTTCAACAAATTACGACTTGAAATAAAGTAGTTGAGTGGATCTTTGGTCAAATTTTCAACCAATCTTTATGTAATTTATTATTACTACACCAAATAGTATGATCCAATAAGAGTTGACTGTTTCACATGAATCTCCTCAAAATCCCACAAATCAGTGATTCAAACTACAAGATCTATGATTTTTGTAAAGTAACATCAATCAAAATTCAAAATGTGAGAATTAGTCAAACCTCAACAGCATTTGGAGAGATCATATTCATATGAGTAAAAAATAAAGAGACAAGCATAAATCAGAAATGAAAAAAAGCTTCACGATGATAATTAATTAACAGAAATACAAGTAAAAATGTTGATGATTCATGATTATACTATAAAATTTGAAAACAAAAGTATGATAATAACAATAAAAACCCAGAAAAACCAAAACCAGTTGCAGTAGCAACCGATGATGGATGTTCTCTATACATAAAACATCTCTGCAACCTACAAATTTTCCCTGGCAATTTATTTTCACAAATCGAATTATCTCATAACAATTTCGAATAAATATTGGGGGAAAGAATCCTCCTCTTACCTCTTTTTTTTTTTTTTAATCCATTCTTGCGTCTTTGATTATCTGTTTTTCTGAAGATGATCATGTAATAATGCCCGCAAAAATCTAATCCTGATGTTTTCGTCATCACTAGATTGTGATGAAAAATTCGACAATGGTGGTTGTAGTGTAATAATTGCAGGGCTTTGTTGGAGTTTTGAGTACGAGAATTACAGGAAAATTCTTAAAAGAATCAGTAGAAGGGTGGTGGAGGAGGAGATGCGTATGTGACTCCAATTACGGGAGGTAGTGGGCCCTCGTATGATGGAGCTGGAGGTGGTGGGCTCTCGTATATTACTGGTGGAGGTGACGGATGGTGGATTGGTGGTGGTGAATTGTGGTGGACTGGAGGAGGCGAGGAGGGTGAGGGTGGTGGCGGTGAGTATTCTGTGCAAGGAGGTGGTGGTGGTGGTGGTGGTTCTATACAGAGAGGGGGTAATGGTGGAGGTGGGGAATGGACTGGTGGAGGTGGAGAATGGACTAGTGGAGGTGGTGAATGATATGTCGGTGGTGGAGGTGAAGAGTAGATGTAGGATGGTGGTGGAGGTGAATGGTGTGGTGGAGGAGGTGAATGGTGTGGTGGCGGAGGCGAGTGTGGTGGAGGTGGTGAGTTATAGTAGTACGGAAGGGGAGGAGGTGGGGAATAGAAGTGTGGGGGAGGTGGAGATGCAGTGGGAGGTGGTGGTGGTGGTGGTGGTGGTCTTACACAATAAGGCGGAGTTATTGAAGGAGGTGGAGGAGATGGAGGAGGTGGTGACGGTGGTGGTGGAGATGGAGGGGGTGGTGGCGGTGGTGGAGGTGGAGGTGATGGTGAGGGCGGTGGTGGAGATGGGGGTGGAGGTGAGGGTGGTGGTGGGGAAGGTGGAGGAGGTGGTGGAGGCGAGGGTGGTGGTGGAGAAGGTGGAGGAGGTGGTGGAGGAGATGGTGGTGGGGGAGATGGTGGGGGAGGTGATGGTGGAGGTGGTGGTGGGGGAGACGGTGGAGGAGGTGATGGTGGAGGTGGTGGAGGGGAGTAAACTGGCGGTGGGGGTGAAGGCGGAGGTGGAGGTGGTGGAGGTGGAGGTGGAGGAGGTGAGTAAACTGGTGGAGGGGGAGACGGTGGAGGTGGTGGCGGCGAGTAAACAGGTGGAGGAGGTGAAGGTGGGGGAGGTGGTGGAGGAGATGGCGATGGTGGGGTATAAACAGGAGGCGATGGAGTCACAACAGGTGGCGAAAGTACAGGCACCGGAGGAGACGGCGGTGGAGGAGACGGCAGAGCCGGAACAAACGGAGAACACCGAAAAGCACTGCAACGTATCTTCTTCGACGCAAACATCTTACACTGATTAGCCGACCTCTGCGCCGGCCTCGCCGGCAAACAATTTCTCCGATCATCAAACACTTCCAAATTCAAACAAACCGGCGGCTCCTCAGTGAAGAAATTATCAGAATACGTAAAGTTCTCCAACCTCGGCAACCTACAAACACTTTCCGGTATACTTCCCGACAAGTAATTACGAGCCACATTAAGCTGTTCCACACTCACCAAACCAGATATACTCTCCGGCAATGGTCCCATCAACTGATTAAAACTCACATCCAACACCGTTACCTGATTCAGCATCCCAATTTCATCCGGCAAACACGATCTCAACCCATTATGCATCATTATAATCTCATTCAACGTATCAGACATGTTCCCAATGCTCGCCGGAAGACACCCATGGAAGTTGTTATTTGCCAAAACAATAACCGACACCGGCGAATTACCAAAATTATCCGGCAATTCAAATTGAAACCGGTTGTGGTTGATGAAAATGGCATCCAGGTCTTTATCAAATAGCTCTTTAGGCACATTACCTTCAAATTCATTAAACCGGATATCCAAAAACTTTAATTTCGGTAATTTAAGAACAACATTAGGGAATTTTCCGGCGAACCTGTTGTTGCTGATATCTAACTCGAAGAGTATCTTCAACTTCTGAAACTTTTTCGGAATTGTTCCGCAGAACCGATTTGAATTGATGTGGAACAAAGCAAGATCAGTGAGGAGTCCGAGCTCCTCCGGTAAGTACCCTGCAATGTCGCCGTGGTTGAGGTCGATTCCAGCGACTGTTCTTTCAGACCGGTTATCCGGCGCCGGAGCACAAAACACTCCGGCGTATCCACCGCACACGTCAGATCCAACCCAATCGGATGTCAGATTTTGTGGATCTGAGAGTATTGCTTGCTTCCATGCTTGTAAAGCAATGTAAGCATTTCTGAGTCTAGGGTTTTCAAAAACCAAGGAAGGATCAACGGTTACATTCTCTCCCCGGTCTCCGAACTCATCCAGGTAATACAGCAGCTGCCGTTGCCGGATGTACATGGCCTCACTGTCAGTGAGCGGACCAGAACCACTAACACCGCTACCTCCGCCGTCACCATCGGAAAAACAAGAAATACGAGTAACTGAGAATGTAAAGAGAACAAAGTACAAGAGATTGAAATAATGCGATGAGATGTTCTTCATCTCAAGAAATTAGACATCTGATGCTTGAGCAAAACTTTTGAAAACGAAAACCCAAAACTCAGAAAAGCAATCCGATGAGATTTTTGAAAATGTAGTAGGAAAGAGGGTTTTGAGATTTGAGTGATGGAAGGAGGGATTTTTCTAGGGATTTTGGGAGAGCGTGTGAAGGGGGATGAGAGAGAAGAAGACAGCTAAATCACAGCTCAAAACCCACCAGATACTCTCTCTCTCTAGAAATCACTTTCTCTTTCTAAAATGTAAGAAGGGATTATTTATTGACAATTGAGGTGAAACGATGCAGCCGGCAAGTCTGCTGCCGTGGACATTTACTTAAATTTTAAAGAATATATTACATAATAATAACTATATCCTTTAAAAAAATATATATATATATATATTTACTCAAATTTTCGAACTTGCGAAAATTCTTTATTTAAAACTTGAATTTGTGGATTTTATTTCCCATGTCCTTTGACAATAATAACCATTAACCAAATTCTAATGAATGAAGAAACTGGTCGGGAAAAGATAGAGAATGATTGCATAATTTTAGTAAGTTTTTTTATTATATGGTATAAATGTTCATAACATTTTGGTCAAAAATCTTCAAAATAACTTTTTCAAAATCAACATATTCGAAATTATCAGATTGCTCGAAAATTATAATAAGAACTATGTTGAAAATTTAATGAGAACTAGTTGGAAAAATATATGTTTGAAAATCATAAATAAGAGTTTATGGGTTGGAAACATATAATTTGTAAATACGAACAAACATATGAGATTGCTTTTGATTCAGTTTTGTTTTGTAAACCTCTTCGGAGTATAGATAAAATTAAGTAGATATTTGTACAAATTATTAAATTTTAGGCAGTTAAATTAAGTTAAAAGAATATAATCGGCTTTGAGGTTGTATCTGGTGTGCGACTGAATGAGATCCTGGAAAATTTTAAGCCCAACTGAATGTTTGCATAGTAATTGTTTAAATAAAAAGAAAATGCACTTAATTTAGTAAATACGTTTCATTTTACTTTAATCAAACAAATTTCAATCGTTGTTTAATATTTAAAAAAAAATTCATATCGCACAGGCCTAATGGCCCATGATATAATCAGGACGACATTGTTTAAGAACATACTGTGTAAATGATTGTACTAATTAATGTTAGAAAAGTGCACTATTTATATGATAAAATGAACAATCTAATGAAAAAAGTATTTGATTATATAATTCATTCATTTAAATCAAATGTAAATAATAGGCTTGGCTTTGGGTTTGTGAACTACTACCCGAAGTCTTATCGTTATTCTCATTACTTGACATCGATTACACTCGAACGATTACTACCCAAACGATTATCACCGGGCAATCTTTTTTCAATATATAAGTTATTTTAAATATGAGTGACAAACTAATTAAAAAAAAGGTATTATCCTTTTAACAAAGAACAAGAAACACCCACAAGGTGATTCGTGTCGTTATCATCAACTATCTTGTTTGCATTATGCATTCCAATAAGTTGGTAATATAAACTTAGGAGTTATTTTATAGTTGATGTTTGAGTTAGATCTAACTGAGTTTGAAGCTTTGATTGAACTTGTTTCTGACTGAAACCATGTTGTTTGATTACAACTCTGACTGGTTGTGTTGAATGTTGAAAATGACTATTTTACCCTTCTTTTCATCAATATGAAAGAAACAAATTTAACAATCTATACTATACCATTTTGTAAATTAGCAACCCGAGTGCAAAGGGACACAAAAGGCTTGTTTGGTAAATTCCCATTAAATTTTGTTCCAATATTATCAAGTTAAATAATAAAAACAAAAGAATCACATATATTTCAATTGTTTCATACTTATATGACTTTAGGATACATACATATCATCATATGGTTGACTTTAACATAAATAATTCCCCCTTCTTATGCTCTATGGCTATCACTAACCAAACATCAACAACTTTCCATTGCATGGATAAGAAAACCTTCGAGCTTCTCAAAAAAAAAAAAAAAAAAAAAAAACACAAGAACAACACCACGTTATTATCAGGGGTAAAATGTCAAAAATGGACATATAAGTGATAGAAGGTTCCAAGAGCAGCCATCAAGTTGTGTCATCCAATTCAAAACAACAGGGAAAAAACATAATAAGGGGCAAAACCTTCAGTAACAATGGTGTTGAAACCAATGCTCTTTTCATGCTAGAACACCTATTGCCCTCCTTTAACAAAGAAGGACTCAAACTGAACCCCAACATACCAGTCCCTAAATTGAACTCCAAAATATGATCTTACAACTGATACCCTCCTAAAACCACTAAAATTGAACCACTCCTATTCAATAGATCAAAGGTGTCAAAAAGAGCCCCAAAGTAAAATTAATAAACTCTACACTTATCCAGTTTCAGCAAATTAATGAACCTATAGCTTAAATCCGAGCCTTATATGCAAACGAGGTCCACTCAAGAATTCTAAATTGCAATAAGAAAAGGCATAAGATCATACCTTTGATTGCTTGATTAAGTAATCAATTGTTTAAGCTTCGATCCAATTAAAACCAACAGTCGATCATGTTGAAACAGAAAAGGCAGAGATCAGCAGGAGAAACATGATGTATCATGGAGGCGGAGGTCGACAACGCTGCTTGCGGCGAAAGTGTCCGGCAGGATGGACCTTTTGAAGGAGGAAGAGTCGTTGATGGTGCTATATGGAAGGCGATGTGTTGAAGGCGTTGGAAGGAGATGTTTTTTTATCAGAGCATGAATGTCTTTCTTCCATCGCTTACTCGGTCAACTTCTATTTTATATAGGACCGAGTCAGATCAATTTTATGGACTGAGACCGGGTCAAATGCCCATTCTACACAAATCAAACACATTGATCGGACCGAGTCAGATAAAAACGTCTGACCGGACTGGATCAACACCAAATCAAACAAGCCCTTATATGTATTTATGTTACATGAATTTTGCTAGTTATCTAGTTTAAACCAAATCAACATAATCTATATCAATTCATTTATTCTAATGTTATATATATATATATATATATATATATATATATATATATATATATATATATATATATATATATATATATGTGTGTGTGTGTGTGTGTAACACTCCAAAATCCAAGCCAAAAATTTCATTTTTAAATATGTCCTTATAAAACCAACAGTGTAATAAAACATTCGTAATATCATGTCATCTCAAAACCAAAGTAGAAATAATCAAACATGTTATCATAAAACAATATCAGAGTGTAATCCCAAAGATCTCATGTGCGGAAAACCATAGTGTGATGCGCTGCGATCAAGCCGACTCATTTCCTTTAAACACGAAGTACCTGAAACCAAAACTGAAAACCGTAAGCACGAAGCTTAGTGAGTTCCCCCATCATACCACATACCATATAATCACATAACATACATATATTGTCAGGCATATCTGGGTGCCCGACCTACCCCTTCGGTCCTCTCGACCGGATACTGACTAGCATATCTGGGTGCTGGTCTCCCCTTCGGTCTTCTCGACCGGATACTGACTAGCATATATGGGTGTTGGTCTCCCCTTCGGTCCTCTCGACCGGATGTTGGGGACTGTTTTACCCCCTACCACTACCACATAACACGTATCACATAATCTATTTAACATGGTTGGGCATGACTGCCCCTTCGGCCCTATCGACCGGTAACCTAGGGACTATCTCCCCTACTATCACTAGCACATAGCATCATATCATACAAACACATAAACATAACACAGGTAGTAGCAACCTTAGATGAATATCACAGAGACAATCATCTATTCATACAATTCCTACTAGTGGGACGGCATTGTGGCCTTAGACCCATTGCTACTAGAAGGTAACTCACCTCACACTGCTGAAGTCCCGAAGACACAATCCCACACTTGCTGAAGTCCCGCAAACTCGACCCCAGCTGTTGGCTGACAGATTCCCAAACTGTCAACACCAAAATAACACCCAATTAATAATTGGGTCCCAATACATAACCATAAGTACATTCTTTGGGTAATTACTACATTACCCCTAGCTTGGCTTATTCAAGCCCAAGGCCCAAACCATAGGCCCAAATTCAATTAGGAATCAAAGCCCAACACATGGCCCAATTTTCCAAATTAGGCCTAGGCCTATACATGGTCTCATTCTAAGGCCCAACATCATATAATCATTAAGGCCCAAACTATGGCCCAATTTTCCAAATTAGGCCCAAACCCCTTACATGGGCCTTACCCTATGCCCATTAGATTATTCTAGTCCATTTGCTTGACTTTGGATGGCCCATTAATAACGCAATCATCAAGGCCTAATAGAAGGTCCAACAATACACCCATGTGAACTTAGGGTTTCATATAATTGATGACTAGGGTTTCCAACCCATCTTAGCCCAATAGGCCCATTAGTTAAGTCCTTGGATCCATTAGGGTCCATTAAGCCCATTAGACACATGTTTGGGCTTTTATGCCCATTAAGACTCATTGGGCCCATTAGGGTTTCAAGGCCCATTAGGGTTTTAGTCCCTTGACCAAACATCCCCAAATTAGCAATCCTAACACAACTAAGCACACCGCCACCCGACACGGTGGCCGGTGGCGGTAGGAGGCGGCAGCCACCACCCTAAGGTGGTGGTTTTCAAGTTCTTTTATTATTCCAAGCTGTGATTTACATTTTACAATGTTAAATATCAAAATAAACACACACTAAACAAATAAACACACACACACAGCCACCTTGTGGTGGCCGGCGGCGACAGATGGTGGCAACCACCACCCTATGGTGGTGGTGAGGCCTTTTCCAAGGACTCCTGCCATACACCCACGCACACATCGACTAAAACATGCACTTCTTCATTCCGTTACTCGAAGAGGGAAGCCAACCACCCACTTTGTGGCATAAGCCGGTGGCAACAAGGTAATGGCCTCCATGGCGGTTGCCATGGTGGTTTCCACGCTTTTCTGGCCAACAGCAAGCAGGCATACATGCACGAAGACGAGCTGAGCAAAGAAACGCACCCCAACTCGACAGGTGATAACCCAAACGAACTCGACAGCCCTTTGGGGTTGTGACCATGACCGATGCAACAGAAGCGAGCCCTTGGCGGCGGATGGAGCAAAAGGAAAGAAAGGAATGGCGGCAACGTAACGAGTTTCGAAACGAGCAGCAGTCACAGGCCATCTCCGGCCATACACGACATAACCGACGGCAACAGGTGGTGGAATGGTGACCTTCGTCGACGAAGCAGTAGGCGGAGACGAGAGCTATCGAACTCGGTGATGCCATCGGCGGTTGAGGAGCTTCTATGGTGATGGCGGCGATCGGAAATGAAGGAGGAGAGTAGCGACCTTGCTAATAAGGAAAACGGGGAAGTGAAAAGGGATGGTGGCGGCCGCATTTGATTCTAGGTTTAGGGTTGCAAGTGACGGGAAAAGCAAGGACTTTATACCCGGTTCCCAAACATTTTCCCATAATAACATGACTAGTCCCTCCTTGTAATATTCTTTTCAAAACAAATCCCACATTTACCAACTAGACCCCGCCATCAGAAAATCTTTCCAATCAAGTCCAAAATGTTACCCTTTTTACCCTGGCTTCAAGAATCTTTTCCAAATCTAATCCATAATTTACACAACAACCCCTCACTCAACGAGTCCTTTCAACATAGGTCCATAATTTACTCTTTTAACCTCAGTCACCCCAGATCCTTTCAAATTAAATCCAAATAATTTCCATGGAGCCCCTGTCTCCATATATATTTACAAATTTAGTCTGAAACTTACACTTTTAATTCCCGACTTCCAAAATTGTGACAGTTAACTCCTCGAGACCATCACATTGCTATATAATTATTAATGTTAGGGTTACTATTCATTCATTGATTTGTTTATTTATTTTATTAAATAAACAGGGTGTTACAGTGTGATAACAAATAAATGAACCTTATATATTACATAACATTATAATAGGAGTAAGATCTAATTGTGAATGATAATAAAGTTTTTCTTATGTGATTTCTAGTTTTTGATTTTTCTAAGTTTTCTACTATATTTGTAGTTTAATATTAATAATAAAAAACATCATAAATGGTCCCTGTGGTTTCTCCAAATCTGAAGTTTAGTCTCCGTGGTTTAAAAACATCATAGATGGTCCTTGTGCTTTCAAAACTTTTGATGATTGGTCCTTATTGTTAATTCCGTTAAGTTTTGTCCATTAGCTGAAGGGCATTTTCATCATTTCACTACCACAGGGACCATTTATGATATTTTCTTTTATTTAAAAAAATGAAATAATATATAAAGGTCACTCTCTTCTTGGAAGCCTTTTCTCCTAACACCTCCAGGTTATGATTTAAGGATGTTAACGATTGATTGAAGAAATTTAATTGCCAAATTGATGTCTTAAACAAAAAATTGTGAATCGAAATTGCTGAAATCAATGAGCATAACTAAGAACTATAAGTTACAACATGGAAAGCTCATTCAGACAAAAGATCAAACACTTGGTGGGCAGTAAGTTTAAATTATGAATTTTTTTCTTTTCATTAGATTTCCAAACCATATTAAGATCAAACATGTTTCCCTTTGTTAATTCTAACATTCTACAACCATTTTCGTCACTAAGATGAAATTTTTTTATCGAATCTGAGTTTTGGGTGCCTCTGTTTTCTAAAACGGAAAAAGGATCGCTCGATAGTGTGGGATTACGTCTTTATTCCTCAAAGAGAGTGTGGTGATGGTGATGGAATCTCAGAATCCTTATAGGGGTTTTAAGAAATCGATGGAGGAGATGATGGAGACTCATAATTTGAAAGATTAGGGTTGTTTGGAAAAGTTGTTGCGATGGTATTTTAGAACGAATGGGAAGAACAATCATCAATTCATTGTTGGAGCTTTTGTTGATTTGCTTGTTGGAAATTCTTGGAATTGTGTTTCATGTTCTAATCATTCTATTGTTTCTTTCACTTCATCTTCTTCCATATTTTCTTCTCACATCTCATCTGGGTCTTATGTGACCAGGGTTTTTTTGGATCCAGACAAAGTTGAGTTGTTCTACATGCCATTCTTTTCATCATTGATCTTGGTGGCGGACCCTAATTGCGGTGCGGCAGAGTTCAGGCATAGATGTACAATGAAAAGGAGATGAAACAGAGTTTTATTGAATGGTTTGGACAGATAGTTGTATTGGAAGAGGAATATTGGGTGGGATCATGTATTTATCTGTCAGGATCCAAATGCTTTGTACAAAGGTATTGATCAAAACGGAGAAGTAGGAAATCAGATTTAGCTTTGTTTATATAGATGAGGAAGAAGAAGAATATGAGGGAGTGGGTTTCTTTTTTCGAGAGAGAGAGAGAGAGAGAGAGAGAGAGAGAGAGAGGGAGAGAGAGGACCCCTTTGTATATTATTTCATTTTTTTATACAATAAGAGAAAACATCATAAAAGGTCCCTATGGTAGTGAAATAACGAAAATGCCCTTCAGTTAATGGACAAAACTTAACGGATTTAGCAATAAGGACCAATCGTCAAAAGTTTTGAAAGCACAAGAACCATCTATGATGTTTTTAAACCACGGGGACTAAACTTCAGATTTGGTAAAACCACATGGACAATTTATGATGTTTTTTCTATTAATAATGCAGTTGTTGAGTTATAAAAAACACTTTTTCCGGTTTAAAATTGTCAGGAAAAAATAGACGGAAACATCAAAATTTTGATCAATATTTTCATATTCGAAATTAAGGAAATCTATAGAAAAGTCATTATGTTTAAGCAAAGTTCTAAATAACATAAGACATGACTTTACGGTAATATCAAGCCTCAAGTTTTTTTGAGCTATGGCGAGTTACGTCCTTTGTAAGACGTGCCATAAGGCGGCAAATTTGTATATATTTAATAAATTTTTATATATTTAATAAAATTTTATATATTTTCCACTATTATTCATTTTTATATACATATATGACTTAAGACGATAATTTGTCAAAGCTCAGCGACAACTACAAGCCTTGGAGTCATGGCGAGCCATGACGGAGCCATTACGAGCTTTTTAGAACCTTGTGTTTAAGCCTCATAAACCATTTAATCTTTATCATTTTTTTAGTAATTAAGTCCCCCGTCAGTTGTATTTATTTTCACTATTTTACCGATAAATTGTTGGTAAACTAGTAACCAACAAAATATAAAATAAAAATTCGCAAATAAATCCAAAATATAAAGAATTTGTCTTCAAATATATAGTTTTTATTTTTTTTAGTATTATCTTATCATTTGAGTATTTATTTTGTCTAACAAATTGCATTATCATATATTAATTTTATGGTATTTTTATTGATAAATAATATATATTATGAAAATAATTTTTTTTATTCTAAAAATAATCATTTTTGTAATATTTATGTCTAATGGATTGTGCTATCTAATCTAATGATGTTTTATTGTATAACAAATAATATATATTATGAATTTTTTTTCTTATAAAAATAACCATTTTTATAGTACTTCTGTCTAACAAATTAGAATCTTATATTAATCTTATTGTGTTTTATTTGTCTGATATAAAATATTTATTATGAAAATATTTTTTTCCTTCTAAAAATAATTGTTTGTATAACAAATCTGTCTAACATATTGTATCATCTTACATAATTTTATGATGTTTTCTTTGTATGGTAGACAATATCTATTATGATTTTTTTTCTTTTAAACACAAATGTTTTGTAATACTTATGTCTAACATATTAATATCATATATTAATGAAAAAACATCATAAATGGTCCCTATGATTTCCCAAAATCTGAAGTTTAGTCCTCGTGGTTTAAAAACCTCATAGATGGTCCCTATATTTTCAAAACTTTTGACGATTGGTCCTTATTACTAATTCCGTTAAGTTTTGTCCATTAACTGAAGGGCATTTACGTTATTTCACTACCACAGGGACCATTTATGATTTTTTTAAAGAAAAATTAAATATAACTATTTAATACATAAACTCTCTCTCTCTCTCTCTCTCTCTCTCTCTCTCTCTCTCTCTCTTTCTCTAAAAAAAACCCAGCAACCTATATTCTCTATCTTTTTCCTTAAAATTCGATATGCTTCACAAGTTACCATCTCTGATTTGTAGCCTATCATTTCTGGATCTCGACTGCAAAAAACTTGGGGTTTCTCAAATACATATCGGAAGATGACGATTGTGAATGGAAATCGTCTAAAAGAATATAGATCGAGATAGAACAACAAACAATCAATCGAGCCCTCGTAAACCAAAGTTTGTGGAAAACTAGAAGCTGAAGGAGGCAAATGAAGGTAATGAGTATTTTAGATGAATGCAGATGTGGGAGAAGCAAATTCCCGATTCACCCGATTCTCCATCCTCTTTCATTAGCGCATTGTAAGTTAGAAGAAAATTCATGTTCTATCCTCACTGCATCTGTAGTCAAACCATTTTCAGATTCAAGAAGATCCATCACTCATGAGCCCCCCCCCCCCCACCCCACCTGTAATTGAACCCATACATTTGCCGGTTTCTTATATTGCACATGTGACATATTCCCCAAATCAAAGTCCAAGATTATCAAGGAGTTCAGAATCTGTAGTTTCTATTTTGCATAATGGTGATTCATTTTCAGCTTCCCCTTCAGGGTCTCCTAGTTCTTCTCAAAACCTACAAGTTGATGCTAATGGAAACGAAGTGAGACGAGATCGAGCTCCTGTAGTCACTTTCAACATAATCGATAGCTCCGAAAGGAAAGACGTGGGGCCCGAATACTCCGAAGATGTTACAGCTTCTAATGGTGGTGGTTGATTATCTGAACAGGAGAGGGACGGAGGGGGTTACTGGTTAGTAATAGTGGCACATGATGATGATTCACGGTAGTTAAAGCCAACGGTGTTGGTTCCTTAATGGAGGCATCGATTTCTTTTGACAACCCTTCGTGGTGGTGTCATTTCTTACATTAGGTTCATGAGAAGGAGAGAAAAAGTAGGTGGGGTGGTGATGTTTGATCGAATCAATGGTGGGGAAGTGGTATGTCATTGGTGGTCCTAGGTTTAGTTTAAGAGCAACCAAACAAATACTGTAATTAATTATGCAAGATCTCATTTGATCAGGAAGAAAGAAGGGTTATCACTTTTCTGCATTTTGGGTGTTGACTTTGAGAGAAGGAGAGAGAGAGAGAGAGAGAGAGAGAGAGAGAGAGAGAGAGAGGGAGGGAGAGAGAGATAGAGATAGATAGAGAGCTTATATATTAAATAGTTATATTTATTTTTTCTTTAAAAAAATCATAAATGGTCCCTGTGGTAGTGAAATGATGAAAATGCCCTTCAGTTAATGGACAAAACTTAACGGAGTTAGCAATAAGGACCAATCATCAAAAGTTTTGAAAACACAGGGACCATCTATGAGGTTTTTAAACCACGGGGACTAAACTTCAGATTTTGGGAAACCACAGAGACTATTTATGATGTTTTTTCTATATTAATCTTATGGTATTTTCTTTGTTTGTTAGAAAATATCTATTATGAAAATAGTTTTTTTCTTCTAAAACTAACTGTTTTTATAACATTAACAAAATATAACATTCTGTTAGACAAAAATATTATAAAAACGGTTATTTTTAAAAGAAAAAAACTAATCCGTAATATATATTATTTTTGTTAGGCAATATATATATATAATAAAATTAATGTAAGATAATACAATTCGTTAAACATACATATAATAAACACGATTATTTTTAGAATAAAGAAATATTTTTATAATAGATATTCTTTGTGAGACACAAAATATCATAAGATTAATATAAGATAACATATAAAACATCATAAAATTAATATAAGATAATACAATCTATTTGACAAAACTATTATTAAACCATTATTTTCAAAAGAAAAAAATTATTTTCGTAATAGATATCATCTATCAAACAAAGAAATATTAAAAGATTAATATAAAATAATACAATCCGTTAGACAAAAAATAGTAAAATAACAAGATAACATTAAAAAAATTAGAAATAATATATATATATATATATATATATATATATATATATATATATATATATATATATATATATATATATATATATATATAAAATCCTAATATTTTTGGATTTATTTGCAAAAGAAATACTTATATTTTGTTGGTGATCGGTTTACCAGCATTTTACCGTTAAAAAGATCAAAATGAATGACATTGATAGTTATTTAGATTTAACTGACTAAAAGAAAAATAATAACTAAATCAATTATGATGTTTAATCATAATGATTTTTCCGTAGATTTTCGATCGAAATAATTTGTTTCTCAAAGATATTTACAAGGGATAATGACTTAAAAGGGTAATATATTTTTCGATTTATACACATTTGGTTACTGAGTTTATTTTCATTCACATTTACCCCTTCAACTTGTTAAACTGTACACATTCAGTCCTTATAACCGATTAGTCTAGGTTAGCCGGAAAACATAACTTAATAGGGTAATATATTTTTCATTTTGTACACATTTAATCCTTAATATTTTATATTTTTTTCAAAATAAGTCATTTTTGTTTTTGTACTTATTCAACACTTATGAATGATTTTATTAGGTTTTTCACATGACATCTTACGTGTGACAATCATTGATGATGTATTTAGGGTTGTTGATGTTTATGTCCATCGCGATCTCAACTGTTTGGTTGTGTAGGTCTTATAGTTTGGCGTAGGTCTTGTGTTCTAAACGATCTAACTTTTTCATATGATATCATTTTTTAACGATCTTTATATCTATGTGTTCGTTTTTTTAGTCTACTATAACTTTCGTTAAGATTACTCCAGTTAAAATGTAATATATTTTTATTTACGATTTTATGAAAAAAAAACATCCATACATGTATTCATAAAAAACGTATGGATATAAGGGTCGTAAGTAAAAATATATTACTTTTAAAAGGAGTAATCTAAACGAAAGTTGTAGTAGACTAAAATACAAACGTATGGATATAAAGATAATTAAAACTCGAGATCGTATGAAGAATGTATAACGTTCATAACACATGACCTAAGCAACCACGTAGTCGAGATCGTGATGGACATAAACATCAAAAGCCCCAAAATATCTCATTAATGATTGTCTCACGTAAGATATCATGAGAAAAACCTAAAGAAATCATTCATAAATACTGAATGAATACGAAAACAAAAATAACTTATTTTACAAAAAAAATATATATATATTAAAGACTAAATGTGTACAAAAATATTAAGGATTAAATATATACAAAATGAAAAATATATTACCATATTAAGTTATTTTTACCAGCTAACCTGAAGTAGCCGATTATAAGAACTGAATATGTACAATTTAACAAGTTGAATAGGTAAAGATGAAAAAAAAACAGTAACCAAATATATAAAAATAAAAAAAGATATTACTTTTTACAAAACCTAAAACAATGTGAGTATCCCATAATTTTAACATATCGCCCCTCAACTATAGTCTTGTCACATGGTCCACTTAAATTTTTGTTTTCATTATGATCATAATCCAAAACATGTGATAAAATTGAAACGAACGGGATAATATATTAAAATGGATATTTTTTGTACGGGTTCAAGTGGATTGGAGTGAATTCCAAATTACTTTTTGTCTAATTTTAATTTAGTTTATTAGGAGGCCGATGGATATTTTAGAGTTTGGAGCATAAAATCATGGTTCATTATTTAAATAAAGTCGATAAAAAACAGAAAAAAAAAAATTCAAACAACATTAGTTACGGGCTCGGATTAGTTCGAGTGGTATAAGCCAAAAAAAATTAAAATTCTTAAAATCGTACTCAACGAGGTCTTATATCTTTATATATTTTTACAATTATATCGTTACTAATGACGGATGAGTGGGTGGTGGTTGCCGATGGTGGCATCAAGGCACCTGAGAGTGATGTCGATTGTCGATTGAGATGGTTGATGGGTTGAGTGATGTCTGATGGTGATCGCTCAACGATTGTGAGGCTTGGAGAGGAAACGTTGTTTTGCTCTCACTTGATTATTATTATTATTATTATTATTATTATTATTATTATTATTATTATTATTTTAAGTTATACTTGATTATTTATATCGGATTGAGCTATTAAAATATAAAAGATTGGATATAAAAATGAGAGTTATACATGTATTTTAGTTGTCTAAAATACTATGATAGTTCATTAATGTTATTTGAGATGGATCACTATATTTTAATTATATATCTTGTTATAACAAATTAAAAAAAAAATAGATCTCACCAAAACTTAACTTGCTCTCATTACTCTTAAAGAGTGAAGGTGCCAAATAGGGGTGATCATGTCATCAAAACATTAATCTATATATTTCATATATATTTTAAGAAATAATGTTTACATGTGGAGAAAAATAATAATAATAAAAAAAAATTAAATTGGTTATTTCTACAATTGTTCCTACCCACTTATGTAACATCCGAAAAATACAACCAATTTAAATTTTTCAAAACAACCTGATTTTCATTAAAATGTTTACAAAAAGGTTTTCAATACAAGTCATTAGAGTATTCCCAGAATCACATTGCTACAAAATCATGAGGAGCAGTACGATCGCGCCTTCGCCTTGCCACAGTCTCCTGAAGAACCTGAAAAACATTAAACCACAACTGTAAGCCCGAAAGCTTAGTGAGATACCCCCAAAATACCAACCACGTATACGCCCTTTCAGGCTACGACCTTCCGGTCCAAAACATATAAAACATACATAACATAACAGAACATAGAACAACCATGCATATCGGGTCTACCGTGTGACTGGTCCGCCGTATCGGGCCTTCAGTCCAACGGATCCATCCTCCGGGTCTAGTCATGTCCTTCGAGTCTACAGTGGGGTTGGTCCGCCCGCATCGGGCCTTCAACCCACCTGGTCCACTCTCTGAGTCTACAGTGTGACTGGTTCGCCCGCATCGAGCCTTCAGTCGGCCTGGTCCACTCTCCGAGCCTCGGCACGTCTGGTCCGCCCTCGTGGGGCCTACAGCCTATCCGGACCGCTTGCTGGGCCTTCGGAACAACCGGTCCGCCCTGGGTATCTTGGCCTACAGCACAAAGCAGGACCCGCCTCAACCCATCTCCAGTCCAAACAACCATGTGCACAAAACATACACTCATATAACAGTCATAGTCAACAAACCGAACAAGCAGATCACATAGCATATCATTACCCTAACCGGGTTACCGACCTAACCGGTCACTAGCATAGCATCACTTTGTATATCGGGAACACTGACCTTAGCAAGGCCTCCTAGCATGTACCATCCTAGCTACCAGGATGCAGACACATCAAACAATAACATAATAACCATAACCGAATCTCAATACAATAAAGGGCCGGCCTTGGTGCCTTAGACCCTGTTGACATAGTGAGGATAACTCACCTCGAAACTGCCGGCTGAAAAGATAAGATCCCGCTGCTCCGAACTCCGGCACGAACTCCTTCACTAAACATCAAAACATACAACTCAATAAATACCCTTAATTACCAAAATACCCCTGGAAGACAACTGGTCAACCTTGGACGAGTCAAAGTCAACCCCTGACTGACCCTACTCGCCGAGTCATCCAGATGACTCGCCGAGTCCTTATGCTCAGAACTTCCCTCAATTAGCGACCCAACTCGCCGAGTCACCCCAAGACTCGTCGAGTCCAACAATTCTGAGTCCACTCGCACCCAACCCACCGAGTCATCCCTTGACTCGCCGATTCATCGACTCAACCAGAAATATTGGGACTTCCTCGACAAGACTCGCCAAGTCCAAATGGACTCGTCGAGTCCAAGGCCATCTTCAACCTACTCGCCGAGTTGTTCTTCCAACTCGTCGAGTCCCAGGCCATCTTCAAGCAACTCGTCGAGTCTACCCATGTGACTCGTCGAGTACCACCTATCTGAATCCATACAGAAGCATCTCAGGCCATGCAATTGATCCAAAACATAGATCCAACCTCCTACAATCCATCCATCACGTAAAGTGGCAAACTTTACGTGAATCTAACGAGATTTAAGCCATATTCACCTTAAAACCAAGGTTTAGGACATGGTGGCTCCACTAAGCACTCAAGCACAGGAACTTTAATGCACTCTAGGCCTTCAATATTCCAGATCTGAGGTAGCAACCTCAAATCTATCCTCCAAACTCCAAAACATTCCAAGACATACTCCCCACAAACCCCAAAATGATGAAACTAGGAATGCACAGCCTAAGGACGAAGATATTACCTCCAAAAGATGCCTCAATAGCAGCCAAACTCGAATCCAAGCAAAGCCCTTTGATCCAAGCCACTTCTCCTTCAAGATCTCTTCAAACAACACCTCTCCAAGCTCTAATTTGCTCCACAAATGATCTCTCCACGAATTTAGGGTTTCTGGAACTCAAGGGGGGAATAAGGGAGGCTGTGGAGGAGTATAATGTTCTTTATATAGGGCTCAACCCCGAAAATTAGGGTTTTCTCCATACAGCACCTACTCGCCGAGTCCATCTAGGGACTCGCCGAGTAGGCCACTTGACACGCGACCATGACCGCGACCTGACTCGCCGAGTCATCCATGGACTCGCCGAGTCATCCTCTAAAACTTACACTTTCAGCCCTTCAACTCTACTCTTGCGATTCCGGGATGTTACAATTCTCCCCCACTTAAATTGGGCTTCGTCCTCGAAGCCTTCGGCATCTCATCTTCAAATTACTTCCCACGACGCACCACTTGACCTTGACTGAACCAAGTCCCTCAAGGTACAACCATAGAACCAGAAGCTCACTTCTCTTCCCCTACGGTGTCCCCATCACCTACTCAAACCGGGCACCAGCTGAATCCCTCTGATAACCACACTCAACAACCGAGAATTACCCATGATGCTTTACTGCTCCAATTCTCACCCTTCACTTGACTCATGTGGCTATAATGCCTCGAACCATCGGATCCCCGATCCGAATTCCACTCTATCCATCCCATGATGACCGAAAGACCCATTCTTCCATTTCGGAGTAACTCCCCCGAGTTCTCCTCTCGCAATCACACACTCATGCTGATCTAGCTCTAGCACCCTCAGGTTTGGAAAAACTGATACACTGACGATATCCTCGAACATCCTTCCAGGATGAACCGCTACAACTTAGCCAAAACCCTGATCAGAATCACACTGAGAGTCCAAGACTCTTTCTCTGTATCCCTTCCGAATCCCTCTCACTGGCTCTATATCGCGGTATTCCCTCCGTGCCCAAAGCAACATATCAAGTCGAATGAGCTTTTATTCCACCGACGCAACACACTACTCAAGGACCATCGACGGACCACTCTAATCATAACTCTACACTGCCGCTTTCACTTCCGTGAATTCGCACTCCCTTTTGGGATTTCATTCCTCCCTCTTTCCTTACCAAGGAACCGCTTGTCCGCCCAGTCACCATGACAGGCACCATGGTGCTCATCCCACGCTACATTACCTCTTTAAAGCGTACCCAACATCTATGCATCACCACTACTCTGACTCTCATCACAGGGACTCTCAAGCCCATGCACTACCTTCACTGCTCAAGATTGCTACCCGGGGCCAGACCTCCCAATGTAATCACACTGCAACATACGCAACCCATAACCTTAATCCGATCCAACAATACTCACAGAGTCTTCAGCATGACTGGACCGCCTCCCCAGGCCTTCAGCCGATCTGGACCACTCTCAGAACCTTCAGCCAATCTGACTGGACCGTCCTCCGAGTCTTCGGTCTGACTGGTACGCCTACCGGCTTACAGTCTATCCGGACCGCTCAACTAGCATTCATCACTCCGAACCATCCCTTCGGGAAATCCTCCCGCACATACCGTTCTAGCCCTCTAGGGGTTCCGAACTCTATCTCCATCATACATGCTCGAACCCGTCCTGCTCCCATGCCTTCCTCAATCAACTGCTCTAGGTCTGTATTCCGCCCCGCACGCCTGTTACTCACTCATACGAGCCTGCTCTCGACTAATAGAAATACCGCTGAATTTCCCAAGCAGCTAAAC
This sequence comes from Lactuca saligna, assembly GCF_052625555.1. NCBI lineage: Eukaryota > Viridiplantae > Streptophyta > Magnoliopsida > Asterales > Asteraceae > Lactuca > Lactuca saligna. The sequence continues at coordinate 204,818,782 of NC_136421.1, forward strand.
AACCTCTCAGGCCCAACGATCATCCGGAGAATTTCCAATTCTCCCCCACTTAAGACACTGACAGTTAGTCACCGGTCGCCATCACCGATCTCCCCAAGCAACCTTGCAGGAATCGACACATGCACTCAAAAATGTTTTTCACCAACACCAACAACTTTCATACAATCATGTTCCCATGCTGCCCAACCTGCTCGAAAGGAACCCAATATTCAACTATCAACTCCTCAGACTACAGAATCTAACTGACCTTCAAACCAATGCCGCATCCGCCACCAATCCTCACAAAGATAATCAACGATAACTCGAAGTACAAATCCATAACGATCCTTCAGGGAACAAAAGATACTAAAACGAAATCACGATCACAACTCGCCAAACCCTCAAGGAACAACGGATACCACACGAAAACCCGAAACGCAATTCAACGAAACCAACAGATAACAATACTCCACAACAATCATAAATAATCAAACATCAGAAAGAAACATACCCGCAGCAGCAAGCTGAAAAACACGACCCTAAGCCTTTGGGGGCTCAGCTCCACCCTGATCTCCACCTGTGATCCTCAACGTAGCCGGTGCTGGAGCCTGCACCGGCCCTGTAGCAAGCCGTGGACAGTTGACCTTCAAATGTCCAACCTGATGACAATGATAGCATATCCTCAAATCCCGAACCGGCACTGACTGCCGACAATCCCTCGCATAGTGTCCCTCCTTTCCGCACTTGCGGCACGCTCCACCGGACCGACAAACCCCGGCGTGACCCCTTCCACACTTTCCACAGACGTGGCTACCCTGATCTCCCATCCTGGAATCAACGGTCTTAGACCATTTCGTCGCCGGCTGCGACTGAACCGGAGCTTGCCTCAGCTCACGCATTTGTAACTCAATCTCTAACTCACGCCGCCTGGCGGCCTCCTGCAACTCCAGCAAAGTCTCGCACCTCTGCGTAGACACAAACTGTCTGATGTCTCTCTTTAGCATACTCAGATATCGGGACATCTGAGCCTGCTCCGAAGCGAACTCAGGGCAAAACATCGCCCTCTCAGTAAACATCCTGGTGATTTCCGTCACCGATTCCGAATCCTGTTTCAGCTCCAAGAACTCCTGAGCCAACCTCTCCCTCTCGACCTGCGGAACATAACGAGTGCTGAACATCTCCCTGAACCGATCCCATGAAATCGCAGCCCTCTGCGCATCCGAGTACGACCCTGTGGTCAGTCTCCACCAATCCTTTGCTCCGAGCCTCAACAGGTTCAAAGCACACCTTACCCTCTGATCAGCAGGGCATGAACACGTGAAGAAACATCCCTCCACATCTGATAACCATCTCATAGCAACGATCGGATCCTGAACTCCATCAAAAGTGGGAGGCTTCGTATTATCGAAGTCCCAATACTGAAAACCTCTACTGGCTCCTCCCCCTACCGCTGCGGTAGCCGCCGCGGCAGCCGTCTCCGTGAGAGCCGCATAGCGCTCATCAAAATACTCCACCATGGCGGTCTTGATCGACCCAAACAACTCTGGCAGCTCAGCCCGAAACAATGCAGCAACCTCATCATGCAAGATCCCACGAATCCTCGCATCCAACTCATGCGTACTCATCTGGCTGACAACCTCGGGTTGTACAGACCCACGCGGAACTCCCTCTCCGGCTCCTGATCCTGACCCGGATCCACTCCCAGTGTGCCCTGAAATCTCCATACTGAAAATAAAACACCAAATCTCAGACATATTCCACTATCCCGGGAACCGGCTCTCATCCCAACCCTAGAGGTCATGGTTTCCCTGATACGCGTATGAGTCCGTGCTTTCAGTAGTACGGGCCCATACTACCTTCCACACCAACCCATATTTGTATGAAGTACTCCCACAACACCCTAGCGACACACATAACATCGCTCTATCCTCACAACTAGAGGAACACTAGAAATCTCTCACAAGGAACCCTAGGCTAGCAGACATCATAAATCAGGCAACTCATCAATAAATCCTGAAGATCCCTAGCCTAGCTCTAGCATGCTGTTCTATTAAAGCTCAATAAAACAATTGTCATGTATGGTATTTTGGGGTTACTTACTGGCTCCGGCTGATCGTACCTCTGCATCCTCCTTTACTTATTTTGAAAACCATTTTAAATTCTCTTTTTGAAAGCTCTCCTCGATTTGAGACTGGAGTCACACAAGTGTTCCTCCAATTCACTCAAACCAAGGCTCTGATACCAACTTGTAACATCCGAAAAATACAACCAATTTAAATTTTTCAAAACAACCTGATTTTCATTAAAATGTTTACAAAAAGGTTTTCAATACAAGTCATTAGAGTATTCCCAGAATCACATTGCTACAAAATCATGAGGAGCGGTACGATCGCGCCTTCGCCTTGCCACAGTCTCCTGAAGAACCTGAAAACCATTAAACCACAACTGTAAGCCCGAAAGCTTAGTGAGATACCCCCAAAATACCAACCACGTATACGCCCTTCCAGGCTACGACCTTCCGGTCCAAAACATATAAAACATACATAACATAGCAGAACATAGAACAACCATGCATATCGGGTCTACCGTGTGACTGGTCCGCCGTATCGGGCCTTCAGTCCAACGGATCCATCCTCCGGGTCTAGTCATGTCCTTCGAGTCTACAGTGGGGTTGGTCCGCCCGCATCGGGCCTTCAACCCACCTGGTCCACTCTCTGAGTCTACAGTGTGACTGGTCCGCCAGCATCGGGCCTTCAGTCGGCCTGGTCCACTCTCCGAGCCTCGGCACGTCTGGTCCGCCCTCGTGGGGCCTACAGCCTATCCGGACCGCTCGCTGGGCCTTCGGAACAACCGGTCCGCCCTGGGTATCTTGGCCTACAGCACAAAGCAGGACCCGCCTCAACCCATCTCCAGTCCAAACAACCATGTGCACAAAACATACACTCATATAACAGTCATAGTCAACAAACCGAACAAGCAGATCACATAGCATATCATTACCCTAACCGGGTTACCGACCTAACCGGTCACTAGCATAGCATCACTTTGTATATCGGGAACACTGACCTTAGCAAGGCCTCCTAGCATGTACCATCCTAGCTACCAGGATGCAGACACATCAAACAATAACATAATAACCATAACCGAATCTCAATACAATAAAGGGCCGGCCTTGGTGCCTTAGACCCTGTTGACATAGTGAGGATAACTCACCTCGAAACTGCCGGCTGAAAAGATAAGATCCCGCTGCTCCGAACTCCGGCACGAACTCCTTCACTAAACATCAAAACATACAACTCAATAAATACCCTTAATTACCAAAATACCCCTGGAAGACAACTGGTCAACCTTGGACGAGTCAAAGTCAACCCCTGACTGACCCTACTCGCCGAGTCATCCAGATGACTCGCCGAGTCCTTATGCTCAGAACTTCCCTCAATTAGCGACCCAACTCGCTGAGTCACCCCAAGACTCGTCGAGTCCAACAATGCTGAGTCCACTCGCACCCAACCCACCGAGTCATCCCTTGACTCGCCGATTCATCGACTCAACCAGAAATATTGGGACTTCCTCGACAAGACTCACCGAGTCCAAATGGACTCGTCGAGTCCAAATGGACTCGTCGAGTCCAAATGGACTCGTCAAGTCCAAGGCCATCTTCAACCTACTCGCCGAGTTGTTCTTCCAACTCGTCGAGTCCCAGGCTATCTTCAAGCAACTCGTCGAGTCTACCTATGTGACTCGTCGAGTACCACCTATCTGAATCCATACAGAAGCATCTCAGGCCATGCAATTGATCCAAAACATAGATCCAACCTCCTACAATCCATCCATCACGTAAAGTGGCAAACTTTACGTGAATCTAACGAGATGTAAGCCATATTCACCTTAAAACCAAGGTTTGGGACATGGTGGCTCCACTAAGCACTCAAGCACAGGAACTTTAATGCACTCTAGGCCTTCAATATTCCAGATCTGAGGTAGCAACCTCAAATCTATCCTCCAAACTCCAAAACATTCCAAGACATACTCCCCACAAACCCCAAAATGATGAAACTAGGAATGCACAGCCTAAGGACGAAGATATTACCTCCAAAAGATGCCTCAATAGCAGCCAAACTCGAATCCAAGCAAAGCCCTTTGATCCAAGCCACTTCTCCTTCAAGATCTCTTCAAACAACACCTCTCCAAGCTCTAATTTGCTCCACAAATGATCTCTCCACGAATTTAGGGTTTCTGGAACTCAAGGGGGGAATAAGGGAGGCTGTGGAGGAGTATAATGTTCTTTATATAGAGCTCAAACCCGAAAATTAGGGTTTTCTCCATACAGCACCTACTCGCCGAGTCCATCTAGGGACTCGCCGAGTAGGCCACTTGACACGCGACCATGACCGCGACCTGACTCGCCGAGTCATCCATGGACTCGCCGAGTCATCCTCTAAAACTTACACTTTCAGCCCTTCAACTCTACTCTTGAGATTCCGGGATGTTACAACTTAAATCAACACATTTGTCACTACTTTTCCATGTCATCTAATTGTATTTGATATCACAATACTACCTTTAATGAAACAATTAAAAAAAATCATGTATCAATCCCCAATTCCCCATTACGACTTTATCATCTATAGCACTTCTTTTCCTTCTTCTTCTCATATGATGTTACCTACCTGCTGCAATCTGTTGGAATAGTGTCTAAGGCTATAACTATATCCGGTTGTGCATGGTCCTTTTGGGTTGCCTTCACCATAGCAACTTGAAGGGTGATTTGTTAAGAGAGAGTAAATATTATAAGGAATAATATATGGCTATTTGATTAATATAAGTCATAAATTAATTGGTATTAATTTGGTGACTTAAAGAGATTAATTAAATAAGAGGGTATAAACTGTCAATTGTTTGATAGTTACACTTTAGACTATAAATCCTTATCCTAGATAGGATGGACGATTTCTAGGGCTTGGATAAGCCAAAATTGTCCATAGGGTTATCTATGGAATGGATTTGGATAGCCTTAAGAGAAGATTATCCAATTAGGGTTTAGGTTGTAACCCTTAAGGAGTCTACAAGTATAAATAGACCCTAGGAGTGAGGGAATTCGACACACAACCTAAAGTAAGGAACCTCTGGCCGAATTCCTTCCCTCTCCTCTCTCCTAAATCATCTTGCTTGCTATTGGTGTTTGTAAGCCATTAGAGGAGTGACATTTGTGACTCTAGAAGCTCCAAGACAACAAGATCAACAAGGAACTCAAAGGTATGATTCTAGATCTGTTTCAATATTTGTTATTTAACCTAATTAGCCATTAGAAGTCTTGGATTCAAAGCATGTTTAATTAGAAAGCCTAGATCCAAGCATTAGGGTTTTGCAGGCGCACATAGGAAAGTTCTTATGACCAAAACCCATCAGTGGTATCAGAGCCTAGCTTGGTTTTCTTTAAATTGTTGCTTGATTAACTGAAACAAACCTGCAAAATTCGATTTTTGGGTTTTTGAGTCACTGACTCGGCGAGTTCCAAGGTGGACTCGGCGAGTAGGCCTGACTCGGCGAGTCCCCTTGTTCACTTGGCGAGTCTAGGCGTCAGGAATGACCAGATTCGGGATTTTTTCATAATTATCTTATGGAAACTTACCTTAATCATATTAGATCAATCTAAATCCGATTTTTTGATATATATGACTATTATCTTGATCTAATTAAAGATATTTATCATCTAATAAAATATTTAATTTCCTTATATGATAATGATTAATTATTTTGATAATTATCTTAAAAGAAATCTTGGATAAATCAAATAAAGATAATTAGGATATTAATTGTTAATTAGAATTATTTGTTATTTGAGCCTTCATGTTTTAAATGTTTAAAACCTACCCTAAAGTTTTGAAATTTATATTTGTGATTAAAAGTTTCAATTTAGACAACTTAAATTTCAAACCCTAGATTTTGAAAAGTTTTAAAATACAACCCTATACTAATATGATATTACTAGAATAATATATATATGTATAACTAAATGCTAGTCTTACCGTTAGTAGGCCTCATTCACGAAGCCAATCTATAAGGTGGGTATAAGGTTGCGGCCTATAAAATGGTGCTTAATGGGTGTACACTCACACCCACCGCTTGCTTGATTGGTGGAGGGTCATTAGCCGAACGGGTAGGATAGGGCAACCTCATCCTCTCATTAAAAGTATAATAAGAAATACAAAGTAACTACACGTTTTAAAAATTTCCCAATCTTAGTTACTTTAGGAAAAGTGAATTGATGCAATCCCATGAAATTACACTTTGCACCTTGCTAAGAAGTTAGTGGAGCGTGTGTGGTTTACCGGTACACTAATTGGTTCTAAGCGAAGGTGGCAAAGGGTGATTCATTGTTTATCATAGTTCGATGGAGCGTGTGTGGTTTACCGGCACATCGAATAGGTGATCGTTACAATGAAGGCACCATGTGAATTTGCATGGTAATTCACACCCGCTTTGTGATCCTCGGCATCCCAGTCACAAACAAGAGGGGCATATCGAGATTTAAACATGCCATTGAATAGTTCAATGAATCTCATCCGAACCTAGGAATTCTCAAAAAACACTTAAGACTAATAGTTTAAGTTTTGTAATGGAGAATTAGTGAATCGTCATTCACTTACCTTCAATTTATTTGCATGTTAGATTACGGCATCCCTTTTCTAATATGTAAATGTTATTGTTGGATCCTAGCCCTAATTTTTCTTATTGGGTGATAATTAGGGATTCTTGTTCTAATCTATCCTTGTCCTTTCTATAGATGTCAAACGCAAACAACGCTGCTGCTAGTTCTTTCACGTTGATGAGCCTTTTCCAAAAGGTCACCTTCGATGGAACGAACTTTAGCGAATGGATAAGATACATTCGCACCATTGCTCGCTATGAGGATAAAGAGTATGTCCTCGATGAGAAGCTCGAGAAAATCAACCCCGAAGTTGCTACTCCCGCCGAAATCACCGCCTTTGAAACTCATGAGCGAGATGCAACGAAGGTACATTGCATCATGATCGCCACCATGAACTCCGAATTCCAAAAGTCCTACGAGGACATGTATCCATACGAGATGCATCAAGACTTGTTGGAGAGGTACCACCAAAACGGGAGACAAGAGCGTTATGAGATTTTCACTAACATGATCTCCGCTAAGATGGGTCATGGAGAATCTCTTACCGTGCACCTGCAAAAGATGCAAAGGTATGTCGACCGCCTTCGCAAGTTAAATGTTGACTTCGGTGAAGACTTGGCGATCGACATGGTGCTTCACTCTTTGCCTCCGATGTACAATCAATTTAGGATGACCTACCACATGAACAAAGAGGAGGTCACCCTAAGCAAACTCCAAGGTCTCTTGAGGGTTGCTGAGAGCAACTTCAAGGACAAGTCTGTTGCACCTACTCCCAATCCGTCCGCTGCTCCTGTCTTGGCTATTGGTCAAGGGAAGGGAAAGAAGAGGAAAGCTTCATCGAACAACTATCGCAAGGTGAAAGCCCGAGATGGTGCCTCTTCTAGTGGGACCAAAGTTGATCCCTCTAAGCCTTGTTCCAACCCAAAGGAGGCAGAGTGCCACCACTGCCACAAGATAGGACATTGGAAGAGAAGCTGCCCGGATTACCTGCAAGCCATCAAGGAAGGAAAGATCAAGCCATCTTTCGCAGGTATATACACAATCAAATCTAACGATTCTAATCATGCTATTTCTTGGGTTCTTGATACCGGTTGTGGTTATCACATTTGTTCTAATGTGCAGGGACTAAGAAAAAGTAGGGATGTGGAGCAAGGAAGGATCAATCTAATCATGGGGAACAGAAGATCGTCGCCTGTGACCAAGATTGGAGTGTATTCTTTAGTGCTTAGGAATAGTTTGGTTTTAGATTTGAACAATTGTTGCTATTCGCCAGAAATGGCTAGAAACATCATTTCATTTCATGGTTTATATAGACAAGGATTTAGATTTTCTTTTAATAATGAGAATGGTTCTATTTTGGCTTATCTAAATGGTGTCTTTTACTTTGAAGCTATACCATGTAATGGAATATATGAAACTGTTATGATTGTTGATAACTTAGGAAATGATATTTTGAATATTGATTCTTCCACTAGTATGGATAAAGCATCCTTGTGGCATTGTCGTCTTGGACATGTCAACAAGAAACGCATAGCCCAACTCCAAAAGAATGGAGTGTTGGAGTCATTCGACCTTAGGGAAGACGACACATGCGAGTCTTGTTTACTTGGAAAGATGACTAAGTCACCCTTCATGAGTTCTTGTGAAAGGGGTGAGGGACTATTGGACCTAATACATACCGATGTATGTGGACCCTTTAGATCAACCACGAAGGATGGGAACCGCTTCTATGTGACTTTTACCGATGACTATAGTAGATATGGGTATATCTACTTAATCAAGCAAAAGTCAGACACCTTTGAAAAGTTCAAAGAGTTCAAGAATGAAGTGGAGAATCAATTGGGCAGGAAAATCAAGATGCTTCGATCCGATCGAGGAGGAGAGTACCTAAGTCTTGAATTCCACGATTATCTCAAGGAGTGTGGAATAGTTTCGCAATTGACGCCTCCTAGGACACCGCAGTTGAATGGTGTGGCAGAAAGGCGTAATCGGAGCTTATTGGATATGGTTCGCTCTATGATGAGTCGTGCTTCACTACCTATCTTCTTTTGGGGGTATGCCTTAGAGACTGCCGCCCATATCCTTAACCGAGTCCCTACTAAGAAGGTTGCCAAAACACCTCACGAGATGTGGACAGGGAAAGCTCCCTCGTTGGCACATATCAAGGTTTGGGGTTGCGAGGCTTTCGTAAGACGAGATACTCATGACAAGCTTGAACCTCAAAGTGAGCGATGTATTTTCATCGGCTACCCGCAGACATCCTTTGGATATCTCTTCTATAGACCGAAAGACAATGTTATCTTTGTTGCGAGGAGAGGAGTTTTCCGAGAGCGAGAACTCATAAGCCAAGGAGACAGTGGGAGGCAAATCGAACTTGAAGAGATTCAAGAGTCGATAGATGAAGGAACCTCTACCGCTGGCATTCAACCTGAGGAGGAAACTCCGGTTGAACCGATTGACGAATCCTTACCTCTTAGACGTTCCGATAGAGTTAGAGTTCATCCCCAGTTTTATGGTTTTCATATTACTACCGAAGGGGACACGTATATTAGTGATGGTACACTAGTAAATCTTGATGAACCTAATAGCTATAAGGAAGCCATGGCAGGCCCGGAGTCTGCAAAATGGAAAGAGGCAATGGATAGCGAGATCCAATCCATGTACGATAACCAAGTTTGGAATTTGGTTGATTATGTGCCCGAACGTAAGACCGTAGGTTGCAAGTGGATCTTCAAGAAGAAGACCGACGTGGATGGGAACATACACACATATAAAGCGCGATTGGTCGCGAAGGGCTTTACTCAAACTCCAGGAGTTGACTATGATGAGACCTTCTCACCAGTTGCGAAGATTAAATCTATTAAAGTGATGCTAGCAATTGCCGCATTTCATGATTATGAGATTTGGCAAATGGATGTCAAGACCGCTTTCCTTAACGGAAAGTTGGCTGAGGATGTTTACATGGCTCAGCCAGAGGGGTTTGTGGATCCGAAGCATCCGAATAGAGTGTGTAAGCTTGAGAAGTCCATTTATGGACTTAAGCAAGCGTCTCGCAGATGGAATCTTTGCTTCGATGAGAAAGTCAAAGAGTTTGGATTTGTACGAAGCGAAGACGAATCTTGTGTATATGTCAAAGCCAGTGGGAGTATAGTAAGCTTTCTCGTTTTATATGTCGATGACATATTACTCATAGGGAACGACATCCCGACTCTGCAGGAGGTCAAGTCCTGGCTCGGGAAGTGTTTCGCTATGAAGGACCTCGGAGAGGCTTCTTACATTTTGGGAATAAGGATAGTAAGAGAAAGAAGTAAGAGACTAACTGGACTTAGTCAGAATACTTACTTAGAGAAGGTACTAAAACGTTTTAGTATGGAAAACTCAAAGAAGGGAGAATTACCGATACAAGGAAATGCCAAGTTGAGTAAGACTCAAAGTCCGAGTACCGAAGCTGAGATAGCAGAAATGAGCCGAGTACCATACGCTTCCGCAGTTGGCTCAATCATGTACGCTATGACTTGTACTCGCCCTGATGTAGCCTTCGCTTTGAGCATGGTTAGCAGATATCAAGGGAACCCTGGCAAAGCACATTGGATTGCGGTGAAGAACATCCTTAAGTACCTTCGGAGGACGAAGGAATGGTTCTTAGTCCTTGGAGGGAGTGATGACTTGAAGGTGCGAGGGTATAGTGACGCCAGCTTTCAGACCGACAGGGACAACTACCGTTCGCAGTCGGGCTGGGTCTTTACCCTAAATGGAGGAGCAGTGACTTGGAAGAGTTCCAAGCAAGAAACCGTAGCTGATTCAACGTGCGAATCAGAGTACATTGCAGTGAGCGAAGCGTTGAAGGAGGCAATATGGATAAAGAACTTCATCGGTGATCTTGGAGTTGTGTCGGCCATAAAGGAGCCCATGGAGATTTTCTGTGATAACGAAGGTGCGGTTGCCTTGACCAAGGAACCGAGGGATCATGGTAGATCTCGATATATCGACAGAAAATATCATTTCATTAGACATCGTGTAGAAGAAGGACAACTCGTAGTGAAGAGGATATCATCAGAAGATAACCCAGCAGATCCGCTTACGAAGGGACTGAGTAGGGTTAAGCACTTACAACATGCTAGGAGTATTGGGCTGAAGGATGATATTAGTATAGATTAGATAGTATTAGAAACGTATAATAGATAAATGTAGTTAACATTTGATGATTAAATAAAGGAGTTTTATTTATGAGTAAAGTTACTGTCACATGTTAATTGTTTAACTATTGTTTCACTTTGCATGTTTTGACTTCCAGAATAATTGAGTTTATTAGGAATAATCGAATTATTCAAATGGTCCACAATCGTTCATATGTTGGGAGTAGATATGAATGAAGATTGTCATGAATTGGTGTGTAGAATGTCTAAATGGTGTTAGACATAGCAAGGGTTGCTGCAACGTTCATGAGTGCTTATGAACTGGTTTTGAGCATTGGAATAAACCCGCGCTTGCTGGAATCACCTTATGGAATATGATATAAAAGGTGATCGCAAGACGATAATATCATATAGTCTTAAAACCTAGATATATGGTTTATTATTTGTTAATTGATTGTGCATTGATAATGCGAAAACGCATCAGTAACTTGGTGTTATAAAACGCATTGTTGTGTATAGTTGGTTAATGAATAAGTAAATGCATATAAGTCGAAGTTTATCTGTAAATTTTATCCTAAGAGGGTAGAAGAGATATCTTGGCCACTCGATGATTTGATTTGACTTATGTGTCGGGCCCGGTCAGAATTGAATTTATGTGTTTGATTAAGTTCTATGTCAAATAAATTGGAGATCGAGAAATCTAAATGCTTGACTAACCATTCCATAGGATTGTCAGCATGATATCTAACAGAGGACTGTAAGATCCCTTATCTAAAGGACAAGATTGATTATATCAGAGTTGACAACGTCTTTGAGAGCTACGATTGCAAACCGAATTGTACTTGTATAGTTACTAGACTTATCCAAGTGGGAGACTGTTGGAATAGTGTCTAAGGCTATAATTATATCCGGTTGTGCATGGTCCTTTTGGGTTGCCTTCACCATAGCAACTTGAAGGGTGATTTGTTAAGAGAGAGTAAATATTATAAGGAATAATATATGGCTATTTGATTAATATAAGTCATAAATTAATTGGTATTAATTTGGTGACTTAAAGAGATTAATTAAATAAGAGGGTATAAACTGTCAATTGTTTGATAGTTACACTTTAGACTATAAATCCTTATCCTAGATAGGATGGATGATTTCTAGGGCTTGGATAAGCCAAAATCATCCATAGGGTTATCTATGGAATGGATTTGGATAGCCTTAAGAGAAGATTATCCAATTAGGGTTTAGGTTGTAACCCTTAAGGAGTCTACAAGTATAAATAGACCCTAGGGGTGAGGGAATTCGACACACAACCTAAAGTAAGGAACCTCTGGCCGAATTCCTCCCCTCTCCTCTCTCCTAAATCATCTTGCTTGCTATTGGAGTTTGTAAGCCATTAGAGGAGTGACATTTGTGACTCTAGAAGCTCCAAGACAACAAGATCAACAAGGAACTCAAAGGTATGATTCTAGATCTGTTTCAATATTTGTTATTTAACCTAATTAGCCATTAGAAGTCTTGGATTCAAAGCATGTTTAATTAGAAAGCCTAGATCCAAGCATTAGGGTTTTGCATGCGCAGATAGGAAAGTTCTTATGGCCAAAACCCATCACAATCGACATCTCCTCATCAACTTCAATTGACATTTCTTCACCTGCTTCAATCGACATCTCTTGTCGGCAGCCAACCACAGACCGACGACCATCGATATCTAACTAGCCACGCCACGCCACAACCAAACCATTGCTGATCGTCATCTCCAACGAGAATCTAGCAGGTATCAGCTAGAATCGGTTAGAAATTTATGTGGCAATCTTCCAAATTTCTTTGTGTTTGAAGAAGTTTATTTGAGTTTATTCAGTAGCAAATTGCAATAAGCTAACCTTAGTTTTTCCATTTTTGATATTTGCATAACTAGAGTTTTTCAGTAGCAGTTTCCAAGATCATTACTTGATTTTTCATAAGCAAATTCCAATTTTTTGAGAGAAAATAAAGCACATGTTAACCATTTTTTTGTAAATTGGTCAAAATTTACACCTTTGCCAAAATCTAGTATTAAAAATCCAGGGATCATATTGTTGTTGGTGTGTGTAATTACAAAAAAAATGAATTTCACATTGATCTTTCTTTCATGGTTCTTACTTCAGGTTTTTGAATCCCTTGGTGAATGGGGACTACCCAGAAATAGTGAAAAAGAATGCACGAACTCGAATTCCGACTTTTTCCAAACTTGAATCGGAATGGATCAAACATAAAGGGAAATTTTTTGTTTGGTCCTTCTTGTATCTCTTTGAGGTTACTAATGGCTTTACTTATGGTTTTGGTCTATTGATCCGGATGATAAGGAGTTTACACGAATGTGATAAGTTGGAAATCAATTCATAAGAAGATAGGGGTAAAATGGTTAATTCAGATTAAGTTGGTTAGGAGATGTAGTTATATGAAAAAAAAATTATTCTTATCTTCTGAACCTTGTAATAATCATTATTGAGATTTTTTGATATTTTACAATGTACTTATACGAGAATGGTTTAATATAGCAATGTAGTTTATTTTTGTAAACACTTTAGATGAGTTGTATTTTTGCAACTGGAATCAAATGTCAATTAGTTTCATTTCTCATTTAGGACACAAATGCCCTTGAATTTGTTTTTTTGTAAACCAGTAAAACAATGTACAAAGCTTCCATTTTGTAAATCTGGACAAAAATGCCCTTGAGTTAGAATGCGCATAACTCGATCAACTGAAGTCGGATTTACTTTTCTCAGCATGTAGCTTAGAGTTTGTGCTTCATTTTAGACTGTACAAACACATCTTTTGGTTACATATTGAATTAGATATAGGCCTGGAAAGACTGCGTGTCAATGTTGTTTAGTTTCTGTTTCAACACTTTTTTTTTGCAATCTGTCCCACTTTTAAAAATGCACATAACTCAATCATATGAAGTCGGATTTACTTGATTTTTTCCCAGCATGTAGTTTAGAGTTTGTAATTCATTTTAGACTATACAAACACATCTTTTGGTTACATATTGAATCAGATATAGGCTTGGAAAGACTGTGTATCAATGTTGTTTAATTTCTGTTTCAGCACTTACTTTTTACATATTAAATCAGATATAGGCTCGGAAAGACTGTGTATCAATGCTGTTTAATTTCTGTTTCAGCATTTCCTTTTTTTTTTTTTTTTTTTTTTTTGCAATTTGTCCCTCTACTCATCTTCTTGTAACATATTTTGATCCTAAACAAAATAAAATCATAATTATTCAACAATTGACCAATGTACCCTTTATTTTGAAAGCAAGAAGTCCAATTCGTAACATTATCACAATGTCATTCGGTTCTTTCAAAATCATTAAATGCAAAATAAATGAAACCAAAAAATAAATCTTTTTTTCAAAAAACCTATTTTATACTATTGCCACCTACTCCTCGGTCTTTATCATTCAAACCGGTACATTAATGATATTTATGGAAATAGTTAAGGGTTTTGTACTTTGTAGTACCAAAGTGGGGAATGAATTAATGAGACTGAAATCACGTATAATCAATTAGGATATAGCGCCCGATTCCTGGAGTGTGTTTTTAAGAAAACAATTTATTCGTTATTCAAGAGGGACTCGATGAGTTGGAGGCCCCAAACTCGTCAAGTAGGAATTATTCTGGTGGACGTAGGTTAAGAAACCTACTCGACGAGTTAGGGAGCCCCAACTCGACGAGTAGAGCTGCCAAAGTGAAACCCTAATTTTCAGGGTTTGCACTCTATTTAAACACCTTAACCTCCAAAGGTTAGCCTCATTTGCAGCCTCCATCACTCCACACCCTATCCACGAAACCCTAATCCACCTTGGAGTGTTTTGAGCCATTGTTGTATGTACTTGGTGATTTTGAAGCTTGAGAAGGAAGGGGAAGCTTGAGGATTCAAGAGGAAGTCAGTAGATCTGGGAGTTGAGCTACATTTATGACTTATTTGAGGTATAAAGTTTATACCTTGGCTTTCCATTGCTTAGATCTTCCTTTAGGGTTGTATTTTACCATTTTTTGAGCCGTTCATGGATGCAAGCATGTTTTGGGGTCATGACTTCAGATCTAGAGCCTTTGAGGGACTCCACAGCATAAAGCTGCCAACTTTATGGCCATGGGAGTCCCATGAAAAATTTGAACCACTTTTTAGGGCCTTTTGAGCTAAATAACTCATGCAAGGAAGTAAAGTTTGTAAATTTACGTGATATATCGACTATAGGGGACCAAATCTATGGATTGGATGTGTTGAGCCCAACAGAAAGTGATTTAATGGACATAGACCATGGGGGACTCGACAAGTTGTTCATACAACTCGGTGAGTTGGGTCGTGGTCCCCCAACCTTTTCTGTTACCGAGTAAACTCGTTGACTCTAGGAGATGACTCAGTGAGTTGGCCATGTTTTTGAGTTATGAAGATTGAGGAACTCGATGTGTTTAAGGAGGGAATTGGCGAGTTGTGAGTGAAATGTCTCATCTTTGTTTGAAGGAGAACTCGACGAGTAGGATCAAGATTTCCAGAGTTTCATGGAGCAAGAACTTGACGAGTTGATGGACTAACTCGGCAAGCTAAGTCAACCAGGAGGTTGAATTTTACCAGAATGTTGACTTTGATGTTGACTTTGACCAAGGTTGACCCTTAGAGGGTTAAGAAGTACGGAATGGATTCTATAGGGTTGTCTCATGTAAAGGTTTGGGCCCAATTTGGAAAATTGGGCCATTAATGGGCTTTCATGGATTATGTAGTATGGGCCTCGATGGATCGGGGGGTGAAATGGTCATTTCAACCCAAGTAAGGGTTTTGGATCATGGTTTGAGACCCAGTTGCTAATTGGGTGATGTTTTGGGCATTGATAGCTCGAGGAGTTGCTAGGACAACAACTAAGGAGTTCTTGCAGTGGACTTCAACAGTACGAGGTGAGTTACCTTCCAGTAGAAGTGGGTCGAAGGCACCAATACCGGCCCACTAGTAAGATTTATAGTAGAGATGATTGTCTTTGTGATAATTATCTGGTATGTCACTATATGTTATGCTTTATGTGCTAGTATGCTATGATATTATGTGATAGTAGCATGAGGGGTAGGATAGACCCCAATACCGGTCGATAGGGCCAAAGGGGTATGCCAGCA
Organism: Lactuca saligna; assembly: GCF_052625555.1. Taxonomy (NCBI): domain Eukaryota; kingdom Viridiplantae; phylum Streptophyta; class Magnoliopsida; order Asterales; family Asteraceae; genus Lactuca; species Lactuca saligna. The sequence continues at coordinate 204,834,690 of NC_136421.1, forward strand.
CTCGGTTAAGCTAGGCAGAATATGACTTATGTGTTTATGGGATAACATGTTATATGGTACAAGTAGGGGGTGAAATAGTCCCCGGTACTGTTCGATAGGATCGAAGGGGTAGGCCAACACCCATATATGCTAGCCAATAGGAGCATCGTATGTATATGATAGGATATTATGTGGTAGTGGTAGGGGTGAAATATTCTCCAGTTACCGGTTGAAAGAGAAAGAAGGGGTAGGCCAGCACCCAGATATGCTAGGCGATTACCGGTTGAAAGAGACCGAAGGGGTAGGCCAACACCCAGATATGTTAGGCGGTTACCGGTTGAAAGAGACCGAAGGGGTAGGTTGGCACCCAGATATGCCTGACAGTATGTTATTTGTATGGTATGTTGTATGATGGAAGAACTCATTAAACTTCGTGCTAACGGTTTTCATTTTTGGTTTCAGGTACTTCATTTTCAAAGGAAAAGGAGTCGACGATCGCAACGCATCACACTATGCTTGCCGCACTTGAGATCTTTGGGATTACACTCTAATATTGTTTTATGACGACACGTTTTGATTGTTGACACTTTGGTTTTGACATGGGATGTTATTATGTATGTTTTTAGATTGTTGGTTTTATAATAACTTAATAATAAATTAAAATTTTGGATCGCATTTTTGGGATGTTACAAGTAATATCAAACTCGTAGTTTAGACCGTCATTATAGGATTTTGCTCCATGCTCACGATTTGAATTTGTTTGATCTTGTTGTATGTTGTTCGTTTTTTCACGTACCTAAAAAAATCAGTTATTAGAAACTATATTAACCAAATTAAAAAAAATCCAAATAGATAAAATATTACATTTTTCTTTGTTTTCTTCTTCATAACTTGTTCTACTCTAGATTCCTTTTTCTTTTATGGTGGACGACCTTTACTACACACTTGCAATGGTGGTAATAATTTCGTAGTCGAGTCTAAAACAAGAACATCTTCAACTACCAAATTGATCTTACTACTACAACCCCAAACCGAATCATCATTTAACTTTTCTTTAGCTATATTTACACAACTTAGCAATTATTCATACTTTTCGCGGGAATTAGCAATATGCGCAACCTTGTAAAAATTGGAACACAAGTGGTCAAATTGTTTAGCATTTTCACCACTCATCAAATCTTCATAACATTTTATCACTAAGTAGTGTCCATGCTTCACATCTTTCCTCCAACGAGACAAAATATACCGTGGATGGATTTCTTTAACATCCTTCTCAATCAATATTTTTACCACATGCCTACAAATAATTCCTCGAAACTCAAACAATTTACAAGAACATTATATATCACATTCAGTCTCATCATAAACTAACGGCATAACAACTCTTTTTTTAGAATCTCCATGTTTCCCTTCGATAATATCTGTGACATGAAATACATAGAGTGCACCATTCACTTTGACCAATGAAGAATTGCAAAACAACATACATCGTAACTCATCTTGAAACAACTTAAATATTGCATTTGTGTATGCTTCCTGAATCTATCTCTCAAAATAAAACCCAATTACTAATTTATATGAATAATTGAGAGACTCAAAATCAGCCTTATTTTCTTTTTCAATCTTGCTTTTCCGTGCATTGTCATATTGCTCAACAAATTGTCGTAACGAGGTTTTAGAATTAACATACACATCAAAAAAAGCATTCATGCTTTCACTTCTTTGCGTAGTAGACATCCCCGCCCAAAAAGTTTTCTTGAACATATATCGGCACCCAACGCATTTGATCATTAAATAAAGAACTTAACCACTCATTTTTTTCAACTACGTACTTTTCAACCAGCTTGCACCACACATCTTCATACTCTTGAGTGTCCGTAAACTCACATACAAGGGTTTTTAGAGTCTTCTTTATTACTTTATATTGAGGCAACCTACTTAACTTTTCAGAAATGTTTTTCATAATATGCCAAAGACAAAGACGATGATGAGATTCAGGGAATACAAGTACCACAACTCCTTGCATTGATCGACATTGATATGTTATTATATCTTTTGGTGCCTATCCATGCATGCATTCTAACCATGGATTGAATAACCATAAATATGTTTTTGTGTCCTTTCGCGAAAGCAAACCACATCCAAATAAGATAGATTGTCCATGGTGATTTACTCCAACAAAAGGCGCAAACAACATATTATATTTGTTAGTCAAATATGTTTTATAAAATGAAATAACATTCCCGAATGACTTGTATGCTTCCCTTGACCTTGCATCTGCCCAAAATACATTTCGCATACGGCTTTCATCATCCATATCAGTCATGTAGAAAAAAAAATTGAACTCCTTTTTCCATACGGACAAAATAATTACAAAGTGCCTCGGCATCCCTAAGCCCAAGTCTTAGTTGTCTTACTTTTGCGATGTAAGATCTACAATTTGTCTCACCAAAAGGCAAATTGTCATACCCTTTCGCTTCAACAACTAATTAGCGAAAGCTTTTATTTAACCGAATTTCATAATAATTATTCAACTCAAGTATTCTCTTAGCATATGAATCCATTTTCTTATGTGATGGTTGGAAATGAGATTTTTTGGGACTTAACGCATGATTATGTTTTAGAAAAACACTAGAGATAACGCATCTTCCATCACCATATGCAATTACACTAATTTTTGCTTTAGAATTTGTTTTAGTGGTCTTTTTATATGGTTTTCTTGTTTTAGGCACATATACCCCTCCTCTAGCACATTCAAGTGAATAGTATGTTTTAGCACAAGAATCTTTTGTTCTTGTACTAGATTTCCATATACCAAATCCAGTCTAGAATGCATATGCTTTAAAGTAATTGTAAAGGTCTTCTTCAGAATCAAACTTCATTCGATCTTTAGGAATCTTTTGATCTTGAGTATTAAGAACTGTATGCCCTTCAACTGAATTTGCAGCCTCTTCAATTGAAATTGCATCCTTTTCTACTGAAACTACAACCTTTTCTATTGAATTTGCAGCCTTTTCAACTGAATTTGAAACCTCCATACTGATCAAATATCAAATATTTAATTAACAATAACCCAAAGATTTTATCAATAATAAAGCAGCATAACCTACTATAAATTGTAATATTAATAAACAAATAAGAGTTATTTTATTCTAAATATAACTATACAACTATATTATAAATACAAATACGACAACCAAATGGCAGCCAAAGAACGAATGATTCACATTTTTTGTATGTTGATTACACATCAGGCATAAAGAAGAATTGATATCCAAACCTTTATGATGTAAATTGATTCTCAAGGGAAGACGATTCATGTGTCTACACCATAACATTAACTCTAATGGGAAGTAGGGTGGTGATCAGACAAAGGCAAAGTATATAGTTCATGATCAAGATAATCAAGATAATTACAATCGTAATTTTCAATGATGATATAACATTTGAATAACTGAATATATTTCTATATATTACTTGTTTTCTCATATGATTATGTACACATCCAAAATAATTGTAGTGGACCAAAGAGGAAAAATGTAACCAAAGACACCATCTAAAAAACACCATTACTGTGTGTAGTACCTTCACATAATTAAAACAAAAACTACCTGATTGTTGTTGATAGTTGTTGTTTTGATTGTTGTTGCTGGCGCTCGGGTAGCAATTGTCGTGGGCAACAGAGTAGATGAGAAGAAGGGTTTGAGAAGGAATTGGTATTGACAAGGAATCGGGATTACAGGTCTGTTGCGCACATTCATGTGATCATCTTACGTGATTTTTTCTTTTCTCTCAATTACCTCATTATGGGCACTATAAGAATATCAAATTAAGTTAGATGAGATTGAATATTGATGACAATGACATAATTTTAGTGGGTAGGTATATTAGTAGGAAGAAATAGTAGGAGACAATTTAATTTCTCTTTATTTATTACAAACATAAATTATCAAAAATCCAAAATTATTCTGATACATGATATCTGATATAATTTATATAAGAAAGATTTATTTATTTTTGTTAACTATCCTTAATTATTTTAATTTGATGTTTTTATGTGCCTTCAAAGTATGGGGTGTACATCTAAAAATACAATAGTTACCATCTAAAAACAATAATATATAATATAATAAATGTTTCAAGATGTGTTCATGACACACCTTGTTAAAGTGCATAATGATCCTTGTAAACAATTAGTAAAACATTTAAAGATTACAATTCACAACTTAAAAAACTTAAATCTTTATTATTTAAGAAAACACTAGCATTATAACACATTCTAAAATCAGTTCAGAAAATAACAACTAAAAAAACCTAAGTTATAAACAACAATTCTATGCAAGTAACATAAAAAATAAGAAAACAAAACTGAAGTCACAACTAAATAGCAATGAATTCACAACTTAATAAACTAATATTATAAAAGTAAACAACAAAAGACAGATTACGACATTAAATTCACAACTTAAAAGAAGGTAAAAATATTCAAAACAAAAATTCACATACCTGATGCAGATTTGCTAGTGTTTCACCATAGATTAGAGAGAAAGAGTGGAGACGAGTTAGCCAGAACTAAAACTTGAAGAAAACAAAACCAGATTTCGTCGAAGCTTGTAGATCTGGACGTCGGTGGTGGTGACAAAAATCGTAGATTTGGGCCGAAGCTCGCAAATCTGAGCATTTGTGGTGGTGGAAATCATAGATCTAGACCAAACAACATTAAATCTGGCGGCCGAGGACACAACGATGATAGATCTAGTGCGACATAGAAGGTAATGTTTCATTGGAGCATCATATCTACTACTTTTTCACTAAAGATTAGAGACGAAGAAGAGGCAAAAGATCTGATGGTGTTTCATGGAAGATCAGAGGATGATGACAGCAACATTGACGATAGTTGACTATAGTGGTGGATCTTTGTCGCTTGTAGATCTGGAACAGAAAATCTAAGATCTAGTGGTGAAAATCGTAGTTCTGAAGCTGGAAATGTAGACATGGAACAGGATAGAGCATGTGGATCTGATGGAAGTGGTGGGCCAATAGTAGGAAGTGATGACAGCGGTGGTGCAACGACGACATGACAACGGTATGTCGGTGGTGCGATGGTGGTTGGTGGTAGCTAGTGGTAAAGTTGGTGTATTCTTCAAGTTTGATGAGAGAGTATAATGGCTTAAGTGTTTGTTATCTTATACCTAATAATGAGTTTTAAGTTTAATTTTTCAAAAAATTACCACTAAGCCTTTATTGTTTTTGTTAATTTATCAAATAGTAAAAATAATCAAATAATTAGAATCAACTAAAATACTCTTAATAATAAGCTAAAAGAAATGGTTCTTATATATATATATATATATATATATATATATATATATATATATATATATATCGGGTTAGTTTATAATATCGATGGATAACTATTGTGCGGACGTGTGGACAGTGCTATTCTATGAGAATTACTAAGAGAATAGGTTGTTTAGTAATTTAAATACGTTCAACCTTATACAACTATCGTCATTTTCATGAACTCTCATTAATTCTTATTATTTTTGTTCTCATATATCGTTTTTCACTCATTTTCATTCTTACAGAATACGACTCAATAAACATTATGACAAAATCAGAATAATAATAAAAAGTTTATAATAACCTTATAGACGATTTAACTAGTGGGAATGTGTGATAATGACATCAATTATGTAATATTGAATGTATTAATATTATTCAACAACATATTTTCTTTGTCATTCTCACATAATAACATTGTTCACACATCCGCACAGTAGATTCAATCCACATTTGAACCTAATAAATGTCAATCCACAAATCTCTCTCTCTCTCTCTCTCTCTCTCTCTCTCTCTCTCTCTTTTTATATATATATATATATATATATATATATATATATATATATATATATATATATATATATATCTATTCTGATAAATGAATATGTTTATTCTTCTATTGACAAGTGTCGTAATATTAGAATTCATCATTAATATTATATGTTCCTTATCATGCCACTTGTCAACCTATTAATTATCCATTTTAAATTTCAAAATTTTAAATTTCTCACTCTAATTACATTAAATTAATAATTGATTCTCCATTTTAAATTTTAAATTTTAAAAATTTTCAATTTAATTATATTAAATTAATAACATTAAAATAAAATAAAATCAATACAGATTATAAAGTGATATAATTTCACGTATTTGTTTAAATCAACGATTACAATTTTACATAACTAAAAAAATATCTCTTAAGTAATAATTTATTTAAAATAATTGATTAATAATTTTAATTTTTATTATGAAAATTTAATTAATTTTATAATCGGTGTTGTCACGGGTTAGTATATATATATATATATATATATATATATATATATATATATATATATATATATATATATATATATATATATATATATATATATATATATATATATATATATATATAGGGGATAGGGAATATACATTACAGGCCCACCTAAGCTTAGGTACTAAACCTCCAAGATATGTCGTTTTTACTTGCAAAATATACCCGGTTTGGTTTCACTTGGTAAATATATCATCCTCCATAACATTTATTTCTTTCATTATCGTTTTACCATCTCTATTTTCTTTCCTCCATTATCGTTTATTACTTCACCTAAGTAAGCATTACTAAACCCTAAACCCTAACCCAAAACCCTAAACCCTAATCCCTAAACCCTAAACCTAAACCCTAAATCCTAAACCCTAAACCTAAACCCTAAATTCTAAACCCTGAACCCTAAACCTAAACCCTAAGCCCTAAACCCTACACCCTAAGCCTAAACCCTAAAACCGAAACCCTAAACCCTAAACCTAAACCCTAAACACTAAACCCTAAACCATATTGTGTCGATCTTGAATTTACATCTTGAAGTATTAATCATGAATCCATTAACCATAATCTTTATATAGTAAAACTATCTATTTTCAAGAGGTTTAGTACCTAAGCTTAGGTGGGACTGTAATATATATTTCCTTTTCCCATATATATATATATATATATATATATATATGAAAGGTAGAACATCTACCTATACCATGTTAGTAGATTTCCTAATTGTTTGAACGCACGAAACATTCTTTTTATCATAATATAATCCATCGATTATCATCCAATTGAACTTAAATATAGTGAGTTCACATCCGTGAATAGTCAAGAAGAGCGCATGTCAATAATGAGGTCCTTTAATTTTAAATTCCACAACGGCCGTTTGAGGATGAAAGTAAATTTAACTTTTCGCGTGTAACAAATGCTTATCGTGACTATTTAGCGAGGCTTGTTACGTTGCTAACGCCACTGCATGGTAATAGATGCCGGCAAGTTTTTGTCGGAAAAAGCTATAGAACAAGTTTAGCGAGGTGAAGTTGAGGGTTTGATGGTCATTTTATAATCTTTTGAAAAAATGTAGGTTTATGGAGATAGATCACCTATATGATATTTTATGAAATATCTCTAAATTTATTGAATGTTAATCATTAGAAATTCTAAGAGTAAAATGATAAGTTTTACTATAAATATAATGGTATTCATATTTTCTCATTGTTTTTAACCTGTCGTTTAAGTATTTTTGATTTTTGATGCTTTCGAGTAAAGGCTTGTGCAACTCTATTCTAACTTATGTTTCTATGTACATTATTAATGAAATGGAGTAGAGGGTAAAAACCATCAATGACATATCATAAATTTTCAGTCTATGTTTGAACATTGTGTCATTTAACCAACAAGTAAATGGGTCCATGAATAATGGTATCTCTTACATGTTAGGTAAAATTATGGGTCTATGGCATATCATAGGTTAAATTGTGGGTAAAGTAAAAGTAAAGACCATCAAAACATGTTTTGGTGGAATATTTAGAAATTCAGAACGTTTTGGTGTTTGCTTTGAAGAAATCTAGAAAGTACGTTTTATTTGATAATATTGCAGCGATCTTTTTAGTTGGTTCTTTTTGTAGAAATCAAAAACCTAAAGTTGGTTGGCTTTATTGGTTTCAAAACTCGATTTTGGCTATCCTTTTGTAATTGTAATATTTTTTTGCTTCTTATTACTTACAAACTTTAATTGTTCCAGAAAAACACCATAAACTAAGTATCATGGTTTTCCGATCTTTTTGTGTGAATATTATGTTATCTAACGAACTTATACATGAGTTTATGAAAATTTGTATCTCGCACATGGCTAGGGATAACTTTATAGATCACATATGCAATGTTTATGTGGGCCCCAAACAGTCAATATACTATGTGTGGGGTTCGATAAATAAAGGTTAATTTTGAAGCTTTATTCAATAGACCGACTTTTTCGGTCTTTCGCATAACATTTGTTATTTGGTGAAGAATATCAATTAACGATTTTTAATATCTATTTTTACTAAGTTAGGGCTCGGTTTGTTTGGCAAGCAAACCTAAACAAGCTTAACAAGTGTGAGGCTCAGCTAGTTGGGACCAGATCACAAAACAAGCCTATAAAAAAAGACTTAAATAATCATACAAATCCACAAAAAATCATCCAACATATTACAATTAAATTAATTACCAATGCATTATTTTTTAACGCTCAATGCAAGTGAAATATTATGATATGAATGAATCCATTGTACGCAGTCTTTTAAATGAAAATAAAAATATGTAGAAAAGAAATTGATTTGGAAGAGAGTTATAGGGAATGACCGGTGAATTTCATCTGTCTCTTGAGTAATCTATAGAAATGAGGCAATAAACACCAACAAAAACTCTATTCCTTTTCTTTTCTTATGTAATTGATGATTTTCAGATTTATATCTTTTAACTAGGAGTAGAGACAACACAAAAAACATATAGACAAACTCGTTAGGCGCTTCCGGGATGATCGACTAGCGAGTAACGAGTATTCGGTCTAGAAGGGTAATACTCGGATTGGATAAATTATATGAAATAAATTTTAAGAAAAATATATAAAAAATATCACAAGTTTATTACATTTTATAACAAAATAGATGGATATCAATAACAATTACAATTTTGTTTTTCTAAAATAAGTCAAAATTTCTGAGTTTTTCCGGGTTTGACTGATTTTTTCCGAGTTGACCAAGATTGACCGCTTTTCTCTAAGGTATACCGAATTGGAGCCGAGTTTGACTGAGTAGCACTGAGGTTGACCAATTTTGATCAATTTCGAGTATTTTTGGCCGATTCCTAATTAAGCGCATGTCTGAATCCAAGGACCCGACGGCCTAGGCCGAGTTTTGCAACATTGACTACATAAAAATATCAAATCGAGGATTTGATTAAGGGAACCTAGAGTGATAAGTAGATGTAAATAGAATTTCTCCAATACATCAGTTGCCTCTCCTTTAAACGGTCAATCATATTCATAATGAGATGATAATTAAAGGAAACAAACATATAACATAAAAAAAGGTTTTGATGCAAGAAATTGAAATAATCGAACACATTAAGGGAAAATAATTATCAATAATGAAATAGGAAGAAAAGGTAAGGACCGTAACCATCTCAAATGTTGGTGCTTTTTAGACATACATGTCTAATGCATCGCTTGAACCCTAATTATGTTAAGATGAGGATCTACGACTTAATCTCTATGCATGACTTCAAAACTTGATTATAGACCAGATCCAAGACACTACTAGATCAGCTTGACTTGGAGATCCATAAAGTTGCAAACTTTATGAGATCTAACCATTCCAATATTCAAGAACAAACAAACTAAAGGGACAAAACTCAAGGTCTAATAACTTGAAATGATAAAATCGGGCCTTGAACACTTACAAAGGTCCAGAAGAGTACCAAACTGAAGAATGAGGGCTTACTTGTTGGATCTTTGCTTCCTACCTCCACATTCTTCCTTCTTTAGCTTCAAAAACATCAAACTAACTCAAAAATGGGAGGGAAAGATGATTAGGGTTGCAAAGGATGATTTGGGGAAATGGAGGATGATAAAGAGACCAACTCTTGGGGACTTAACGAGATTATATAGGGTGCAACACCCTAAAAATTAGGGTTTTCTCCACCAGCCGCCAATACGCTGTGGAATGACACCAACACACTGTGTTGGTCCAATAAACTTCGTGAGCCAAAGGCTTATCGCCACGCCGTGATGAGGATTCACCACGTTGTGGCCAAAGAGAAATCATGAACAATTTAGAAATTATTTCATACCTGGAATCGAGTGTTACCAATCTCCCCCATTTGAATCAGACTTCGTCCTCGAAGTCCGCCGCCCCAAATAACTCTAGGTACTGCTCTCACATCTCATCCTTAGGCTCCCAAGTCCATTCCGATCCCTCGCAGTGCTGCTACTGCACCTTTACCAGCTCGATTATCTTGTTCCTCAAGGTTTTCACCTTCCTATCCAAAATCGCCACCGGTCTCCCAATATAATTCAGACGGTCATCCACCTGAATATCCTCCAATGGTACCACTGCAGAATCATCCACTAAACACTTCCAGAACTGAGAGACATGAAACGTGCTATGAATTTGACTGAGCTCATCTGGATGATCCAAGCGATAAGCAACTCGGCCCACCCAAGCCAAAACCCTAAAAGGACAAATATAGTTGGGGCCCATCTTGCCCTACTTCCTAAACCGGATGACACCTTTCCACGGTAACACCTTCAAGAGAACCATATCTCCCACCTGGAACTCTAAGTCTAACCGACGCCAGTCAGCATAACTATTCTGTCGACTCTGAGCTGTTTGGAGCCTGCTCCGGACCTACTGAATCAACTCAGTGGTCTTGAGCACCACCTCGGTACTCCTAATAATCCACTGACCAACCTTACCCCAACAAATCAGAGTCCTGCATTTCCTCCCATAGAACATCTCAAAAAGAGGTCGATCAATGCTGGCGTGATAACTGTTGTTATATGAAAATTACGCTAACGGAAGCTATGTATCCCAACTCCCTCCAAAGTCCAACATATATGCACGCAACATACCCTCAGGAGTCTGAATAGTCCACTCATTCTGACCATCGGTCTACGAATTAAATGTTGCATTGAAATGAAGACGAGTGCCCAACTTATCATGAAACCTCTTCCAAAATCCGGAAGTAAAACGAACTTCCCTGTTAGAAACCACTGATATCGGCACCACCTCCCTGATATAAACCTCAGCCAACTTCTCTCTAGAAATACTCTCCTGAACCGGAATAAAATGCGCGCTCTTGGTAAAACGATCCACAATGACCCAAATCGAATCCACTCCGTGCGCAGTCCTGGGAAGCATCGTGATAAAATCCATGGTGATGTCTTCCCATTTCCATATGGGAATCTCCAATGACTACATTTTTCCATGAGGTTGCTGATGCTCGGCCTTGACTTTCCTGCAAGTCAAGCACCGCTCCACGTACCAAGCCACATCCTGCTTCATTCATGGCCACTAATAATCAAGAAGAAGATCCCTATACATCTTCGTCGCCCGAGGATGAATGGGGAACCTCAACTTGTGAACCTCCTCCATCAGAATCAGACACACTCCACGTAATACGAAACCTAAATTCGCCGACGCAAAGTCAACAATCCACAACTATCATAATCGAAAGAAGCCACCTGTCCCATAATACGCTCGCTCTTTCGGTACTTTTCCTTCATAGCCTCGACTTGAGCCTCATGAATCCGCTCCAAAAATGGAGTAATCAAGGTCATCCTCAAACATATGTCTCTGATCAGAGCCGTGACTGCCTTGCGACTGAGAGCACCAACCACCACATTACCCTTCCCCAGGTGATAAAGGATATCACAATCATAATCCTTCACTACATCCAACCATCAACGTTGCCTCATATTCAGATTCGGCTGGTCCATCAAGCACCTTAAGCTCTTGTGATTCGTGTAAATAGTACAATGGATCCCATAGAGGCAATTCCGCTAAATCTTGAGGGAGAAAATCACGGCCCCAACTCCAAATCATGTGTCGGATAATTCGCCTCATGAGGCTTTAGCTTTCTCGAAGCGTAAGTAATCATGCGACCCCTATGCATTAGCACTGCCCCTAAATCTGTGATCGAAAATCGACGCCTCACACAACCGCTGTCTCGGAGTCTCAAAAGCTTCCTGCTGCTCAAGCCCCCATCGAAATGTCACCGTCTTCTTGGTCAGTTGGGTTAACAGAACAACTCTCTTGGAGAAATCCTAGATGAATCTCCGATAATAACCAGCCAAACCAAGAAAACTTTGAATCTCAGATGGAGACCTCGGAACCTCCCACTGCATCATGAACTTAACCTTGGTCAGATTGACCATAATATCCTTATGGTTGACAATGTGCCCCAGAAGCTACACCTCGCGCAACCAGAACTCACACTTGGAGAGCTTCACAAAAAGTCTCTCCCTACTCAAAGTCTCCATCACTTCCCTCAAGTGCTCCTCCTGCTACTCTTGAGTCTTGGAATAAACCAAGATATTGTCAATAAATATTATCACACCCTGATCCAATATCGGTCTGCACACGCGGTTCATGAGATCCATGAATGCGGCTGGAGCATTGGTGAGCCCAAAAGGCATCACTACGAACTTGTAATGACTATATCGAGTCCGCAAAGCTGTCTTCTATACATCATCATCCCCGAACCACATCTGATGATAAATTGATCGCAAATCAATCATGGAGAACTAAGATGCACCCTGAAGCTGGTAAAAAAGATCATTAATCTTCGAAAGTGGATAACGGTTCTTCACTGTTACCTTATTCAACTCCGGGTAATCAATGCACCTACGATGAGACCCATCATTCTTTTTTACGAATAAGATCGATGCTCCCTAAGGCGAACTACTGGGTCGAATAAGTCCCTTGTCTAACAGCTCTTCCACCTTGCAGACAAATCCTACATCTCGGGAGGATCCAATCGATATGGTGCTTTGGCTATCAGAGCTGCACTTGGAACCAGATCAATCCTAAACTCAACCTGCCTCTTCGGAGGCACCCCAGGAAATCCTCCTAGAATATATCCGAATAATCTCGCATAATAGGCACATCATCCACGGCTTCCTTACCCTTATACCGAGTATCCATGACATAGGTGACATAACTCGAGAAACCCTGCTGAAGATAGCGTCTGGCCCTCGTTGTAGAATACAAAATCAACCCATGTTGCGGTCTTTGCCAATGAATCACCAACTCTCCCCCACTTGGGGTCCGAACCTGAACTAACTGCTGCTCACGGTCGATCACTACCCCATTGGGATCAACCAATCCAAGCCCACAATAACCTTGTTCCCACACAGAGGAATAGGAACCAAATCGACCGGATACTGCTTGCTGAATACCTAGAGAGTACAAACCCAATGAACCCTCACAACCCGAACAGACCTATCATCAATAATCTTGGCATCTAGAGGAAAATTTAGCTCTCCCGGAGCTCCAACAAACCTCTTACTCGACGCAAGCGATACAAACAATTGGGTAGCCCCCGAATCCAACAATACCAATGCAAGGATACCATTCACAAGGAATGATCCTAAAATAAAGCATATAAACATAAGCAAGCAATTCAATATAAATAAAGAGATAAGGATAAGATACATACCCGTCATTACATCGGGAGATGCACGCGCCTCCTCGGAGATCAAATGGAAAGCCATGCTCTTTGCCACAGGCATGTTTGCCCAGCCCTGGCGGCCATCAATAATCTGAAGAGTCGCAGGAGCGGGTGCTGACACTGGTCCTGCTGCAGCCAAAATCGGACAATGGGCCTTCTTGTCGCCCCTATGATTGCAATGAAAGCAAATAATATTTGATCCTTGGGTGGTGGTAGCGGTACACTCCCTTCTATAATGACCCGTCCAACCGTATTTGAAGCAATCGGAACCATCAACCTTGTACCACCCCTTGTATGTCCTGTTGCACTTGCCACAGCGGCTATAGCCCTGATGGCCTCTCGATCCGGAATCCGATAACTTGGGCCTTTATGCCTCGACCCCCTGATGTCTGAATCTCATCCAACTTCCTCTTCCTCTCTATCTCCAGGTTAATCTTCTTCTCCCTAGCTCGAGCTATCATATCCTCCAGCCTCTTGCAGCTGAATCTTGACCTTGAAATAGAGCGGGTTTTGACCCTGATCTACTCCAAACCCGTGTAAAATTAATGATTTTGGATCAAATTTTACGATTCTTTTACCTGTTAACGACCCCTACCCGTTAATCCTTTTATTAAAAGGGTCGAGTATGGATCACTATCGATCCGATCCGTTTATGACCCCTCCTATCTAAATTTTGAAATATAAAGTAATTAGTTATATGCTATAATACATTTATCAATCTTCAGATACATGAAGTGAGAAGTTAAACAGTTAGATGTTCCACTTCAACTTCCCAGTTTAGTTCCTAATCCAAATGGCAGATTGTAGTCAACTCTAAATATAATCGACTCGATAATCTTTGAAATCGACTATGAAATCGACATTACACAATTAAGACTCAAGAGAAAGAAGAAAAAGGCTTAAATCAAGATTCATGAACAAGAAGAAAAGGCTACAATTGAGGGATTGGAATTCCACAATCATAATACATTAGAAAAGTTATTTATATAACTATAATTGAAGTTTGTTTTCTAATGAATGTTGTTTGATTTTAGTGATCATGTTATGTAACACCTAAAAATTCAAGCCAATTTAAAACTTTTTAAACAACCCAAAAACCATTAGTTATTACAAACTTGTTTTCAAAATGTAGAATGTCAGAGTATCCCAGAAACATAGTCATAAAAAGTGAGGAGCTGTACGATCACGCCTTTGCCTTACCACGATCCTCTGATGCACCTGAAACAGTAAACTGAAATTGTAACCCCGAAAGCTTAGTGAGTTACCCCCAAAATACCGATACATATACAGTCCACATAGCAATATCAACTTTAACATATCATATCAATCAAAACAGAACAACATGCACTGGGTCCACAACTTTACAAGCTGGACCACCCCTAGGCCCTCAGTACGAGTCTGGAATGCCTACCGGGCCCTCAGCTCGTATATGGAATGCCATCGAGCCCTCAGTACGAGTCTGGAATGCCTACCGGGCCCTCAACTCTAATCTAGAATGCTCCAGAGTCCTCAGTATGAGTCTGGCATGCCTACCGGGCCCTCAACTCATATCTAGAATACTTTAGGGTTTGTTGGCTACCGCATGGAGCAGTACAACATCAACCCATCCCACATAACATGTCGACATGTAACCGATAAATCCACAAGCAGGTAATCAATCAGTATCACAGGCAGTCCTACAGATCTACCCGACTAGCATATCAACTGGCATACATTACTAACTCAACTCAACATATCAATGACTACTAGGATATCAAATCCAATGGGCCGGCCTTGGTGCCTTAGACCCCTTAGTATAGTGAGGATAACTCACCTGTCACTGCTGAATTCCCGTAGGTGAAGCTCTCGCTGCTAGTTGACAGATTCCCGAATTGTCCACATCAAACAATACCCAATTAATAATTGGGTTCCAAGCCTAAGGTCCAACTCACACTATAAAAGCCCAAAAGTAAAATAATGGGCCAAAGCCCAACATATGGCCAACTTTTCCAAATTGGGCCCACACCCTCATATAGGCCTCACCCTAAGCCTATCAACATATTCTAGTCCATATGATTATTCTTGGATGGCCCATTAATAATCCAATTACCAAGCTCAAAGGAAAGGCCCAACACAAAACCCAAGTGAAATTAGGGTTTCACATAAAATGACAATTAGGGTTAAGTGTTTCTCACTTAACCCATTAAGGACTTAATCCATTTAGTCCCTCACTTTACTAAATAAGTCTTATGATGTAATTGGGCTTAATACTTAATTCCATTCCATTGGCCCACATGTGGGTCCCGATAAGTCCAAGCCCAAAATCCCAAAATTAGGGTTTTTCACATGAAATGATGATTAGGGTTAAGTGTTACTACTTAACCCATTAAGGACTTAATCTACCAAGGACTTAATCCATTAAGTCCAATATTGCTTTTAGGTTAATTTTGCCAATGATTATTATTTAATATTTC
This sequence comes from Lactuca saligna, assembly GCF_052625555.1. Taxonomy (NCBI): domain Eukaryota; kingdom Viridiplantae; phylum Streptophyta; class Magnoliopsida; order Asterales; family Asteraceae; genus Lactuca; species Lactuca saligna. The sequence goes on from NC_136421.1 coordinate 204,850,695, forward strand.
AAGTTTACCAAATAATTCCCATGTGTGTGTTCCGATCAATTTCCACAAGTTAGGGTTCTATGCCTTTAGGGTTTTCTAACCCAATACTAGTTCATTAGTCCATTGGTTGGGCTTTTAGGTCACATTGGGCCTATTAATGTTTTATTAGGTAAATTAGGGTTTCCTTGGGCCCATTAGGGCTTCATTGGGCCCACTTTGACCAAGCATCCCCCAAACGAGTCCAAAAATGCAAACGAGGCACACCGCCACCCAATACGGCGACCGGTTGCGGCAAGAGGTGGCAGCCACCACCTCACGATGGTGGTTTAGACTTTCTTTTTTCATTATTCCTATACTATTACAACTTACAAAGAAATATCAAACACACACACACACACGGCTACATACACGCAACAATATGATTACACACACAAAGCCACCCTTGTGGTGGTATACGGTGGTAGAGAAGTAACATCCGGCCGATAGCCACCATGGTTGGCTGCCATGGTGGTTCTAATTGTTTTCCGGCCAACCCAAAAATGCATACGCACGTCGACATTCACAAAACCATGCACACACACACACACATGAAAAAACACCCACCGCAGCCCTTTGTCGATCTTGAAGGAGGTTGACGGTGGCAGTCGGAGCGGAGATGGCAATAGCTCTCATTAGTGGTGGTGGTTATGCATCGGCAGGAAGGAGATGAAGGGGAACGATCGGGTCAGCAACAACGTCAGCCACGCAACAGTGAACAAGAAAGTTCATCGGCCTCCGGCGGTCACTCGTTGCCAACCGCGACTGCGGTAGCAGCACTGAGGCGGCGAAGAACATGGCTAGGCGGCAACGGTGTTGACGGCGCCAACGATAGACGAATGGGCATCAACAAGATCTGAACAACGTAGAAGAAGAGTGATTGGAGTGGTCTTGACCTCGTCGGAACAGTCCATCAGCGACGAAGAAGCGATGCTCGGTCCTCGTTGGCAACTTCAACTCCAACAACGAAAGTGCAGCGGCGACTGGGGGGTAAAAGCAAACTGAAAACGATGAAGGATCACTCGCTGTCCCCTCCCCCGGTGGTCTTCAACTTCTCCGGTCATAGAGGCTGGATTCGTTGGTCTCGGTTGGACTGGACAAGCGACATGGTGGTGGGGTTCCGGAGTTGAGAGATAGAAGATGGAGGCTGATTGAAGATGAGAGGGAGGTATAAGGGGAAGGTGACGGCTGGAAATAGAGTTAGGGTTTAGAGAGAGTAGCGATGGGTTTTATACCCGGATCCTTTTAAATCTTTCCCATAACAACACATATGGTCCCTCCTTCCCATATTTCTTTTTTATTAAGCCCCCAGAGGTCCAAATATTGACATTTAGCTTCCCGAACCAACACTCCTCCAATTATCATTCGATTTTTGGGCTATAATAAAATACAACAATGATAAAATCACTTCCCGAGATTCCTACTTTACTATTTAATTACTCCATTAAAAATCGGGATGTTACAACTGTCCCCCACTTAAATTTGATTTTGTCCTAGAAATCATTTCTTATCATCCCTTACACACCAAACAACTTGAACTACTTGGCTACAATCATGAACATAACCCTAGCCTTTTCAAGGCAATCGTAGCCAACCCTTGCATGGCTCTAAGACCTGGAGATAAATGAATCTCTTACAATATGATCATATGTAATCAATCTGAAATCTCGAGTCTCGAGATGACCTGGCTTCCTGACAGACTGCTCATACTTAATCATCTGTAACATCCCCCACTGACACATATAACAATATTGTCCGGTTTAGGCTACCTACGTGAAAATTGAAATCACAGACCCAATTATCCCTGTAGGTCACTTAGCCTAACCGAAGCAATCTATTATTCCGTCCGTATTTGCAACCTAACACAATTACCAATACTGCCCAAAAGCGGAAACAGCCCGCATACTGATATGCCTGAAGCAGCATGCTGTCACATGAATGCTTTCTAAAATCTACTGAGACCTCCCTAGTCTCAATACGCTCACCAATCATCTGACATACTGGGTCCCGGCCCGGTCGCGAAGTTAAAGGACTCCTACATAGTTGCCTGACACGACTCCCGAACGAAATCCTTTCATGGAACTAGTTGCCACTAGTGATCATGTCATTGAGGCTCTAATAACCTTCTGATCTAAATGATCGGGTCCAAGCATCAAATCATGATGTCACCAAATCCAACGCCAAAAGTGATTACTACACCCACAGACTTACAACACTCTAGCACTATCTGTTGTTAGTGAATGCTACGGCTACCCCGCAGTCTTACAACACTTTCCATATCGGTCGAATACACATTCAACCTAACACATAAATGAACGTAATTCATGACTAGAATCCCAATCTGATTCCCCAAGCTCTGCTATCAAGCACTAGGAAGATGTGGTACACATGATGGGGAGTTTTACCGAACTCCCAACTCACACAGCTCTCAAACTGTTAACCACTTGGGCTGCCTTTCTTCCTGACAAGGAGGCGAAACTTATCCCCGTTTCAAAACCCCTCCAGCTTCTGTATCCCAGGGTAACTCTCCCCCACTTAGATTTGACTAAGCCTTCACATTGCATGAAAATTCGACAATTCCTGATCCTTCACTTTTCAACGATCGATCTGATGACAACCAGACCTTTCCAACTGGTACTCCTTTACTAGCCAACCTCAAATGATCACACGCTTCTAACCACTAGATGAACACTTTCTGAACTCCCATGAAACCAATAATCCCTAATTCTTGAATGATCCCACACTCAAATCTTGAAGACCAAAAGACCAATACTCCCACTAATACATGAGCAACGAGCTACTTCCTTTGGCGCTTTCATCCGCCAATCAATAACGGTTACTAAAACCACTGAATTCTGACAATTTTGAATAATCATCCTGTGGGACCCTATCCTCGGAACTTTCATATAATACCCTTCTTTCCAAAGTGCTCTAACAGTCTCCCGTTCTCGGTTCTAGAAATCATATCATTCAGGGTCTCGCACCCTGACTCACTCACCAGCTCGATCACCCACAGCAGAACTGCAGTAGCTGAAACAACCTCTACCTTAAACCAGGCTACAACTACTACCAAGACATAGTCTCCAATCCTGGAAGTGCAATGAATCGCACAATCAATCCTTACCGTCCGATGCAAGAGAGCCAAGGTGAATCGGATCTTAATTCCTAGAAGTCGGAATGGTAATTGCGCACACCTCATAAGATTTCCCATGCCACATCGACCCACCTACGCTTACTAGCGTTGAAATAATGTCGCCAACCCCTGCGACTAACTGGCCCGAGATGGAACGTAACCTGATCCTGGGGTCCCAAGTCTGCTCACTCCTTTGAGCTCGGAAACTAAAAGGGCGAAATCCTTGCCTCATAAAACGACATTCCCATCTATAAATGAACTATTCTGCTTCCATATGCAAAACTCCAGCTGATCATAATTATCAATCCTTTTCGGAGTCCCCTCGACTCACATTTTGGCCTCAGGCAAAACCCCCGAAGCCTGACATATAGAACTCATGTGCTAGCCTCTCCTACTCGACCCACTGAGTGTAACGAGTACATAACATCTCCCTGATGAAAAATAACTGCAGCCCTCTACTCATCAGAATATGTCCCAGTAACAAGTCCCGGTACTAGAAAGCTCGACCAGCTCCTTCCCCTGCCGTCGTTACAGCTGCTATAGCTGCCACGACAATCGTCTTGGCACTAGTTGTATAGTGCTCGTCGAAATACTCAATCATGGCGGTCTTGATAGACCCAAACATCTCCAGCAAGTGTCCCCAAACACTCTCGATCACCTCCTCCCGGATGATCTCACTGACATGAGCCTCTGACAACGCTTGGCCTATCCTGGCTGTTAACTCTCGATCCTGACCCAGATCCGTCTCAAGATGTATCGTAACCACCATTCTGGTAATTCACCATAAAGATCTATGATAATCCATATAATGATAGGGAACCAACTCCCAAACCCAACACTAGGGGATGTGACTTCCTTGCAACGTGTATAGGTCCTATTCTTTCAATAGTACTGGCCCATACTACCTTCCACACCTACCCATATTTGTCTCAAGTATCATCACAACACCCTAGCAATATACGTAATCATAGCGAGCGCTCAGGCCTCACTCATTGAGGAATGCTAAATATCACATAACTGGCCTCCCGACCTCACACAACCCACCCATCCATGAAACTTCAACCAACCCTGTAGCACTACTGTATGCTAGCCATACATAATGATGTACCCTATAGACTTTCGAATATCCAATCCCACCCTAAACTCCCAATCAAACAAGAACAGAACATAAGGCCAAATCGAACATTCTCAGGCTATACGATCTTAATTATGTATAACTATGATGCATACATTAAACAACTGCTACAATGATGTACCTGAAACAATAAACTGAAACTGTAAGCGCGAAAGCTTAGTGAGTTACCCCCAAAATACCGATACATATACAGTCCACATAGCAATATCAACTTTAACATATCATATCAATCAAAATAGAACAACATGCACTGGGTCCATAACTTTACAAGCTGGACCACCCTTAGGCCCTCCATACGAGTCTGGAATGCCTACCAGACCCTCAGCTCGTATCTGGAATGCCATCAAGCCCTCAGTACGAGTCTAGAATGCCTACTGGACCCTTAGCTCATATCTGGAATGCTCCCGAGTCCTCAGTATGAGTCTGGAATGCCTACTGGGCACTCAGCTCATATCTGGAATACTCTAGGGTCTGTTGGCTACCGCACGGAGCAGTATAACCTCAACCCATCCCACATAACATGTCGACATGTAATAGATAAATGCACATATAGGTAATCAATCAGTATCACAGGCAGTCCTACAGATCTACCCGACTAGCATATCAATTGGCATACATTACTAACTCAACTCAACATATCAATGACTACTAGGATATCAAATCCAATGGGCCGGCCTTGGTGCCTTAGACCCCTTAGTATAGTGAGGATAACTCACCTGTTACTGCTGAATTCCTGCAGGTGAAGCTCCCGTTGCTAGTTGACAGATTCCCGGACTATCCACATCAAACAATACCTAATTAATAATTAGGTTCCAAGCCCAAGGTCCAACTCACACTACAAAAGCTCAAAAGTAAAATAATGGGCCAAAGCCCAACATATGGCCTAATTTTCCAAATTGGGCCCATACCCTCATATGGGCCTCACCCTAAGCCCATCAACATATTCTAGTCCATATGATTATTCTTGGATGGCCCATTAATAATCCAATTACCAAAGCCCAAAGAAAAGGCCCAACACAAAACCCAAGTGAAATTAGGGTTTCACATAAAATGACAATTAGGGTTAAGTGTTTATCACTTAACCCATTAAGGACTTAATCCATTTAGTCCCTCGCTTTAGTAAATAAGTCTTATGATGTAATTGGGCTTAATACTTAATTCCATTCCATTGGCTGACATGTGGGCCTTGATAAGTCCAAGCCCAAAATCCCAAAATTAGGGTTTTTCACATGAAATGATGATTAGGGTTAAGTGTTCCTACTTAACCCATTAAGGACTTAATCTACCAAGGACTTAATCCATTAAGCCCAATATTGATTTTAGGTTAATTTTTCCAATGATTATTATTTAATATTTCAAGTTTACTAAATAATTCCTGTGTGTGTGTTCCGATCAATTTCCACAAGTTAGGGTTCTATGCTCTTAGGGTTTTCTAACCCAATACTAGTTCATTAGTCCATTGGTTGGGCTTTTAGGTCACATTGGGCCTATTAGTGTTTTATAAGGTAAATTAGGGCTTCTTTTAGCCCATTAGCGCTTCATTGGGCCTACTTTGACCATGCATCCGCCAAACGAGTCCAAAAATGCAAACAAGGCACACCGCCACCCGATACGGCGGCCGATGGCGGCGAGAGGTGGCAGCCACCACCTCACGGTGGTGGTTTAGACTTTCTATTTTCATTATTCCTACACTATTACAACTTACAATGAAATCTCAAAAACACACACACACACACACACTAAGCTACATACACGCAACAATAAGATTACACACACATAACCACCCTTGTGGTGGCCGATGGTGGTATATGGTGGTAGAGAAGTAACATCCGGCCGACAGCCACCATGGTTGGCTGCCATGGTGGTTCCAATTGTTTTCCGTCCAGCCCAAAATGCATACGCACATCGACAGTCACAAAACCACTCACACACACATGCAAAAACACCCACCGTAGCCCTTTGTCGATCTTGAAGGAGGTTGACGGCGGCAATCGAAGAGGAGATGGCAATAACTCTCATTAGTGGTGGTGGTTATGCATCGGAAGGAAGGAGTAGAAGGGGAACAATCGGGTCAGCAGCAACGTCAGCCACGCAGCAGTGAACAAGAAAGTTCATCGGCCTCCGGCGGTCACTCGTTGCCCACCACGACTCCGGTAGCAGCACTGAGGCGGCGAAGAACATGGCTAGGCGGCAACGGTGTTGACGGCGCCAACGATAGACGTGTGGGCATCAGAAAGATCTGAACAACGTAGAAGAAGAGTGATTGGAGCGGTCTTGACCTCGTCGGAACAGTCCAGCAGCAACGAAGAAGCGATGCTCGGTCCTCGTAGGCAACTTCGACTCCAACAACGAAAGTGCAGCAGCGACTGGGGGGGGGGGGGTAAAAGCAAGCCGAAAATGATGAAGGATCACTCGCTGTCCCTTGCCCCGGTGGTCTTCAACTTCTCCGGTCATGGAGGCTGGATTCGTTGGTCTCGGTTGGACTTGACAAGTGACATGGTGGTGGCGCCGGAGTTGAGAGATAGAAGATGGCGGCTGATTGAAGATGAGAGGGAGGTATAAGGGGAAGGTGATGGCTGGAAATAGAGTTAGGGTTTAGAGAGAGTAGCGATGGGTTTTATACCCAAATCCTTTTGAATCTTTCTCATAACAAGATAAATGGTCCCTCCTTGCCATATTTCTTTTATATTAAGCCTCTAGAGGTCCAAATACTGACATTTAACTTAACGAACCAACTCTCCTCCAATTATCATTCGATTTTTGGGATATAATAAAATAATACAATGATAAAATCACTTCCCGGGACTCCTACTTTACTATTTTATTACTCCATTAAAAATCGGGATGTTACAACTCTCCCCCACTTAAATTTGATTTCGTCCTTGAAATCGTTTCTTATCATCCCTTACGCACCATACAACTTGAACTACTTGGCTACAATCATGAAAATAACCCTATCCTTTTCAAAGCAATCGTAGCCAACCCTCGCATGGATCTAAAACCTTGAGATAAACGAGTCCCTTACAATATGATCACATTTAATCAATCTGAAATCTGGAGTCTCGAGATGATCTGGCTTCCTGACAGACTGCTCATACTGAATCATCTGTAACATCCCCCACTGACACATATAACAATATTGTCCGGTTTGGGCTCCCCAGGTGAAAATTGAAATCACAGACCCAATTATCCCTGCAGGTCACTTAGCCTAACCGAAGCAATCTATTATTTCGTCCGTATTTGCAACCCAACACAAGTACGTATACTGCCCAAAAGCGGAAACTGCCCGCATACTGATATGCCTGAAGCAGCATGCTGTCACATGAATGCTTTCTAAAATCTACCGAGACCTCCCTTGTCTCAATACGTTCACCAATCATCTGACATATCGGGTCCCGGCCCGGTCGCAGAGTTAAAGGACTCCCACATAGTTGCCTGACACGACTCCTGAACGAAATCCTTTCATGGAACTAGTTGCCACTAGTGATCATGTCATTGAGGCTCTAATAACCTTCTGATCTAAATGATTGGGTCCAAGCATCAAATCATGATGTCACCAAATCCAACGCCAAAAGTGATTACTACACCCACAGACTTACATCACTCTAGCACAATCTGCTGTTAGTGAATGCTACGGTTCCCCCCGCAGTCTTACAACACTTTCTGTACCGATCGAATACACATTCGACCTAACACCTAACTGAACGTAATTCATGGTTACAATCCCAATCTGATTCCCCAAGCTCTGCTATCAAACACTAGGAAGATGCGGCACACATGATGGGGAGTTTTACTGAACTCCCAACTCACACAGCTCTCAAACCGTCAACCACTTGGGCTGCCTTTCTTCTTGACAAGGAGGCGAAACTTATCCCAGTTTCAAAACCACTCCCGCTTCTATATCCCGGGATTACTCTCCCATACTTAGATTTGACTAAGCCTTCGTATCGCATGAAAATTCTAGAATTCCCGATCCATCACTTTTCAACGATCGATATGATGACAACCAGACCTTTCCAACTAGTACTCCTTTACTAGCCAAACTCAAATGATCACACGCTTCTAAACACTAGATGAACACTTTCTGAACCCCCGTGAAACCAACAGTCCCTAATGCTTGAATGATCCCACACTCAAATCTTGAAGACCAAAAGACCAATACTCCCACTAATACCTGAGCAACGAGCTACTTCCTTTGGCGCTTTCATCCGCCAATCAATAACGGTTACTAAAACCACTAAATTCTGACAATTTTGAATAATCATCCTGTGGGACCCTATCCTCGGAACTTTCATATAATACCCTTCTTTCCAAAGTGCTCTAACAATCTCCCGTTCTCGGTTCTAGAAATCATATCATTCAGGGTCTCGCACCCTGACTCACTCACCAGCTCGATCACCCACAGCAGAACTGCAGTAGCTGAAACAACCTCTACCTTAAACCAGGCTACAACTACTACCAAGACATAGTCTCCAATCCTGGAAGTGCAATGAATCGCACAATCAATCCTTACCGTCCGATGCAAGAGAGCCAAGGTGAATCGGATCTTAATTCCTAGAAGTCGGAATGGTAATTGCGCACACCTCATAAGATTTCCCATGCCACATCGACCCACCTACGCTTACTAGCGTTGAAATAATGTCGCCAACCCCTGCGACTAACTGGCCCGAGATGGAACGTAACCTGATCCTGGGGTCCCAAGTCTGCTCACTCCTTTGAGCTCGGAAACTAAAAGGGCGAAATCCTTGCCTCATAAAACGACATTCCCATCTATAAATGAACTATTCTGCTTCCATATGCAAAACTCCAGCTGATCATAATTATCAATCCTTTTCGGAGTCCCCTCGACTCACATTTTGGCCTCAGGCAAAACCCCCGAAGCCTGACATATAGAACTCATGTGCTAGCCTCTCCTACTCGACCCACTGAGTGTAACGAGTACATAACATCTCCCTGATGAAAAATAACTGCAGCCCTCTACTCATCAGAATATGTCCCAGTAACAAGTCCCGGTACTAGAAAGCTCGACCAGCTCCTTCCCCTGCCATCGTTATAGCTGCTATAGCTGCCACGACAATCGTCTCGGGACTAGCTGTATAGCGCTCGTCGGAATACTCAATTATGGCAGTCTTGATAGACCCAAACATCTCCGATAACTGTCCCCAAATAATCTCGATCACCACCTCCTGGATGATCTCGTTGACATGAGCCTCTAATAACGCTTGGCCTATCCTGGCTGTCAACTCTCGATCCTGATCCGGATCCGTCTCAAGACGTATCGTAACCACCATTATGGTAATTCACCATAAAGAACTATGATAATCCATATAATTACAGGGAACCAACTCCCAAACCCAACACTAGGGGTTGTGACTTCCTTGCTATGTGTATAGGTCCTGTTCTTTCAATAGTACGGGCCCATACTACCTTCCACACCTACCCATATTTGTCTCAAGTCTCATCACAACGCCCTAGCAATATACGTAATCATAGCGTGCGCTCAGTCCTCACTCCTTGAGGAATGCTAAATATCACATTACTGGCCTCCCAGCCTCACACAAGCCACCCATCCATGAAACTTCCACTAACCCTGCAGCACTAGTGTATGCTAGCCATACATAACGATGTACCCTATAGACTTTCGAATATCCAATCCCACCCTACGCTCCCAATCAAACAAGAACAGAACATAAGGCCAAATCGAACATTCTCAGGCTATACGATCTTAATTATGTATAACTGTGATGCATACATTAAACAACTGCTACAATGATGTCAATCTCATATAGAGGAAACCCTAGGCTATCAGACATCTTATAATCAGGCAATTTTATCATGCAATTCCTGAAGATCCCTAGCCTAGCACTAGCATGTTGTTCTAACATATCACAATATCAAATAACTGTATGGTATTTTGGGGTCTACTTACTGGCTCCGACTGATCGTACACCCTACATCCTCCTTTACTTATTTTGAAAACCATTTAAAAACCATTTTGAAAATATTTCCTTGATTTGAGACTGGATTAACACGAATGTTCCTCAAATTCACTCAAACCAAGGATCTGATACCAACTTGTAACACCCAAAAATTCAAGCCAATTTAAAACTTTTTAAACAACCCAAAAACCATTAGTTATTACAAACTTGTTTTCAAAATGTAGAATATCAGAGTAACCCAGAAACATAGTGATAACAAGTGAGGAGTTGTAAGATCACGCCTTTTCCCTGCCACGATCCTCTGATGCACCTGAAACTGTAACCCCGAAAGCTTAGTGAGTTACCCCCAAAATACCGATACATATATAGTCCACATAGCAATATCAACTTTAACATATCATATCAATCAAAACAGAACAACATGCACTGGGTCCACAACTTTACAAGCTGGACCACCCTTAGACCCTCAATACGAGTCTGGAATGCCTACCAGACCCTCAACTCGTATCTAGAAAGCCATCAAGCCCTCAGTACGAGTCTGGAATGCCTACTGGGCCCCTAGCTCGTATCTGGAATGCTCCCGAGTCCTCAGTATGAGTCTGGAATGCCTACCGGGCCCTTAGCTCATATCTGGAATACTCTAGGGTTTGTTAGCTACCGCACAGAGCAGTACAACCTCAAACTGTCCCACATAACATGTCGACATGTAACAGATAAATGCACATACAGGTAATCAATCAGTATCACAGGCAGTCCTACAGATCTACCCGACTAGCATATCAACTGGCACACATTACTAACTCAACTCAATATATCAATGACTACTAGGATATCAAATCCAATGGGCCGTCCATGGTGCCTTAGACCCCTTAGTATAGTGAGGATAACTCACCTGTCACTGCTGAATTCCCGCAGGTGAAGCTCCCGATGCTAGTTGACGGATTCCCGAACTGTCCACATCAAACAATACCCAATTAATGATTGGGTTCCAAGCCCAAGGTCCAACTAACACTATAAAAGCCCAAAAGTAAAATAATGGGCTAAAGCCCAACATATGGCCCAATTTCCAAATTGGGCCCACACCCTCATATGGGCCTCACCCTAAGCCCATTAACATATTCTAGTCCATATGATTATTCTTGGATGGCCCATTAATAATCCAATTACCAAAGCCCAAAGGAAAGGCCCAACACAAAACCCAAGTGAAATTAGGGTTTCACATAAAATGACAATTAGGGTTAAGTGTTTCTCACTTAACCCATTAAGGACTTAATCCATTGAGTCCCTCACTTTACTAAATAAGTCTTATGATGTAACTGGGCTTAATACTTAATTCCATTCCATTGGCCGACATGTGGGTCCCGATAAGTCCAAGCCCAAAATCCCAAAATTAGGGTTTTTCACATGAATGATGATTAGGGTTAAGTGTTCCTACTTAACCCATTAAGGACATAATCTACCAAGGACTTAATCCATTAAGTCCAATATTGCTTTTAGGTTAATTTTGCCAATGATTATTATTTAATATTTCAAGTTTACTAAATAATTCCCGTGTGTGTGTTCCGATCAATTTCCACAAGTTAGGGTTCTATGCCCTTAGGGTTTTCTAACCCAATATTAGTTCATTAGTCCATTGGTTGGGCTTTTAGGTCACATTGGGCCTATTAGTGTTTTATTAGGTAAATTAGGGTTTCTTTGGGCCCATTAGGGCTTCATTGGGCCAAATTTGACCAAGCATCCCCCAAACGAGTACAAAAATGCAAACGAGGCACACCGCCACCCGATACGGCGGTCAGTGGCGGCGAGAGGTGGCAGCCACCACCTCAAGGTGGTGGTTTAGACTTTCTTTTTTCATTATTCCTACACTATTACAACTTACAATGAAATCTCAAACACACACACACACACACACACTAAGCTACATACACGCAACAATAAGATTACGCACACACACACACACAACCACCCTTATGGTGGTATATGGTGGCAGAGAAGTAACATCCGGCTGACAGCCACCATGGTTGGCTGCCATAGTGGTTCCAATTGTTTTCCGGCCAGCCCAAAAATACATACGCACGTCGACATTCACGGAACCACGCACACACACACACACATGCAAAAACACCCACCGCAGCCCTTTGTCGATCTTGATGGAGGTTGGCGGCTGCAGTCGGAGCGGAGATGGCAACAACTCTCGTTAGTGGTGGTGGTTATGCATCGGCAGGAAGGACAAGAAGGGGAATGATCGGGTCAGCAGCAACGTCAGCCACACAGTAGTGAACAAGAAAGTTCATCGGCCTCCGGCGGTCACTCGCTGCCCACCGCGACTCCGGTAGTAGCACTGAGGTGGCAAAGAACATGGTTAGGCGGCAACGGTGTTGACGGCACCAGCGATAGACGAATGTGCATCAGCAAGATCTGAACAACGTAGAAGAAGAGTGATTGGAGCGGTCTTGACCTCGTCAGAACAGTCCAGCAACGGCGAAGAAGCTATGCTCGGTCCTCGTTGGCAACTCCGAGTCCAACAACGAAAGTGCAGCGGCGACTGGGGGGTAAAAGCAAGCCGAAAACGACGAAGGATCACCCGCTGTCCCCTCCCCCGGTTGTTTTCAACTTCTCCGATCATGGTGGCTGGATTTGTTGGTCTCGGTTGGACTGGACAAGTGACATGGTGGTGGCGCCGGAGTTGAGAGATAAAAGATGGCGGCCGATTGAAGATGAGAGGGAGGTATAAGGGGAAGGTGACAACTTGAAATAGAGTTAGGGTTTAGAGAGAGTAGCGATGGGTTTTATACCCGGATCCTTTTGAATCTTTCCCATAACAACAAAAATGGTCCCTTCTTTCCGTATTTCTTTTATATTAAGCCCCCATAGGTCCAACTATTGACATTTTGCTTCCCGAACCAACACTCCTCCAATTATCATTCGATTTTTGGGCTATAATAAAATACATCAATGATAAAATCACTTCCCGAGACTCCTACTTTACTATTTAATTACTCCATTAAAAATTTGGATGTTACATGTTATATGTGTTTTAATGAATAACTATAGCCTAAACTTAATATTGTAAATGGGTCGGTAAAAGGGTTGAAATTTGTTGATCCGGTGGACAAGGGTATGGGTTGAATCATTGAAAACCATGCGAGTTACGGGTCGGGTTTGGATCATCATTTGAAAATTGCTTAATAGGTTTGGGTTAAAGTCGATCAACTTTAAAGCCACTCCATTTCCAAGCCTAGCTGAATCAGCTCACAAATTGTCAAATGTCGCTCCTCAGCATCTTATGGTATCAGGCCTTGTTCATCTCCTCATCCACTACATACTGCAAAACCAGAAGCGCCCTCTCCTTAAACATCGCAGTGATCTCAACCACCGTCTCGGTTATGACAACTCGAAATTTCTATTATGTACAACTTATCATGTCAATAGAAGTCAGAACAATTACTGTTAATTTTCAGACTTTTAAAAATAAGTTGAGTATTTTTAGGATTAACACTTTAGGAGATATCAGGAGAGAGGATGCCCTAGGGTTTATTGTGCAACAATAAAGTCCCGACACATCAGAATATTGGATTTTACGGCCTAAACATTGGTGTTTACGGCTGCAAACCCCAAGGAAGGGGGTATATAAGTGACACTTAGTCTTTTATATCATTTTTCCACCTTTCCAAGAGCAAACCCCAAACTCTCTCAAATATCATCCCTGTTTTCTTCGAGATCTTCAATCTAGTAAGTGTTTCTAGACCTTTCAAGTTAGTATATCACCTAATCTAGTGTTTTAACACACATCCATCTGTGAAAATGTTCCAAAAGTTTGGTTCTTCAAGTTTCACCAAGAACACCAAGAACACACACTAGTGTTCTTGGACTTTTGGGTCATTTCAAGCTTCTATATTGTAAGTACTTCTATCCTAGAGTATCACAGAGCTTATATTATGTCCATACATCAAGAAATCATGAGGAAACGCCAAGATAAGAGGTGGTTATGGTCCAAGAACACCTTGGGCCGTAAACCCTTCTTAAGGGGACAAAAGTGATCATAGTCCCTTCCTATGCCTTAGTAGCTAACATGGATCCTTTCATTGATGTGTTAAGGACTTGAAAACATAAAAATACCATGATCCATGAGGGTTTACGACCGTAAACCCAAAGGGAAATGGTCTTAGGGCCGTAAACCCCTCAAATGAGGGAAATGGTGCCCTAACTTCTTCGTTAGGCTTATACTTCAAGTGGAAACACTTCTAAGGACTTATAAGGCTTAAAATAAACAAATGGTCAAAGGAGTGTGAGCGTAAACTCAATGGGTTGAGGTCACAAAACCGTAAACTCAAGAAAGGGGTTCTTTTGAACCCTAAACCCAATAGCTTTGTCCTACAACACTTAGATGAAATCCTTGGGACTTATAACACTTATATATGGTGTTTAGCATGTCCTAGGATGTCTTAACTTTTCTTATTAGTTGTTTAGAGGCTAATTGAATACATATATGTGATATTATCTGACAACTAGGATCCTTGTGTGTGTTCACGACTTCACTTGACACCTTGCAATCCTGTTTCACCAGTTCATCCATACCACTCACTACATGTGAGTTCCTACCCCTTAATAAACCTTTTAAATGTTTTTAGATACTTTTATGGGGGGGAGGATACAAGCAAAGTTACTATAGTTATTATATCAATCACATGTGATTAATAACTATCAACAAGCGAATCTCTTACTTTCAAACCGTGTTACCAAACTGTTTTACTTCAAACTATCTTACAAACTCTTTTATATACCAAATTCTTTTTTACGAAACTTCTTTTATACTTTAATATTGTAAAATTCATGCCAATGTATGTATAGTTATATAAGTAATGTTTAAAGGGATTAGGAAGGCTAGCTCGCTTTATCTCCTTTTCCTCGTTGGGATGTGGCTTTAGGGCATCGGTTATCCGTCCGAAGGTCGTCTAAATATTATTTATATATTATGTAAACATATATAGACATAAAAGTTCTATCAGTCAATTCAATACCCTTGGGTAACAAGGGTGTACGTTCATGTTCATAAGTACAAGTCATATTACTAGTAAACTACTATAGGCGTAGTTGAGGAAGTTACTAATACTATTACTAGAACAATAAATCATACAATGAGTCAGTTCATACATGAGTCAATACATTACTATACATGCTAGATAGAGAGAAACACACAATACATCTAGTAGACATAGTACATTACTATACATGCTAGATAGAGAGAGAACACACAATACAACTAGCACCTACATTACATATACATTCATGCAGTTTTGTGAGCCACTAAGCGGGGCATGGCACCACCTACCATGACCGTTTTTGTATCCAAAATCTCCTTAATTGGGGAGCGTATGAGTTTGCGTATAGATCTATACTGGATTGACTATCCTACACCTTGCTTCTCGCTACAGTGGGACTTGCAACTCTACGGGTGCCAAATGTCATTTCTTATGGCGTCTTACATCGTTGTTTTACTATTGAGTCGGTAGCAGGGTACATGCCGATCACATGGTACTTTAAATAACAATTGGTTTAAGGTAGTTATTACAACAATAGTTACTTAGTACAATACTACAATACTATAATATTTCTCCCATTACATTCACTTTGTGAACATTCACACGATGCAAGGTAATGTAAAAACTATATTTTTGGTTAATGATAGTCGGATTTAGGAAAATACACACTCTATCAAGAGACACACACACACACAGTTACTAGATGCCTTGGTAGAAGGCTACTTTTAGTAGGAAACATAGGGTTTTCTAGGAGTGTTCAAACAAATACAAACTTTACTAAACTTATACATTACATCTTACAAATGCTTTCATACAAACTTAGACACTAATATACTTATGATCTCACCAGGTTTAAAGCTGATAAACTCTTTCAAAATAACTTGTATTCTCAGGTCACCAATAGACAGGTACCGGTGCCAAGTTTTTGAGAAGATGGAGTTCGTTCCAGACTTCTCTTTTATTTTGATGTACTTTTTGGTGTCTATATAACTTGACAGAACACACTTGTATGAAATTATATTATTAATGCAATGGATGAAGTTGTTGCTTGTTTACTACTTTGCATGGTTGTGATACTATACATGACGTCCTCCACCCCCGAACGATTCCGCTGTTCAGGCTTTGGGGTGTGACAGATTGGTATCAGAGCATTGTTTATAGTGAATCGAGGGTATCAACGCATAAAAGATATACGAACTATAAACACATGTGGGATTAAAATACTATGATTAAGAGTTTATACTTTTAAATAATAAAATATTTAACTAAGTATACATACGTGCATTCGTACTAAAGTTAGTGTCGCTAGGACATAACAAAAGTATTACGATTGTTGGACAACACAAGTAGGCTTAGAGACATATGGTCAACCCTGGGAAGATGTAGCCTGATCAACTACATTATCCGAGGAGTGACTAGCATGTGCCTAAGGATGGTTGTGAGGTTGCAACAAGTCTAAAAACTTACCAACACTACCACAACAAGATCAGTAGAACATAACATTAAACTTAAAATACTATAGGATTATTTTGTGTTACTATAATTACTTATCTGAGAACTAAAGGTCTTTATTAATATGTCAATGGTTGTCTAGTGGATACACTAAGGTTATATGTACCTAGGATGTCATAGACTAAGAACCTGTGAATCTTTGCTTTATTTCTTATCCTTGTTTGGTTGTGGGCTTAGAGTTAGGATCACTTATTCGTAGGTATATCATGTTCCGGAATACATATAAATGGTATGCCCTAGACAAGTATTGGAGTAACTGATAAAGATCACCTTATAGTTATCTAGTTAGTTCGTCTATTAATTATTTCCTTATCCCTTTTCTCGCATAGATATCATGGCTAGATTCCATCATCATGACGACCCATACTTTCCACCCAACGGCAATGCTGGATGGCTTGAAGCAGAGTCCGATGATGAGCATTAAATTCCTTTGTATGATCATCAAGCAGAAGGCTTCTTGGATGGATTTGACTCTGAGCCCGAAGTCAACAACCTACCTCAAGTAGGTCAAGCCCCAAATAATAACCCCGACCTGTGTTTCAAGGTACTACACCCTTGTGAGCAACAAACTTGAATCGCTGGGGCGATGAACAAGGTCAACCCTTACCCTACAATGGGGACCGAAGCTTTTTCAACATAAGCGAGGGTGGCTCGGCTGACCGAGCCCTACCTATCATGGTCCGTAGGATTGCTCGGAATGTGGATGAAGGTCGAGCAGCCATCGACCGAGTAGTGGAGATTGATGCCAACATTGGTGTCAACACGGTTCGCATTCTCCATCTCGAAGAAGCAATGGAAAGAACCAGGAGGACCAATGAGACTCTGCAACAACAACTAGCTGCCTCCCGAGCTGAAGTCATAGAACTTCGAGTTCGCCAGAGGGATCATGAACGACACCTCCAAGAAGTGGTCCGTTAGATGGAAGACCTTAGGGTTCGCCCGAGGAATTAATCGCTGTTAGAAGAGGTCTAGCACATCTTTCTTTTGATTAAGGAATAACCTTTCTTATCCGTGCTCTATGAAGCATTTATCTGTAAAATATTCCTGTCTTTTAAGTACTTTATTTGACTACTAAACTGCCATTATTTTCCCCTATGGTATGATGTAAGACCTTCAGTTAGGTCATTTTTCCCGAACTTATATATATATATATATATATATATATATATATATATATATATATATATATATATATATATCGTAAATACCAGTAATTTTGGCATCTTATCTAGTTTATCCAGAAAACTCATACTATCACCTGTTGTTGAACTATGGCGATTTAGTTCACGAGACACATTCATTCTCCATACTATTGAATTCTTAACATTGTTTTTATCTTTTCAACTTATAGTTTAAACATGCCGCCTTGCAGAAATCCAAGGCGTAACCCTAATAACGAAACACCACCTCCTCCACCTCCTCAACCACCTACTCCTCAGTTCGACACAACAGCTCTAAATGCTGCTATAGCTGCGGCTGTGGCTACAGCCATGGCTCAATATGTAACAGCCCGGAATCTCAAGTATTGTTAAAATTATATTTTTGGGTGTTTTAAGGGGGGGACTCGGCGAGTTGGAGCCAGACTCGCCGAGTAGGATCGCAGACCTGGTCGCGGGTTCGCGACTGGACTCGACGAGTCAGATAGGGACTCGGCGAGTCTGCGCTGTTTAGCGAAAACCCTAGCCGTTTAGGTTTGGGACGTATAAAGGGGATTTATTGGCCGTCATTGTTCGTTTTAGCCTTCTGGGAGGAACCCTAAACCGATTGTGTGCATCTGGAGCAAAGCTAAGGGCCATTGGTGATTTTGAAGGAGTTGTTGTGCAAAGAAGAGAAGGGATTGGCTAAAGGAACAGCAAGGGGGTCACATTCTGAGGATTTGGGGACACAGAGAGCACATTATTCAGGTAAGAATTCGTGTATACTCTGCTATGGTGATGTATTTAGAGGATTAGGGTTTATGGAACCCTTTTATGGATAGATTGAATGTTACCCTTGTTCCCCAAACGATTGTAACCCGGTATTAGGACCCTTGGAGGTCCAGAATATCCCATGTCTGTGCATTTCGGGAATTGGTGAAGGTTTTGGATTGAAATCCTTATGCCTTAGGTCAACATGTGAATTATAAGTCTCGGGGTGTAGCATGAGCACCTAAATGAAGACCTTACGTGATGGACCAGTCTAGGAGGGCCAGACCTATGAATGGTCGGAGCAGTTCCGACCTCAGGGAGCAGTTTGAGCGGTTGCATGGCATGGACTCGCCGAGTCAGATGAGCAGACTCGGCGAGTAGCTTGAAGAATAACTGGGACTCGTCGAGTTGTTCCTCAGACTCGGCGAGTGGAGTCGGGGTGGCCCCGCGATTCTTCCATGAGTAACTCGTCGGGTCAAGGAGGATACTCGCCGAGTAGAAGGGAAACCTTAGAGGATTGGAGGATGACTAGACTCGCCGAGTCGCCAGAGTACTCGCCGAGTCCGGTCGAGTTGACCGTGGACCGTTGACCAGAGTTGATCCATGTGTGATTTCTTAGGGTCAGTTAACGTGGAAGATAAAAGTATTAATAAGAGATATATGATGTTATAGGGAGCTTGTAGCTCGGCGGATCAAGTACGAGGGATTTCAGGAGTTGCTAACTTTCAGTATCCGCGAGGTGAGTCTTCTCACTATACTGTACCCGGAAGGGTTTGACTGTGTGACCGGAAGGTCGGATATGATATGTGATATACGTGCTATATGTGGTAAGATAATTACTATGCGTGCTATGTATGTTTATATGGGCCGGAAGGCAATATGTATGGGCCGGAAGGCAATATGCTACGTGACCGGAAGGTCGGATATGATATGTAATATATGTGCTATATGTGGTAAGTTAATTGTTATATGTGCTGTGTATGTTTTATGGGCCGGAAGGCAATGTGTTATGGGCCGGAAGGCAATATGTTATGGGCCGGAAGGCGAATATGTTACGGGCCGGAAGGCGATTATGTTAAGGGCCGGAAGGCGGGTTGTGTTGTGGACTGGAAGGTCAGGGCCTGGAAAGGCGTATATGCGTAAGTTGTATATTGGGAAACTCACTAAGCTTCGTGCTTACAGTGTTTTGTGTTATGTTGTTTTCAGGTTCTTTCAGTAACACGGGATGGCACCGGCTCGATTGTACACACCAGAGAAAGAGTCAAATTTTGAAGGATCCTGGCTTTCTATTCAAGTGAAAATGAAACTATGCTTTGTAATTCAATTATGAACGAGATTTTTAACAAGTGTTTTAATATTATAATGATTATTTTAAATGAAAATTTTGCCTTGAAATTTACAGTGTTACACAATATCATTCATCATGTTCCACTGGAGGAGGAACCCGGTCCTATCTACTCATGGTGAAATCCCTATGCGCTTGCAAGAGTCCTCCTACAAGGACTTCACCAAATACAAGCCATTGTCCTTCAAGGGGACTGGCAGAGTCATTGCCCTCTTACAATGGTTCGAGAAAACCGAATCGGTTTTCGAAATCTGCTCTTGTCCAGAGGAGAGCAAGGTCAAGTTCGCTGGTTGCACCTTTGAAACAAAAGCCCTAACATGGTGGAATAGCCATGTTAAGTCGCTATCTCTCATAGCGGCTAATGCTATGGGCTGGGAAACTTTAAAAGACCTCACGATTGAGGAGTACTGCCCGAGAGGAGAGATCCACAAGCTGGAGGAAGAACTGTGGAGCCTAACCATGAAGGGCTCCACTGTAACCGCCTATACCGCCACATTCTGTGAACTAGTGGCCCTCTATCCCAACATGGTTCATACAGAGGGAAACAAAATTGAGAGATACATATGGGGGCTGGTGCCACCATACCAGGGAAATGTTTTAGCATCACACCCCGCTACATTGATAGTGCCAAACGATTGGCACAACGGCTCATAAACGATGGAGTTCGAACCCGCCTGCAACAAAAACCTTGGCCATCTCAGAACCCGCAAGAACCGCTGATTCCAAGTGGAATTTTTGGGATGACAAAAAGAAGTCAAAGGGTTCCAAAAAGCAGCAGGTCGTGGCAGTACATGCTGCGATAGCACCTGCCGCTACTGCTTCGGTAAAGCAGTACACTGGAAGTTTGCCCAAGTGAAACAAATGTAACTTCCATCACGTCGGTGCCTTCTGGGAAATGCAGTGTTTGAACTGCAACAGGAAGGGGCACACTACCCGTTTCCGTAAAGCTCTGGCGAAGCCAATCAACCAAGTCCCCGGCGCAGGAGTGGGCCAAACTTGCTATGGATGTGGCGAGGTAGGCCACTACAAAAGGAACTGCCCAAAGGCAGGGTTTGCCGGTGGAGTGGCAAGAGTTCTGGCCATAGGCCATAAGGAAGCGGTAGCCGACCCTAGAGTGGTCACTGGTACGATTCTGCTCGATAACGCTTATTCATGCATTCTATTTGATAGTGGAGCGAAGAGAAGTTTTGTGAACCAAAAATTTGCTCATTTACTTAAGCAAAAATCACAAGCACATAAAGAACCATTCACTGTAGAAATGGCTAATGGCAAGACAGAGAGCACTAGCAATATTTTCATAGGGTGTACCCTAACTTTAGATAGTCATTCATTTTCGATCGATCTCATTCCAGTCTCAATTAAAAGTTTCGACGTCATTATCGGCATGGATTGGTTGAGTTCTCATCGTGCATATATCATGTGTTACGAAAAGGTTGTTTGCCTAAATCTACCATCTGGCGAAACCCTAATAGTTTATGGCGACAAACCCGACACGAACCTTCATGTCATCTCGAGCATTCAAGCTCAAAAATTCTTACGGAAAGAATGCCAAGCATTCCTTGCTCATGTGGTCGATGTGAGCCATGAAACGAAAGACATTCAGAACATTCCAGTAGTACGCGACTTTCCCGACATCTTTCCAGAAGAACTCCAAGGATTACCTCCACAACGACAAGTCGAGTTCTGAATCGACTTAGTTCCAGGGGCTACCCCCGTATCCAAATCGCCTTATCGTCTAGCACCTGCAGAGATGCAGGAATTATCCTGTCAACTGAACGAACTGATCAGTAAGGGCTTTATAAGACCAAGCTTCTCACCCTGGGGAGCTCCAGTCTTGTTCGTCAAGAAGAAATATGGATCGTTTCGTATGTGCATCGACTACAAGGAGCTCAACAAACTTACCTTCAAAAATCGTTATCCGTTGCCTCGAATCGAAGACTTATTTGATTAACTTCAAGGGGCGAGCTTCTTTTCAAAAATAGACTTAAGATCCGGATATCACCAACTACGAGTGCTAGGGGAGGATGTTTCGAAGACAGCCTTCCGAACTCGTTATGGGCACTACGAATTTGTAGTGATGCCGTTCGGATTAACAAATGTGCCTGCAGTATTCATGGACTTAATGAACGGGGTGTGTCATCCTTACTTGGACCAGTTCATCATCGTATTCATCGATGACATACTTATCTACTCTCGTAGTAAGGAGGAGCATAGTTAAGATTTGCGAGGAGTCCTGGAAACATTACGTTCGGAGAAGCTCTACGCGAAGTTCTCAAAATGCGAATTTTGGATCCGACGAGTCGAATTCTTAGGGCACGTGGTTAGCAAAGAGGGAATACGTGTGGACCCTTCCAAAATCAAAGCCATTGAGAATTGGTCAGCACCAAAGACGCCTATTGAAATTCATCAATTTCTAGGCCTTGTTGGCTATTATCGCAGGTTCATTCAGAATTTCTACCCATAGCGAAACCTCTTACAACACTGACCCAGAAGGGCATGGCC
The DNA here is from genome assembly GCF_052625555.1 of Lactuca saligna. Lineage (NCBI taxonomy): Eukaryota > Viridiplantae > Streptophyta > Magnoliopsida > Asterales > Asteraceae > Lactuca > Lactuca saligna. The sequence goes on from NC_136421.1 coordinate 204,873,225, forward strand.
TTTGACTGGGAAGAGAAGCAGGAGAGAGTGTTCCAAACGCTCAAATGAGCCTTGTGCACTGCACCAACACTGTCGCTCCCCGAAGGGATAGAAGACTTTGTAGTCTATTGCGATACATCGAATCAGGGGCTCGGATGTGTTCTGATTCAACGAGGTAACGTCATCGCCTATGCCTCGAGACAGCTGAAGACACATGAGGTCAACTACACGACCCACGATCTTGAACTGGGAGCAGTTGTGTTTGCTCTAAAGATCTGGAGGCACTACCTGTACGGTACGAAAAGCACTATCTTTATAGACCACAAAATCCTGCAACACATATTCGATCAGAAGGAGCTCAACATGTGACAATAACGGTGGGTCGAACTACTTAGTGATTACGAATGCGAAATTCGTTATCATCCGGGTAAAGCCAATGTAGTAGCCGACACCCTAATTCGGAAAGAATATTCTGGCCGTAGAGTCAAATCGCTGACTATGACTATCCATTCACACTTGTCCTCACAAATTAAGGCAGCTCAACTCGACGCTTTGAAACCTGAAAATGTGGTGGGTGAATCCCTGAGAGGGATGGATAAGAACTTGGAGGTTAAGGGTGGTGGAGCTTATTATTTCATGGATCGGATCTGGTCCCTGAAACTAGGTGGTTTCAGAGACTTGGTCATGAACAAGGCGCACAACACTCGTTATTCCGTACACCCGGGTTCAGATAAGATGTATCTAGATCTTAAAAAGTTATACTGGTGGCTTAACATGAAAGGAGAGATTCCTACCTTTGTGAGTAAATGCCTTACTTGAGCCAAGGTCAATGTTGAATACCAGAAACCCTTCGGTCTACTACAATAGCCGGAGATACTGGAATGGAAGTGGGAGCGGATTACTATGGATTTCATAACCAAGTTGCCCAAGAGAACGGGTGGACTTGATACCATATGGGTCATCGTCGACAGATTGACCAAGTCTGCACACTTCTTGTCGATAAAAGAAACATACAAGATGGAGAAGCTTACAAGAACTTACATTAAGGAGATTGTATGACTGCACAGTGTTCCTTTATCCATTATCTCGGATAGAGATAGTAGATTCACTTCGAGGTTCAGGCAGTCGTTACAAAGTTCCTTAGGAACTAGGCTGGACATGAGTACAACCTACCATCCACAGACCGATGGTCAAAGTGAGAGAACTATCCAAACCTTCAAAGATATGTTGCGAGCCTATGTGATCGACTTTGGGAAAGCATGGGATACTCATTTACCCCTTGTCGAATTTTCCTACAACAACAATCATCACACGAGCATAAAGGCTGCTCCATTTGAGGCCCTCTGTGGCTGAAAGTGCAGATCCCCTCTGTGTTGGGCTGAGGTGGGTGATACCTAGTTAGCTAAAGGACGAGTTCCTGACAGCGCTCTCACAACTCCGAAGATCATACGGGAAATGACGGAGAATATCGTTCAAATTTGTGAACGATTGAAGGCCTCCAGAGACCAACAGAAAACCTACGCTGATAAACGTAGGAAACCATTGGAATTCCTGGTGGGTGACCGTGTTCTATTGAAGGTCTCACCCTGGAAGGGCTTTATACGCTTCGGAAAGCATGGAAAGCTAAATCCAAGGTACATTGGGCCTTTCGAGATTCTCGCATTAATTGGCCCTGTAGCTTACACACTTAACATAGCGCACGAACTCAGTAACTCACATTCTACCTTCCACGTACCGAACTTCAAAAAGTGTGTGTGCAACAAGACTCTTGTAATCCCATTCGACGAGACCGAGATCAACGAGAGCCTCAACTTTGTGGAAGAACCAGCAGAGATCATGGACTAGGAAGTCAAGCAAACGAAACAAAGTTGTATCCCGATAGTGAAGGTTTGTTGGAATGCCAAGTGAGGGCCTGAATTCACTTGGGAGCGTGAGGATCAGATGAAATTGAAATATCCTCGTCTTTTCACTTGGTTATTTGTAACTAGTTGTTTACTTAAATTCTAATTTCGGGACGAAATTCCTTCTAAGGAGGGGATGATGTGACAACCCGAAATTTCTATTCTGTACAACTTATCATGTCAATAGAAGTCAGAACAATTACTGTTAATTTTTAGGCTTTTTAAAATAAGTTGAGTATTTTTAGGATTAACACTTTAGGATATATAATGAGAGAGGATGCCCTAGGGTTTATTGTGCAACAATAAAGTCCTGACACATCAGAATATTGGATTTTACGTCCTAAACAGTGGTGTTTATGGCCGCAAACCCCAAGGAAGGGGGTATATAAGTGATACGTAGTCCTTTAAATCATTTTTCCACCTTTCCAAGAGCAAACCCCAAACTCTCTCAAATATCATCCCTGTTTTCTTCGAGATCTTCAATCTAGTAAGTGTTTCTAGCCCTTTCAAGTTAGTATATCACCTAATCTAGTGTTTTAACACACATCCATCTGTGAAAATGTTCCAAAAGGTTGATTCTTCAAGTTTCAGCAAGAACACCAAGAACACACACTAGTGTTCTTGGACTTTTGGGTCATTTCAAGCTTCTATATTGTAAGTTCTTCTATCCTAGTGTATCATAGAGCTTATATTATGTCCATGCATCAAGAAATCACTAGGAAATGCCAAGATAAAAGGTGTTTACGGTCCAAGAACACCTTGGGCCGTAAACCCTTCTTAAGGGGCCAAAAGTGACCATAGTCCCTTCCTATGCCTTAGTAGCTAACATGGATCCTTTCGTTGATATGTTAAGGACTTGAAAACATAAAAATACCATGATCCATGAGGGTTTACGACCGTAAACCCAAAGGGAAATGGTCTTAGGGCCGTAAACCCCTCAAATGAGGGAAATGGTGCCCTAACTTCTTCCTTAGGCTTATACTTCAAGTGGAAACACTTCTAAGGACTTATAAGGCTTCAAATTAACAAATGGTCAAAGGAGTGTGAGCTTACGGCCGTAAAATCAAGGGTTTAGGATCGTAAACTCAATGGGTTGAGGTCACAAAACCGTAAACTCAAGAAAGGGGTTCTTTTGAACCCTAAACCCAATAGCTTTGTCCTACAACACTAAGATGAAATCCTTGGGACTTATAACACTTATATAAGGTGTTTAACATGTCCTAGGATGTCTTAATTTTGCTTATTAGTTGTTTAGAGGCTAATTGGATACATATATGTAATATTATATGATAATTAGTATCCTTGTGTGTGTTCAAGACTTCACTTGACACCTAGCAATACTGTTTCACCAGTTCATCCATACCACTCACTACAGGTGAGTTCATACCCCTTAATTAACCTTTTAAATGTTTTTAAATGCTTTTATGGGTGTTGAAGATAATAGAGTTGCGTCTTGGGCCCTTTTGTTTTACAACCGGATTGGGCTTGTCAATCCGTGTTCAGCTAGATTAGCCTTATTTTTATTAGAGAATCTGTTAGGGTTTCATTATAAATATATGCATGCATGTATGCGTATAGTAATGGTTGTCACTCTCATTGAATATTTGTAAACCCTAAAATCCTCTACAGTTGACGTTCTTTATCGAGCTCTTCTGAGGATTGTTTATTGAATCATTCGACTCTTTTTGATTCATTAGCTTGTTCTTGATTGTTTACTTAGTCATTCATTTACCTGTTTCATAGATCTAATCGATCTTTAAGTTTGTTTTAAACTCTTCAATTGGTATCAGAGCAGGAGGCTGTGTAATTCATACACTTCTTTTCTGTGAAAAAGCTTCGATTAGGGTTATTCCGCATCCATTAATATTTATTGAGCCGTCATCTCTTAATTGACGTATCTCAATATTTATTACCTTTGCGCTAATCCGATATATTACAAGTCTGATTTTTGAACAGGTTATTCGATCAATTATGGACGAGTCTCAATCCAATCCCATCAACATTTCAAACAGCATTGGATCAACGACAAAGATTCCCATCCTCTACACACATGATTATGAAGTCTGGGCGAATCACTTTGAAGATTATGTCATAGGATCTGAGGATAATGGATACCTCATCTGGGAAGCAATTATCTCTGGACCGTTTTCTCATTCAGCAACTTCAAGGATTATTAAAGCTCAAAAGGAGTATAATGATCTCCTGAAAGATGTTAAAGATGTAGCGCAAGATGAAAAAGTTAAATTTCAGTGCAATATCAAAGCGCTAAGATTGATTAGATTTGCTCTTCAATCCGATACCTTCAGGTTGGTAAGTTCATGCACAACTGCTAAAGAGATATGGGACAGGCTACGTGAATTGTACTCTACATATGAAGACCTTGAACACTCCATTCAAACCTTACTTCTGTCTGAGTTTGGTGAATTCAAGCAAGGAACCGAAGAAACAGTGACTCAAACGTTTGATCGCTTCAATCATCTTCTTAACAAGATGATCAAGCGTGACATCGAAAGAAAGCTGATTGAACAGAAGGTTACTTTTTTAAATGGACTCAGGTCTGAGTGGAGATCAATTGTGTCCACAGTTAAAGCACACGAGCAATTCAAATCCTATTCTTTGGCGAAACTGGTGGGTATTCTAAAATCTCAGGAAAAGATCGTGCTGCAGGAGAAGACCGTGGTTTCAAGTCTGGGTTCATTAGCACTCCTGTTGAAAAGCAAAGCTGTGATAGAGGACGAAGATCTCAACTTGGATGATTATGATCTCACATCTGAAGACTATGCTATGATGGTGTCAAACCCTAAGAGATTCATCAAGAAGAAATTCCCCACCAATAGGAACCGAAACTGGTAAGGAAGCTATAGCACTGAAAAGGTCAAAGATGAACCGAAAGCTGAAGAAGCAAAGAAGGAACCGAAGGCTAAAGGAGATTCTGGAGTGAGCTGCTATTATTGTGGAGGAAAGAACCACTACGCAAAAGATTGTGTCCTCAAAAAGATGGCAGAAAAGAATGAAGAAAATGATGAAGAAGCTGTGTTGATGAAAAAGCTTGATGAGTTAAGGAAGAAGAAATCTGCTGCTAACCCTTCCATGAATGCTTTAATTGTGCAGGGCTCTGTAGCTGATGATGAGTTCGGTGGCGTGGAGGTTTGGTCAACCGACTCTGAAGATGATGAAGTGAGGAAGCCTTCACATGGAAAGGCCTATGTAGTGAAAGAAGAGAGCAGTGGAGGAAAATGCTTGATGGTGTCTGACGTTTCGCAGATGAGAGGATACAACACAGATGGTGGGAATGATGACAAAGAACAACAGAATCTGTGCTTTACCGCCAAACCACTCAGCGAGCAGTTCAACGAACTTGATGAACTGATCAAGAAGGTACAATCAGTTTTTGTCTCATTTGAAGTCCCACAATGTTCATATGAAAAGGAATTAAAAAGTGTTAATTCAAGAATCTCTCATCTAGATAGTAGCTTAACTCAAACTCGGGTCACCAATTCTAACCTAACTGATCAATTAAGTAGGGTGTCTTCGAAGAGTGAGGAACGGCGGATGTGGATCGAACTGAAGGAGTCAGAGTTAATTAAAATAAAAGATGAAAACATCTATTTGCAGAGAGATAATTTAAAGTTTTTGAAACAGCGAAATGTTTTTTGTCTGATTGCCAAACATCTTTATACTAATATTACTCAGCTTCATTTAAATTGTGAAATAGGTCAAAAGATTCATCGCATGATTTTACCCTTTCTTGAGTTTAAGGAAGATGAAATTGATGCTGATGCATTCAATTGTGAGAGTATTATTTCGTTTGAGGATGTTAATCCAACATATTTATATGGACTGGACAAAATTGAATCTTTCATAAAATCCAAGGACCACAAGAATATGCTCAAAAATCTTTTGGATGAAAATGATAAACTGAAGCTTAGAACCGAAACTATACAAAAATTTGACTCACTGAATGTCAGCTTGAGCTCGGAAAATAAAATTGATGTCGAAAATGCATCTGAGCTTAATGAGGACGATAACATGAGTGAAATTTCTGTAGAAGACACAGTTGATTGCTCAGAATTTGTCAAAAATGAACCCGAGAACCACAAAAATCTTATCTCAGAAAATTCTGTGGAATTCGCTCGGTTGTTCCAACAAAAGTCCCCGATCCTTGTAGAGAAGGCAGTTGTATACCAAAAAGTTAGGACCACTCCGAATCAAGTATACAAAGTCACTGGTGTAACCGAACATCAGACTGCTGAACTAACAGCTATTGTGAACGAGGACAATGCTGATGGGTGTGATGATTTCTTCTGGTCGGCTCCCATTAACAATGCTGATGAAACGGTAGGTCTGTCTGAAAGGACTTCATGGAAAAGCAAAGGCAGATACGTTCCAGAACCTTTAAATAAACCTGATTGCTTTAACGTGGCAAGTACCAGTGGAACGAAAGATATTCCTCAAGAGAAAGAAATTCCTGCAAAAGAAGTCAAAACTCCAAGCAAAGCAACATCGGAGCAAAGTGGTTCAACTAATGAACATAAAGCTAACGTCTATCATTGTCCAAAGCAGATGAGAAGTCAAAAACGGGAAAGGAATCAGAGATACAGGAAAAATCTCTCCGAAAGAAAATAGTTTTGGCGATCGCAAAATGCCTATTTCTCACATCAAGACAGGAATTTAAAACCAGCAAAAAATCCTGATGGATCAATGGAGAGCAACAATAACCGAATGCAGAGTCTCGGTTCTGAGCAGAACAACAACCGAAAGCAGAGGTTCGGTTCTAAACAGAACAATAACCAAAAGCAGATGTTCGGCTCAGCGCACAACAACAACCGAACGTATAGATTCGGTTCAGAGAATGATTTCAACCGAAAGCATAGGTTCGGTTCGGGAATTAAAAGAGGTCAAAACTCTAAAGGTGGTCCTTCCGTTAATCAAAAACAAATGAGTTACCCAGTCTCTTCTCATACTAACACTTCTAATTCCTCACAATCCTCTGTCTCTTCTCGTCCTCGAGTCCACTCTGCCTCTTCTCAAAAATCTCAGTCTTCAGCTGATCAAAAATGGAAAAGGAAGGTTTCAAACACTGAATCAAAATCCATTCTGAAACCATCAAATCCAAATCAAATCAGAGTTTACACCATCAAAAGAAAAGATAATAAAACACTAATTAAAAGAACATATGTTGTTGACATCTCTCTTACTATTCCCGCAAACAACTCACGAGGACCCAAAAAGCTCTGGGTTCCTAAATCTGCTTAATTTTTGCAGGTTATTAGTGACGAGCAGTATGACGAAGAATGGTACATTGATAGTGGCTGCTCGCGTCACATGACAGGAAGAAAGGAAGAACTCAGGGAATCCAGATCTCTTTCCAATGGTGGTAGTGTCAAATTTGGGAACAATTCCTTCGGAACAATCAAAGGCTACGGGATGATTACAAACGGTGATTTCTCAATTAGGAAAGTTGCATATGTAGAGGGATTACAACACAATCTCATCAGTGTATCTCAGCTTGTTGGAGGTACTGGTCTCAAAGTCTCATTCGATGATGAAGGTTCGGAGATTATTGATAAGAAGACGAACAAAATTATTCTCCAATCAGAGCGCAAAGGTGAAATGTTTCCCCTAAATCTCAAACCAATCAAAGGAAACCCAACCATCTGTCTGTTATCCAAGGCACCATCTGACGAAAGCTGGCTGTGGCACAGAAGACTCTCTCATCTCAACTTCAAAGATATCAACAAACTCGTCACTGGAAGTCATGTGAGGGGTCTCCCATTGCTCAAATATGACAAAGATCATTTGTGTGCTGCATGCGAAATGGGAAAGCAGAGTCGTCAAAGTCATCCATCCATAATAAACACCAAAGTCGTTGAACCACTGGAATTACTTTATATTGACTTATGTGGTCCATCTTCTGTAGAAAGCATTGGTGGTAGCAAGTATATTCTTGTTATTATTGATGACTTTTCACGTTTTACATGGGTGTTCTTTCTAAAGCTTAAATCTGAAGCGACTCACAAGCTAAAAGTGTTCATCAAGCAGATTGAAGTACAGCTGAAGAAGGTCGTTCGCAACATCAGAAGTGACAATGGGTTGGAGTTCAAAAATAAAGAATTTGAAGAATTCCTGGAAGAAAAAGGGATCAGTCACAGCTTCTCAGCTCCTTACACACCTCAACAGAACGGAATTGTTGAAATACGAAACCGATCTTTTTGTGAAGCTGCCCGAACAATGCTAAGTTTTGCTTCCTTACCTTTATATTTTTGGGCTGATGCTATTTCTGCTGCTTGTTTTACACAGAACAGGTCGTATCTTAACAAACGCTTCACTCTCACTCCTTATGAGATCATCAACAACAGGAAGCCAAATGTGAAGTTTTTCCATGTGTTCGGTTCCAGGTGCTTCATTTTCAATTCCAAAGAACACCGCAACAAGTTTGATGTCAAAGCTGATGAAGGGATATTTATGGGATATTCTCTTACTTCCAAAGCATACAGAGTGTTAAACAAGCGTTCAAAGAAGATCGAGGAAACTTACTACGTGACTTTTGATGATAGCTATGTTAAGAAGCTACAGGCCAACGAAGACACAGCTGGAGAAATCTTTCCTCAAACTGGCCAAGTCACAGCCTCAGTCGCCAATCTATTCGAGAAATTCATGGAGCTTTTTGATGAACCAGAGAAGGCCACTCTTTCTGAAGCCAGTGTAGCAGACAACAGGGTAGATAACTTGAAGCAACTTATTGACGATGCTGCAAGAAGACTGAATGAAGAAGAATCGAGTTCACAAGACCCTCCTCAACACAATGCATCAGTGGAGGGGGAGGATCCACCTGCATTCCAGTCAAGTTCACAAGTTGGGGGGGGGGGGGGAGCTAAGGTCTCATCCTCCAACCGAGAGTGCTTCACTAACAGAGAGTGCTTCACCAACCGAGAGTGCTTCGCCAACCGAGAGTGCTTCACCAACCGAGAATGTCTCACCAACCGAAAGCGTCTCACCAAACGACAGAGCTTCACCAACCGTAGGTTCATCAGCACCCAAAAGATCATGACATCAGGAAACCCCTATAGCTCATGATTCACAAGACATTCCTGCAAGATCACATGTCGAGGGGGAGCATGCTGATATGTCATACGACTTCGACAGTCTGTCCGAACCAGAAGAAATGATAAATGCTGAATTGGATCCATCCTTTGATCCAAACTTCCTTCCTCTCACCAAATGGACCAGAAATCATCCTATTTCTCAAGTGGTCGGTGATATCTCAGAAACAGTTCTGACCCGATCACAGCTCAAGGAAAAACAAGCATCCTTGTACTCAAAAGTTGAATTCTGCATGTTTAACTCATTCGTTTCCAAAGTTGAACCAAAGACAGTTAAAACTGCTCTTGATCACTCTGATTGGGTTCAAGCAATGCAAGATGAACTGAATGAATTTGAAAGGAACAAGGTCTGGCGTCTTATTCCAACTCCTCCTCATGCCTCGGTTGTTGGTCTCAAATGGGTCTTTCGGAACAAACTTGACAAGGAAGGGAATGTTATCAGAAACAAAGCTCGTTTAGTCGTCAAAGGATACTGTCAAGTGGAAGGCATTGACTATGAAGAGACTTTCGCTCTGGTAGCTAGGCTGGAATCAGTGAGAATATTTCTTGCTTATGCTGCTCACAAAAACTTTGAGGTCTTTCAAATGGACGTCAAGTGTGCTTTTCTCAATGGAGATCTCGAAGAGACTGTGTATGTGGAGCAACCTCCTGGATTCGTGAATGAAAAGCATCCCGATCACTGTTACATACTGGATAAAGCCGTGTATGGTCTCAAACAAGCACCGAGGGCCTGGTATGAAACGCTGACTAAATTTTTAAAGATGTCCAAATTCAAACAAGGTTCGGTTGACCCAACCTTCTTTCGTAAAAAGGAAGGTAACCACCTTATGATAGTCCAAATTTACGTCGATGATATCATCTTCGGCTCCACGAATCCAGGCCTAACAGCTGAATTCAGAAAGCTGATGGAGACTAAATTTGAAATGAGCTCAATGGGTCCCATTAACTTTTTCCTTGGTTTAAATATAAGACAGGGACCTGAAGGCATCTTTATCAACCAGGAAGCTTACACCAAGAATCTCTTAGCAAAATTTGGCATGATGGGAGATTCAAAAGTCAAAGTCCCAATGGCATTCGGCACTAAGCTCACTCCATCCCTGGACAAACCAGCTGTTGATCTTACTCTTTATCGTCAAATGATAGGCTCTCTAATGTATCTTACTGCTAGCAGACCTGACATAATGTTTTCCGTTTGTTACTGTGCTCGATTTCAGGCAAATCCAAGGGAACCTCATATGCTTGCAGTGAAAAACATATTCCGATATCTCAAGCGAACTACCTCTTTAGGTCTGTGGTACCCTTCTAATTCAGGCTTCTTCGTTCAAGCCTACTCAGATGCAGACCTTGGTGGTTGTGGTCTCGACAGGAAAAGCACCACTGGCGGATGCCAATTCCTCGATGGGAAGTTGGTTAGCTGGCAGTCAAAGAAACAAACCTGCGTGTCACTGTCTACTGCTGAAGCCGAATACATTGCTGCTGCTTCTTGTACCTCTCAAGTGATTTGGATCCAGAGTCAACTTCGAGATTATGGACTCAATATGAAAAAGATCCCACTATATTGTGACTCTGAAAGTGCAATTAGGATCTGTCATAACCCAGTGCAGCATTCCAAGACCAAGCACATCGCACTGAGGTATCACTTCATCAAAGATCACGTGGAAGACGGAAACGTTGAAGTACACTTTGTTAGAACCACTGATCAATTGGCCGATGTCTTTACCAAAGCTCTTCCTGAAACGACTTTCAATAAAATTCTACAAGGCTTGGGTATGATGGTTGGAGAGTCGGTCCCAAATCCTCAAATCTCCATCTAAGGATCAAGAACCGAACGAGACAGACCGCTCGGTCTCTCTCTGCTCTGGTGAAATAAAGGAACCGAAGCAACCAGACCGCTCGGTCTCTCTCTGCTCTAGTGAAATAAAGGAACCGAAGCAACCAGACCGCTCGGTCTCTCTCTGCTTTGGTGAAATAAAGGAACCGAAGCAACCAGACCGCTCGGTCTCTCTCTATCCTGGAAATTTAAAGGAACCAACACAAACAGCCCGCTCGGTCTCTCTATGCTCTAATGATTTACTGAACCGAACTAGACAGACCGCTCGGTTATGAATTTGTCACCGAAATACACAGATCGCTCGGTCAATCTCTGCTTCCTCAATTTTTTATGTTGTACAATTTTATCTTTCCTTTTTTTTTATTTTTTTTCAGAAAATTCCAAAATTCCAAAAACATTTTATCTTTCTGTTTTTATTTATTTTTCAGAAAATTCCAAAATTCCAAAAACATTTTATCATTCTGGTCGGTGTACATTTTGCACAGGTGAATACAAGCATCTCCTTCTGTAGTGTTTACTCAGGTATGTTTTATCTTTCTCAGACTAGTTAGACGTCCCTAGAAGCATGCTGTTGTATGTTGTTGCAAGCCTCTATGACCTCGAGCAGGCCTTAATGATTCGATCAATACCTATCGTTTCTTCCCAATCAGGCTATTCTCTCATACTCGTACTAGATCTACCTTACTCTACTCATCTGAAACATGAGTTGCTCTGCTTTGTCCCTATTCTGTAGCAGAAGGTACGTTCAGTCTCTTAACCAGCTCCTCAACTTCTTCATTTACCTTCGATTCCCCAAAGTAAACCTTGATGCTTTCGGTCTTTACCACTGAGGCTTATGGTTGCACAACATCTGTGTTTATGATCTTGGATTCGATTACCACGTTCTAAGTGAAACCCAAAATCCAATACCTGAAATGAATTGACGGTGAGTGATAACCTCAAGCTATTACTTGGAAATCTCATTTTCTTTGTGTGTGATCTTTTATGAAATTGTCTCCACCTAAGACATTTCTTCCCAAAGAGGTCTAGTTTATTTTTCTTTGAGATTTCTGTCTATCCCATTTTTGTCACGTGATACTCCCCACCTACCTGTTCAACAGATCACATCGGTCTCACAGGTAGCTCTACCAACACTCATTTTTATGTTAAGACTTGATGTTCGGTTAGAGGTCAGCCACCCTTCAGCCCATGATCAAAAGATGCCTTTCATTGTTTATTAACAAACAACTGATCGTATTTCTCGGGAAACCACACAAGCACTTCAAGTCTCTCTTGGCTTTGAAGGAAGCGATTTTTGCCCGGAATCTTCCGCTTTCTGTCTTCTTACTAGACACCACTCACATCCCAAACACCTTTGATTTATTTCTTTATCTTTCACACTCCTATGCACGAAAATTAATTTTTTCCAACATTCTGATTACTGTTTGGTATATGGTTTTAAGTTTCAAATGTAACCAAACAAGGGCACAAGGAATTTCAAACGGTACAAAAATGATTTGGACGCGTGCAATTGATTCCTTTCACACCCACGTGTGCTGACGTATTCCTGGGATACACCATAACTTCCAATCGCGCTTTTTCAGGCGACGTTTTGGTTTCTTCATCATCACGATTTTCTCTCTCCTGTGAACGGTATAAATAAGGGGTGATCGTGTTGTTTGGCATTTACCTCTCACGAATTCTCTCTCTGAAAAAGTTTCCACTGTTCATCTTCTTCCACAACTCAACAATGGCGACTTCTTCTTCAGCACAAGATCAAACTGCATCCTCCTCTTTGCTCTCAATCAAACCTAATCGAAATTTGATTATAGAGATGACCCCATTCTTATATGACTCCTACATGCTACACGTGGTGGAATGCCTCAAATATTCCCCATTGTTGTTGGCACTCACGCAGGTGGAGGCCATTCCCATGTCCCTGCTCTCCCAAGTTTACACAACGGCCAACTACGACAAACACAAAGATCGCATCTTCTTCACCATTCACGACAAGAAAACCTCTGTATCCAAAACAAGGTTTTGCTCTCTTCTAGGGCTTGCTGTTGACTCTTCCGTCATCTCACCGGACTTTATCACCACTGCGCAACTCTTTTCAATGATGTACGAAATGGGGTATACGGATGTTCTTACTACAATTGCCAAAGTCAAGAAATCCTGTCTTCCGTCTCAGTGGAACGGATTGCTTACCCTTCTTATTACGGGATTAGTGGAGAGGTGTGGTGGTTCTGACACCACAAGTAAAGGGTTTCTGACCATCCTGTATGGTCTTTACAACGGCATCAATCTAGATTATGGCTCCATAATCTGGTCTCAAGTCGTTCAAAGTCTCAACACAACTACAAGGTACTACGAGATCTCATGCGGCCGGTTCTGGACGCTTATTACCAAAAGGGCCATGGATTCCCTTGAAATCCTGGTAATGAAGGATGCTCTTACGGCTTCAATTGCCACTTACCACACCAAGAAGATCATTGTCTCTGATCCAAGTAAGTTTCTCCATTATGGATTGATCCCTGAATCCATGTATAGGTGCATCACGCCTCACAGCAAAATCATGGCTGACTATAGCACCAGAACACCCTTGCCTCCAAGGGTTCTGTTCGATGAACAGCGTGCTGCTCTTGACGCCCTCGATCAACCTGCCAACCGTGGCAAGAGGGCAAGCAAAAAGGAGAAAAAGGAGAAGAAAGAAACTGAACCAAAGAAGGAGAGAAAGAGAAGATCCTCTAAACGCAAATCTGAGGTAGAGGAACCTTCTCAGTCCAAATCCTAAAAGGTCAAGAAGATGGCTAAAAGAGCCAAAAGGTCTCCTTCTTCTGACTCTGCTCCTAATGACCCATCAGACCCAGAGGCTGTTGCTCCTCAAACCGAAAGAACACCTGCTCAGTCTCCTCAACAACCATCTTCTCCCGCTAGCTCTCATCTAACCTCTCCACCAGCATCTCCCAAAATTCCCAAATCACCCTCTCCACCTACATTTCCCCAAATTACCAAATCACCTACTCCTCCCACTTCTCCAAAAATTCCAACTCCACCCCAATCACCAACACAGAAGGTCCCACTTTCTGTTCCTATAACCATCCCTCCCACTACAACAGAACCAACCATTCCCTTCTCTGTTACTCAACCTTCATCCTCTATCTCCACACCCATTATCACCGAATCAGTTACCATCACCTCTTCCTAACCACCAGTAACAATCAATGTATCTGATACAGGGGCTGCTATTGTGGTTGAAACCTCGGTCATCAACCTTCCCCCATCTCCTTCTCCATCCTCCAACTCCGGTGCTACCTTGGGCGGCGATGATGAAGAGTTCGACTTTATTTATTATATCCCCTACCGGATTCCTACAGACACTGATGCTGATACCCCTGTTACTAGTCAGCAGATTCAGGAAATTCACGACAAACTTGATAGTCTGCTGGCTGATAATAAAGCCTACGGGGGTGTTGTGCTAAAAGCCTTCATTGAGTCTGCGATCAAGACGTACACTGACGCTCTGGATCGTTCAACTGATGCAATCGATAACTCAGCTGCTTCATGCTCCAAAGCCACCAAGGATGTTTCTAAGGTTGTTTACACAACTCAGATCTTTCTTGATTCTCTGAAAGCTCATGCTGATTCCAGTGCGGCCAAGTTTCAAACGTCAGTAGACTCTTTCTCGGCTACCCTTCAGGGTGAAACCACCAAATTTGAGGCTCTGCATGCTGACCTCAAAACTGAATCCACATCATTTCTCAAATCTTTGGATTCACGTTTTGCTTCTCTGGCAGCCGAGAGCACCCTGAAGGAAGATCTTGTCAAGCACCAGGTAACCATCGACCTACAAAAGATCCAACTGGCCCAGGCACAACAAGAAATTTCTTTGCTAAAGACTCAGCGGGCAGTTCTTCAAAGTTGCGCTGGTGATGTCAAGAATTTGTTAACAAATGTTCTTGACACTCATGATCCCTTCCTTACCCTCACTATCAGACAGCATCTCCAGGCGAAACTCCTTCCTGCAGTTAACATCTTGAGTGAAATGAAGGGTGTCTCGGAGAAGCTTGTTCTTCTGCGACAAGGGGGAGAGGAAGGTGTGCCCAAGATAGAACCGAAGGTTAATGTAGCTTCGGGTTCTGGGAAACAAGTCCTTGTTGAGAGTGAATCAGATTCAGATGAAACTATCACTGAAGCTCTTCAACGCAAGAAAAGGGACAAAGAGCTTGATGAAACTCTTAAGATAGCTCAAGAGGCCGAGGCCAGGGAAAGAAAGATCAAGGAGGACGAGGATGCTATTCAAGCCAAGAAGACTCTGTTCCCAGATTGGGACAGAGACACACTCATCACTCAAGCGATTGAGTTTCCTTCCATATATTGGTTGGAACCGATTGCATCCTTCGAGTGTGAAAATACAAAAGACTCGCAGTTCGACATGCCAATCACGCGAAAAGCTTTCACATTTCATTGCTTTGATGTCACTGCCGATGTCCCTCATCCGAACTTGAAGGTTGACAGAGAGCTAATAGATTTCTATCTGAAGTATGGTCAACCGCAGTACTTGACATGGAGCGCTCAGAAAATTATTAAAGTCAAGGTGCTAAAACCGACACAGGTTGGGAAATTTGTGAACGTTAATTTCAAAATCAACAGAGGAACGGCCAACACAGAACATCTTATTTCTCTTGCAGATCTTCCCAGTCTGAATCCGCATGATTGGATTCTGCTATACAACATTCTTCTCTCCAATCATAGAGAGTATGAACCGATTCTTAAACATCTTAAAAGAATGTTGGCCTCCTACATCCATGAGCTCGCCACTATGGATCAGGAAATAACAAAGGTTATGAATAAGAAACCAACCGTCAAGCCTACTTCCAAGACAGGAGATGTTCATAAAATGAAGGTAGGGCAAATTGATTCTTCCAATCTGACGGTCATGTTCACTAGAGGCGACAAGCATAAGTTTCTGTTTGCTTTGGTAGACAAACATCTGTTTTCTACAGATTGTCTGGAGCATATTATAAACATCATTCACCGATGCAAATAGAACTCAACAGCAGACAAGAAGAACTTCACTGACATGCTTCGTTGGTATATCACCTTCAGGCATCACATTCTGGCTATAATACCGAGGATTTTTGAGACGGTAAAGAAGCCTTCTGCTGTCAAAAGAGAATGAAGATTCTGTGCCAAAGACGCAAAGGGGGAGATTGTTGAAGATAATAGAGTTGCGTCTTGGGCCCTTTTGTTTTACAACCGGATTGGGCTTGTCAATCCGTGTTCAGCTAGATTAACCTTATTTTTATTAGAGAATCTGTTAGGGTTTCATTATAAATATCTGCATGCATGTATGCGTATAGTAACGGTTGTCACTCTCATTGAATATTTGTAAACCCTAAAATCCTCTACAGTTGATGTTCTTTATCGAGCTCTTCTGAGGATTGTTTATTGAATCATTCGACTCTTTTTGATTCATTAGCTTGTTCTTGATTGTTTACTTAGTCATTCATTTACCTGTTTCATAGATCTAATCGATCTTTAAGTTTGTTTTAAACTCTTCAATGGGGGGGGGATACAAGTAAAGTTACTATAGTTATTATATTAATCACATGTGATTAATAACTATCAACAAGCGAATCTCTTACTTTCAAACTGTCTTACAAACTCTTTTATATACCAAATGCTTTTTTATGAAACTTTCATTTATACTTTAATATTGTAAAATTCATGCCAATGTATGTATAGTTATATAAGTAATGTTTAAAGGGATTAGGAAGGCTAGCTCGCTTTATCTCCTTTTCCTCGTTGGGATGTGGCTTTAGGGCATCGGTTATCCGTCCGAAGGTCGTCTAAATATTATTTATATATTATGTAAACATATATAGACATAAAAGTTCTATCAGTCAATTCAATACCCTTGGGTAACAAGGGTGTACGTTCATGTTCATAAGTACAAGTCATATTACTAGTAAACTACTATAGGCGTAGTTGAGGAAGTTACTAATACTATTACTAGAACAATAAATCATACAATGAGTCAGTTCATACATGAGTTAGTACATTACTATACATGCTAGATAGAGAGAAACACACAATACATCTAGTAGACATAGTACATTACTATACATGCTAGATAGAGAGAACACACAATACAACTAGCACCTACATTACATATACATTCATGCAGTTTTGTGAGCCACTAAGAGGGGCATGGCACCACCTACCATGACCGTTTTTGTATCCAAAATCTCCTTAATTGGGGAGCGTATGAGTTTGCGTATAGATCTATACTGGATTGACTATCCTACACTTTGCTTCTCGCTACAGTGGGACTTGCAAGTGTATGGGTGCCAAATGTCATTTCTTAAGGTGTACTACATCGTTGTTTTACTATTGAGTCGGTAGCAAGGTATAGGCCGATCACACAGTACTTTAAATAACAATTGGTTTAAGGTAGTTAGTACATCAGTAGTTACTTAATACAATACTACAGTACTATAATATTTCTCCCATTACATTCACTTCGTGAACATTCACATGATGCACGGTAATGTAAAAACTATATTTTTGGTTAATGATAGTCGAATTTGGGAAAATACACTCTTTCAAGAGACACACACACACAGTTACTAGATGCCTTGGTAGAAGGCTACTTTTAGTAGGAAACATAGGGTTTTCTAGGAGTGTTCAAACAAATACAAACTTTACAAAACTTATACATTACATCTTACAAACATCTTACAAATGCTTTCATACAAACTCAGACATTAATCTACTTATGATCTCACCAGCTTTAAAGCTGATAAACTCTTTCAAAATAACTTGTATTCTCAGGTAACCAGTAGATAGGTACCGGTGCCAGGTTTTTGAGAAGATGGAGTTCGTTCAAGACTCCTCTTTTATTTTGATGTACTTTTTGGTGTCTATATAACTTGACAGAACACATTTGTATGAAATTATATTATTAATGCAATGGATGATGTTGTTGCTTGTTTACTACTTTGCATTGTTGTGATACTATACATGACATCCTCCACCCCCCGAACGATTCCGCTGTTCAGGTTTTGGGTGTGATATCGGTAGTCTGGCAGAGATCTTGAACCTCTCACGCCAACTGCTATACCTCAATTAATGGTGTAAACTTAGCTTGGAACCTGGTTGAGAAACCATCCCATGACATGACATCAGGTGCATCATCAGCCACAACACACCCTACCTCTTCCCATCAGTCTCGTGCCTTGTCCTTCAAAAGGCAGGAATCTAGTTTGACCTTGACCCCCTTGGGACAACGACTGGTGCGGAAGGTGTTAGGAACATCTACTAACCACCATCAACTCGATATAGGGTCCTTCTTCCCATGATAGTCCAGAGCTCCACATGCCCGGAACTCCCTGAATATCAAAGAACATCCTCTCGCTAGTGCGATCATCTTAAAACGAAATGAGCTTAACTGCTCATCCAAAACCTCCAAAATACCCTCCTTGACCGTGCCGAAGATCACAGGAGTCTGATTAAGAATGCAAAGAGTAATACCAGATGAGATGAACTCCTTATTCTGCTCATCGAGCTGCCCGAGTCTAGATCATGAGCCTGAACCCTCACCAGTATCAAAGTTGCCAATAGGTCTGCCTGGCAACATCATCATACTGAAAATAGACCATATAAACCATCAGAATACACATTGATATATATATATATATATATATATATATATATATATATATATCAGGGAATCACAAACTCCACAAGCTCCCTATCTTCATAGCAACCCTCCTCGAATCATGTACATATCCTCTGCTTCTAGTAGTACGGGCCCATACTACCTTCTATATCTATTCGTACTTTCCTCAAGAAGTGTCTTGACTTAACCAATTTCATTTATATCCTTACGGCTTTCCCTCACAGATAAGGCTACCAACACTAGATCTCATCCTAGGTTTTCCTAGGGCAACTCCATACCACTCTCTGCCATCAGCTGTAGAAGGAACTCCCACTAACTTCTAACTAGCTCACGAATACAGTTACATGTCACTAAAACCGGATAATTGTTTTTTATGTTAGGATGTTAGGATACCACTCTTCACCACACTGTAGCCAAAGAGAAATCATGAAAAATTTAGAATTTATTTCATACCTAGAATCTAGTGTTACAATGTAAGTCAAGCGAAAAAAAACAATGCCATTGAGGCAGTACATCGAATACATTGGATGCATATACAAACCAAAACTTAACTATGAATAAAGAAATATAGCTGATATTCATGAACTAAATAATTGAAACTTTATGCTAATTGAAACATAGTTACAAATAGACTATACTAAGGAGAAAATGAAAGTAAAGGGTTAGATACAACATACCTCATCTATTCGTTTAATCATGCCAACACCATCCACATCCACCACAGTTCCTCTACATGATGTGTTTGTGTCATAGAATGGATAAAGCTGAACCCATAATTAGTTCTGATGATCAACATGACAACGAAGTTGAAGTCCCATTAATAGGGGAAGTTAGCAATGATGAAGAAAAGAAGCCAACGGGTACGGTAAGATCCATTGTTTGGGATCATTTTCCATAAATCAAAAGTGTTACATCTAAAAATGCAAACATTTTAACAAAGTATTAGATTATAGCATTAGAAAGGATGACATCTCCTCATTACTCACTAATCTAGTCAATACATGTAGGACCCCCCACTTTTACAAAAAAACCGATTTAAAGAAATAATTTTTTTTAAGCTTTACGCCAAAAGGTATGAAGGTGCATTGGTATTTGGCTATGTATTCCTTTAACCAAAAAAGTGTATAATAGCTTTTGTAATTGACCTTTTGGCAGTGTTGTGTCGCCTAGGAACTAAGAGGTCTCTTATTGTCTACGATTAATGCTAGTAAGTCAAGTTAGGTGGAGTCGGTCTTGGGCGGCTGTAGGCAATCCTAGGTGGTCTAGACGTTTAAGCCGGTAAAAACGTTAGACAGTCAAAAATTTTAGAAAAATCTCCAATTAGTCAAATTTATGATATTGGGTGACTAAATTATGATGATTAATGGCTAAAACTGTTAAAACGATCCTCAATTAGTCTAAGAATTATTATATACAATGACTTAAATATTTAGACGACTAAATATGCTGAAGCTTTATGACTTTTTACTTATTTTTTTTAGGATATATGTAATATTTAATGTTAAAAAATAAATTCTATTTCAATTAAGCGTGTCCGTCTAGACGTCGATTAATCCCCGCCTAGACCGATTAGTCCCTCAACCCCAGTCGACCGCCTGACCACCGTCTAACAACTTTTATAACCTTGTTTTTTAGTATTGTCAACGACGAGGGTCTTAAGAAGTTTATATGAGAACTGAATCATTAATTTAAGATCGTATCTAGATGGATTATTGCTCGAGATTTCACACCGATTTATGAACAAGAGGCAGAAAAAGTCAAAGTTATAATGACAGATCAAACAATGTGTCTAACTACTGAGACTTGGTCATTAGTTCGTAACATTAATTATATGTGACTTATTGCAAATTGAATCGATGATGAATGGGTTTTTCAAGAAAGATCATACATTTTTTCCATATAGAGAATCATATGGGTGCCACCGCTCGGTGCCTTGTTTATGAGTGTATACAAAACTATATGATTGATTCTGTTTACTATTACAGTGCATAAGGCATCTTCAAACGATAGAGTTATAAGATGTTTGAAGAGGATGTTGAAGGGACCAAATGATTATTAGATTATAAATATTTGTACCTATTTTGTTATGCACATATCATCAATATCATGGATAGATATGGCTTGGAGATTATGTTACTAGAATTTTAAAATATGGATCATCCCGAGCTCGGTTTAAAACATTTGAAGACTTTATTGCTTGTGTTGAAAAAAGATCTAAAAAAAATCCTTCTCTTGATGTTAATATGAAACTGAGTTCAATTTAATGTTAGAAACATTCATAATTTATTGTGTTTAAAAGGTATGTTTATTTGCTATATATTTATGTTGTTTTTTCTTTTTAACTAGTAAAACAAATATCATGTGCCCGTTCTATTTTCTTAATAGGCTTTACATGATAGATTTTTCTTATGGAGTTTATTTTTGCACCGAGACAAAACTCGATTTGGAAGGGTCACAAGAAAAAGTAAGAGAAAGGCTAGAGTAGTTGGAGCTTCCAGTGATGTTAATTGGCATACAACTAAGTGTGATTAACTTTTTTTAGTTAGTAATTTGTATTATTATTTAGATGCTTAAATATTGTTATTTTTATTTAAAGTAATAGTTTGATTGAGTACTTAAAACCATTTTTATGACATTACATATGGTTATTGCTATTTAAAATAACAATGCTATCGAATACTTAAATTTTGATCTCATTCAAAAAGTTAAGAGCGTAATACGAGATTAACATGACATTGATAAGATCAACGAATCTCAAAATATCTTGGAATTTCAAAGTGAAAGAAATTGGTAAAGTGTGTTTCCCACCTACACTAAATTCGTGATATGATTACGATATCCCTCTTCATAAAATGAATCTAAATTATAGATCCTAGCCTTAAATACAACTTAGGTTAATGTTATATATATATATATATATATATATATATATATATATATATATATATATATATATATATATATATATATATATATATAGGGTTAGGTTATTGTGTTCTAACTATCTATTGTGTGAATGCAGGATTTTTATAAACCAGTTATTTTAGTTATTTTAAGAAACTAATTAATACATATTAAATGTTAAAGATATAACGAGTATTAATTAAATTTTCAACATTTAATGTGTATTAATTACTTACTTTGAATAACTAAAATGATTGGTCAACAATCAATGCTACATACAGACAATAAATAGTAGAAATATTTGAACCTATCTCTCTCTCTCTCTCTCTCTCTCTCTCTATATATATATATATATATATATATATATATATATATATATATATATATATATACTAAAAGTATTTCTCTTGTATAGATGTCTAGGAATAGTGATCCCCCTCCTCCTCCACCTACTCTAAATTCGAAGTTCACTTTTCTTCCTATCCTATAAAGGGAAAAGTTTTTAGGTCCTAACTATTTGGACTCGATGCAAAATCTAAAGATGATGCTTCGTTATGAGAATAAAGAGTATGTTATCAATAAACGAATTTCCGATATTTATATGGATAGGTTATTGTGTTCTAACTATCTATTGTGTGAATGCAGGATTATTATAAACCAATTATTTTAGTTATTTTAAGAAAGTAATTAATACGTATTAAATGTTAAATATATAACGAGTATTAATTAAATTTTCAACATTTAATGTGTATTAATTACTTACTTTAAATAACTAAAATGATTGGTCCACAATCAATGCTACATACAGACAATAAATAGTAGAAATATTTGAACCTTTCCCTCTCTCTCTCTCTCTCTCTCTCTCTATATATATATATATATATATATATATATATATATATATATATATATATACTAAAAGTATTTCTCTTGTATAGATGTCTAGGAATAGTGATCCCCCTCCTCCTCCACCTACTCTAAATTTAAAGTTCACTTTTCTTCCTATCCTATAAAGGGAAAAGTTTTTAGGTCCTAACTATTTAGACTCGATGCAAAATCTAAAGATGATGCTTCGTTATGAGAATAAAGAGTATGTTATCAATAAACGAATTTCCGATATTTATATGGATACTACTAGACCTCAGGAGCTTGCCACTTACAAACAACAAATTAATCAAGCTACTAAGGTCTCTTGCATTATGATATAGACAATGCCCCCATAGCTCCAAAAGAATTTAAAGGACACGTGGGAGTTTGAAATGAACTTGTAGCTCGCAAAAATGTTCACCAAAAAGGTGAGGAAAAATGATTTGAAGTCATCAAAACTCTAATGGTGCACGTGCTAAAGAAAGGAGAGTTTGTATATGTTCATGTGAAGAAAATGCAGAGACACATTTAGAGACTTGAGAAGATCACTGTGAATTTCAAAAAGGACTTGGCAATTAACATGGTCCTTAATTCATTACCTAGTTGTTATGATTAAATCATCTTGAATTATCGTTCGAACAATTCAAAAAACCACGTTGATGCAACTCCACAATTTATTACAAACTGTCGAGGTAGGCATGAGAAAGTCTCATGGCTCATATTGTCGCAACTGCTCATGTCTTATCCATTCAACATGGTAGGGGAAAGAAAGGAAAGGCTTATTCCCAACCCAAGTTATAAGGGAAACCCCCTATTGGAGAGTCTAGCCAAGGGTCAAAGGGAAAGGCAAAGTATGATATTCCACTTGTTAATGATCCAAGAAAGGTTAATTTTTTTCATTGTAACCAAAAGGGACATTGGAAGAGAAGTTACCAAAAGTGCCTCCAAAATGTAAATGGACGGTAAAGCCAAGGTTTCTTGTTCCCCCTCTGGTATGTACATGGTCGAACTCTATAACACTAAAACTTTAAATTCATGGGTCCTTGATACATGATGTACTTTCACATTTATTCTGATATGCAAGGGCTAAAGGAAGTGTGAAGCTCAAGCATAGGGAGATGAATATGACCATAGGTAATAAACACATTATGTATGTCATACGGATTGGGATATGTGAGCTCTTGCTTGATAATGGTGATAGAATAGATTTGATAAATTGTTGCTATTCGTCCGAGATGACTAGAAATATAATTTCATTCCATGCATTGTTTAGACAAGGTTTTCATTATTCATTTGATGATATTAATGGAAATATTTTGGCTTATAAGGAAGACTCTTTTATATTCAAAGTTTACCCTTCTAATAGTGTGTATGATGCTATTGTGTGTGTGTGTGAATAATGTGAGTAATAATGTATTAAATATATATTCTTCTAATTCTTTGGACAAGGCATGCTTATGTTATTGTTGTATTGGGAATATAAACAAGAAACACATCACCTAACTCCAAAAGGATGGAGTCTTGGAATCATTTGACTTAAAACTGGGTGATAAATGTGGGTCTTGAATATTAGTCAAGATGACAAAATCACCGTTCATAGGGACATGTGAAGGAGGTGAAGGAATGTTGGATCTAATCCACATTGATGTGTATAAACCCTTCAGATCTGCCACAATGGATGTAAACCGCTACTATGTGACACTTAGTGGTGATTATAGTAGATATAGTTATTTTTATTTGGTTAAATATAATCCGATAACTTTTAAAAATTCCAAAGATTTTAAAGATGAAGTAGAAGATTAAATGGGACAGAAGATAAATATGATCTAATCTGATAGGGGAGGAGAATATCTTAGTATTGAGTTCAATGAATATATAAAGGAATGTGGAATAGTTTCACAACTGACTTATTCTAGAACACCACAACTTATTGGTGTTGATGAGAGGAGAAATCAAAATTTATTGGACATGGTTCTTTCCATGATGAATCGAGCTTCACTCCTAATAACTCTATGTGGGTATGAGTTAGAGATAGTTACCTATATCTTAAACATTGGTCCAACCAAGGATTCTAAGACACCTCATGAAATGTGGACTAGAAAACCTCTTTCAATCGCACTTATCAAGGTCTGGGACTATGAGGTTTTTGTTAGGTGTGAGACCCAACATAAATTTGAAGCTAGAGATGAGAAGTGTATATTCATTTGTTATCCATAAAAGTCGTTTGCTTACTTGTTCAACATACCCAAAGAAAAGATGGTCTATGTAGCTTGAAGGGGAGTCTATTGAGAAAGAGAACTTATATCCAAAGAGAACAGTGAGAGTACAATCGATCTTCAATAAATTCAAGAGTGAACCAATAAGGAATCTTTATTTTACATTAGTAATAACCATGAGGTTAAGACACATGTTGTGCCAGTTGACAATTCATTACCACTTCGCAGATCTAGTTGTAACACTTTACTTTTAATACACTAGTATATATTAATAAAAATAGGGTTTTACAAAAACTTTCAAAATATTATCGGAGTCTATAACTTTTATTGTTACAAATATATCAACAACTATAACATAAGAGAAAAGGATTATAAACCTTCTCTATTTCCTTGTTGTTTCAATTATTTGCATGCCTTGACTTCAGCTTCAATATCTGGGTATATATTTAAACATACGTAAGTCTGAAGAATCTTAAGCTACATGGGTTTTAACTCAAAAGAAGACTTCTACTTAGCTTAAGAATCTTATAATTCTTTGTCACATCATAATAACGTTGAGCTTAAAATTTCAGATACAGTACTATCACAAAGCTAGTTTAAGCCTTTTAACGGATAATGTGACAACCCTCAAGTTTGAATCAAGAAAAGTCCACAAGTCAACAAGGAATCAAATGAGCTAGAAAAGTCAAATATTTCAAGCAAAAAAATCATTGGGATTTTGGTTGCCACTCGATCGAAATCACATGTGATTTCGGTTGGATCATGACCGAAATCACCATGGTGATTTCAATTTGTGCTAGACTGGAATCACATGTGATTTCGGTTGATGCATGGCCGAAATCCCCTTGATATTTTAATTAATTCATGCCACTTGATTGGTGGATTACTTTCCAAATATGATTAATTACACAAACCAATGCACCTGTCACTTCACCCTCATCCCTTTTCGTATATATATATATATATATATATATATATATATATATATATATATATATATATATATATATATATACATGCCATGGCCGAAATCTTCATTCATAAGTCTCATTTTCATTTCAAACTTCTCCAAACTTCCTCCCAAGGAAGAATTCAATGGCTTCAAACATTCATACAAAATTCCCAGGAAACCATTCCTCCAAGATCTATCTCTTAGGAATCATTGTAAGTTTCCTTATTACCCTAGTGTTTTTATAACACTACCATGTTAGTCATCTAATTTACACATTATTATGTGCTAAAAAATATTAGGATATGATTACCTTCAAATTATTTTAATGCGAAGATCATCATCTTCACCTTGTTATCAAGCCGAGAACGCACTCGAGGTGAGTTCATACCCCTACATTTTTTGAGATTTTCATGTTTTAAGGGGTGTAATACATGTTAAACATAAGAGAATTAGTGTTAATATACAAATCGTCATAAAAGTTTTCTTACATTTTTATATATAAAAGTGATAAATACACAAAATGATGTTACTATCAAGCTAACGAGTTTTACATGCAAAGTTGCTAAAAATAAAAAGATTTTCATTTCAACGGAACATACATTATAAACTATAATAGGTATAGTTTATGGGCCATTTCCACTATTGTACCAATTCGTGATACAACAGAAAAATAATTATTTAAAGTAATCATTATTGTACACTACGTAACTACTATAAAAGGATAATACTTGCACATACAAAAAATGATTTTCACTACACTATACGTAAACCAGTTAATATAAGGTTGTGAGGCACTGTCTTCACGTACTTTACAGAGTACACACTAAGGTCCTGTATTATAACCAGAGTCTATTTTAGGGAGAACGTGACACTTGTGTATAGATCTATAAGGGACTGACAACCCCGCACCTAATTGTTAGCTACAATCGGACCGATAGGTCCTGGGTGACAAATGTCATAACATTCCAACACCTGAAGAATGTCGTACATGCCACTAGTCGTTAGCATGGTTATGATAGCTCACATAGGGTATTAACAGAACATTTGGTTTACGCAGTTAACATACATGAAAGTAGTTTTATATAAAAATAAAACTTCGTAATAGTATTCACTAGTACAACACTACATACATTGTTGGTCTTTGAACCTAAGACTTGCAGCTCATTTTACAAGAAAATATTGGATTTTCTGAAAACACACTCTATCATTCATACAAGGAAAAACTGTCGAGTTTTCATATACAAAATGCTTATGAACTCACCAACTTAATTGTTGACACTTTTCAAAATCACTTGTATTCTCAGGGAATCAGTAAATAGGTAACCAGAAAAAGGTTTTGGATGATAAGGATTTGTCGTGTCACACTATTTTGTTTTGAATTATGTATTCAATATCAAGCAAACATATGTTGTGTACAATGTAAACTAAATAAATATCAATGCAATGGTTGTATGGATGTGATCATCCATATTCAATTATTGTGATACTATACATGAAAGTTAATCTACCCCCAGATGTTTCCACCGTTCTGGTTTGGGGGTGTGACAGATTGGTATCAGAACATTGTTTATAGTGAACTAAGTATATCAAACCATGTAAGATATACAACTATAAATACAATGGGGCTAAAACACTTTGACTAAGAAGTATACTTTTGAAATATAACAATATTTTTATATGGTATGCATACATGCATCCATACTAGGATAGTGTCATAATAAGAACCATATAAAAAGTATTAAGATAAGTTGGACACTACTGTTGGGTTTTGAGCACTATAGCACTCTTATGGTGCACATGCAACCCTAAATGCTTTGGATCTATGTTTTCTCTAATTATACATGCATTTTCAATTTTTTCAAAGCATTCTCCCTAACTAGCATACAATTGTCAAATGAACAATACAACTAGTTAGATGATATACCTCTTAGAAGGACTTGTAGTTCTTGACCTATGCAGCTTGAGCACCCCAAGTGTGATGCCTCTAATGGTTCACAAACACCAATATTCAAGAGGAGGCTTAAGAGAATAAGTTACTTAGCTCAAGAGATGGTGCAACCGATTTTGGTTCATGAGAGTTCTATTTATAGTGTGGCAAATGCTAGGGTTACACTTTGTGAACCCTAATGCTCCATGGATTTTCACATTCTTATGCTCCATGGGTTTAACCTCCATGGACTATCCATGGATTATCTTATTGGTTTAGCCCATCTTAAATAATCATGGATCATTGGCGCACACTTTAAGAATCATTGATTTACATAATCAATCTCCATATATTTAATTAGTCTCTTTTGACCACAAAATTAATTATTGATCAATACTAATTAAACAATATGATTTCATATTAATATATTATACTTGTAATATATTAATAAATCATAAATAACCTTATTCTTAAAAGTTCATCGTATCAAATTGCACTGGTGTAGGCAACCCAAAATGACCATGCTACAATCGGGTCAAGTACATCCTAATTATAGTTATGGGCTTAGATATCAAGTCCAACAGTCTCCCACTTGGATAAGTCTAATAACTATAGCTGCCAATGTGACTTCAGGATCCGACTTAGCAATCGTAAGCTTTCGAAAGCCGTTGTTGAACTCTGACCTAGTCAGTGACACGTCCTTCAGATAAGGGATCATATATTCCTCTATTTCAAGATATCTATGCAGACAAACACATGGAACATATTCATACTTATTGTCCTGCAATTTGTTTCCTGATTTCCAATTCGTCTGACATAGAACATAACTGAACACATCAATTTAGTTCTGACCGGGCCCGACACATAGTCAAAACAAAATCATCGAGGGGCCCAAGATATCGCTTTTAATCCTTTTAGGATAAAAGGAATAGATAAACTTCGACATTATATGCTTGTACTAACTACTCATCAAATTGTGCACAATGACACGTTTTACAACACAAGTTACTGATTTGTTTTCGTGCCATCAATGCACAACCAAATCGTAGTCAACAACTCGTATATCATGGTTTGAAGATTATATGATATTATCTTCTCATAATTACTCGTGATAAATTCCATGAAGTAATTTCGGTGAGTGCGGGTTGAATCCAATACTCAAATATTATTTCATGAGCACTCATGAATGGTGTAGCATACTCTTGCTATGTCTAACTCCTTAGACAATCTACAAGACAACTCATGACAATCTTCTTTCATACTTACTTCCAACGTAAGATCGACTATGGATAGTTTGAATAATTATTATTATTCTGGAAGTCAAAACATGCAAAGTGAAACAATAGTAAATAGTTGACACAAGATAGTAACTTTACTTATAAATAAAACTCCGTTTATTCAATCATCAAATTTCAATTACAATTTAGCTATTACAAGTTTCTATTTATCTAACCACTCAAACTAATATCGTCCGTTAGCCCAATGTCCCTTGCATGCTACAAGTACTTAACCCTAGTCAGTCCCTTTGTAAAGGGATTTACTGGGTTGTCCTATCACGATATGCCTTTTACCATGAGGTTTCTTTCTTCCACTTGATGTCTTATGAAGTGGTACTTTCTATCGATATTTCTGGATCTACCATGATATCTCGGTTCCTTAGTTAAGGTAATCGCCCCTTCATTATCACAGAAAATCCCATAGGCTCCTTTATGGATGGAATGACTCCAAGGTCTCCGATGAAGTTTTTCAACCATATCGCCTCCTTTGATTCTTCCCTTGCTAAAATGTACTCTGATTCGCACGTTGAATCAACTATTGTCTCCTGCTTGGAACTTTTCCATGTTACGTCTCCTCCATTCATGGTAAACACCCAACCCGACTGAGAGTGGAAATTATCTCTGTCGGTTTGGAAGTTGGAGTCGCTATACCCTTTCACTCTCAAATCATTATTCCCACCAAGGGTAAGGACCCCATCCATAGTCCTCCGTAGGTAATTAAGAATGTTCTTAACTACTGTCCAATGAGCTTTACCAGGATTCCCTTGATATTTGCTAACCATGCTCAAAGCAATGGCCACATCAAGGTGAGTACAAGTCATATCATACATGATCGAACCAACTGCAGAAGTATATGGTATTCGACTCATCTCTGCTATCTCAACCTCTGTACTCAGACTCCGAGTCTTACTCAGTTTGGTATTGCTTTGGATAGGTAAGTCACCTTTCTTGGACTCCTCCATGCTGAAAAGTTTCAACACCTTGTCCAAGTAGGTACTTTGACTAAGTCCTATTAGTCTTTTACTCTTATCTCTCAATATCCTTATCCCTAGGATGTAAGCAACTTCCCCAAGGTCCTTCATAGCGAAACACTTCCCAAGCCATGACTTAACCTCCTGCATAGTTGGGATGTTGTTTCCTATGAGCAGTATGTCATTACATACAGTACCAGAAAGCTCACTATGCTCCCACTAGATTTGACATATACACAGGACTCATCCTCGCATCTCAAAAATCCAAATTCTTTGACTTTCTCAGCAAAACAAAGATTCCATCTGCGAGATGCTTGTTTTAATCCATAAATGGATTTCTCAAGCTTACACACTCTATTAGGGTACTTTGCATTGACAAAACCCTCTGGCTGACTCATGTAAACATCTTCAACCAACTTTCCATTAAGGAAAGCGGTTTTGACATCCATTTGCCATATTTCATAGTCATGAAATGCAACTATGGCTAACATAACCCTTATAGATTTAATCTTCGCTACTGGTGAGAATGTCTCATCATAGTCAACTCCATTAGTTTGAGTAAAGCCCTTTGTAACTAGTCGTGCCTTATATATGTGTACTTTCCCATCCATGTCGGTCTTCTTCTTGAAGATCCATTTGCACCCGACTGTCTTACGACCTGATACATTGTCAATCAAGTTCCAAACTTGATTGTCATACATGGAGTGAATCTCGCTATCGATAGACTCTTTCCATTTTGTAGACTTGGGGCCTGTCATGGCTTCCTTGTAGTTGTTAGGTTCATCCAAATATACCAGTGTGCTATTACTGATAAATGTATCACCTTCTGTAGTAATATGGAAACCATAAAAATCAGGTGGACCTCAAACTCTACCAGAACGACTCAGAGGTACGAACTCTTCAATTAGTTCAACCGAAGTTTCCTCCTCAGGTTGATTGCTAGTGTTTGAGGTTCCTTCATCATTTAACTATTGAAGCTCTTCAAGGTCAATTTTCCTCTATTTGTCCTCTTGTCATATGTGTTCTCTCTCGAGAAAGACTCATTTCCTCGCAACAAAGACAACATTGTCACTCGGTTTATAGAAGAGATATCCAAAGGACTTCTGTGGGTAGCCGATGAAAATACATCGCTCACTCTGAGGTTTGAGCTTGTTGTGAGTCTCGCGTCTCACGAAAGCCTCACAACCCCAAACTTTGATGTGGTATAAAGAGGGAACCTCCATGTCCACATCTCGTAAGGTGTTTTGGAAACCATTTTGGTAGGGACTAGATTAAGGATATGGGCTACATTCTCTAAGGCATACCCCCATAATGAGATAGGTAACGAATCTTTACTCATCATGGAACGAACCATGTCTAGCATGCTTCTATTGTGCCTATTAGCCACACCATTAAGCTGCGGTGTGCTAGGTGGCGTCAATTATGAAACAATTCCACATTCCTTAAGATAGTCAAGGAACTCGATACTAAGATACTCTGCTCCATGATCGGATCATAGCATCTTTATCTTCCTGCTCAATTGATTCTCCATTACTTGCTTAAACTCTTTGAACTTTTCAAAGGTTTATAATGTATGCTTGATTAAGTAGATATAGCCATACCTACTGCAATCATCAATAAAAGTCACATAGAAGCGGTTAGCATCCATTGTAGCGGTTTTGAATCGGCCACGCACATCTGTGTGTATGAGATCCAACAGACCTTCACCCCTTTCACAAGTACCAGTGAAGGGTGACTTGGTCATCTTTCCAACTAAACAAGACTCACAAGTGTCATCCAAATTTAAGTTGAATTATTCCAAAACTCCATCATTTTGGAGTTGGGCAATGCGCTTATTGTTGACATGTGCAAGACGACAATGCCACAAGCATGCCTTGTCCAAAACATTGGACGAATCAATATTCAACACATTATTTCCTAAGTAATCTACAACCATCAAAATTTCATATATACCATTAGAAGGTAATTCTTCAAAATAAAATACACCATTGTAATAAGAATCAATACCGCCAATTTCGTTATTAAAAGAAAAGGTAAAACCTAGTTTATACAAACTATGAAATGAAATAATATTTCTCGCCATGTCGGCCAAGTAACAACAATTATTCAAATCTAAGTTTAAACCATTACTAAGCAATAAAGAATAAACTCCAATAGTGGTCACAGGCGACACTTTCCTATTTCCCATGATTAAGTTTATCTTCCCATTCTCCACATCTCCACTTCTTTTTAGTCCATGCAAATCAAAACAAATGTGAAATCCACAACCTGTATCAAGGACCCAAGAATTATCATGTGATGAGTTATTAAATTGAATAGTGTAAATACATGCAAAGGAGGAATTGATCTTCTCATCTTTTATGTCCTGCAAGTACTTGGGGAAGCTTTGTTTCTAGTGCCCTTTTTCATGACAATGGAAGCAGTCAGCATCCTTCGGATTAGAAAAGAGATTAGTAAAACCAGCTTTGGTCCCACTTGAAGTGGATCCATCAAGAGACTTTCCCTTACGACTCTTGGAGGGAGCCTTCCTCTTCTTTCCCTTACCATGTCCGATTGCCAGAAAAGGGGCAATAGTAGTAGTAGTAGGAGTAGACACAACTTAATTGCCTTTCATGTTGCTTTTGACAGTTCTTAGAAGGCCTTAAAGCTTGCTAAGAGTGACCAACTCCTTGTTTATATGATTGGTCATATGAAACTAATCATAAAAAGAAGTTAAAGAGTGTAGAATAATATCTATGGCCAACTCTTCATCAAAATTGACATTCAATTTAAGCAAGTGGTCCACATATCTTTGCATCTCCTGCAAGTGGGCTGTGATGGACTTTCTTTCCTTCATTTTGGTTGTGATCATGGAGGCAATGATCTCATACCTCTACTGTCGAGAACTTTGATGGTATATTTCCATCAAATCATGATGCATTTCAAAAGTATAGTAGTCTTCATAGGACTTCTGCAGCTCAACAATCATGGTAGCAATTATTAGACACAACATCTTTGTCACATCCTTCTCATGAGCAGTATGTTCAGCGATTTTTTCGGGAGTAGTAGTATATACATCAATCTCCTTTAGCTCTTAATCTAATACATCTTCTTTGTCCTCATACCGAATAGACATTTGGATGTTTTGAATCCAATCATTGAAGTTTGAACCATTGAAAATGACCCTCCCACATAGGTTCATGAGGGAGAAAGAGCCTGAAGGGATTGAGGTGGAAGCATTGTTTAGGATAGACATCTGTAAAAGAAGAAGAACAAAGTTTAGGTTAGATGATAATCCTTTATATTACACCCAATATGAATAATTAAGGCTAGGACCTAACACAATATTCTACAATTGCGAAGAGGGATGTCGTAATCCAATTGTAAAATATTTGAAGGTAGGTAAATGGCGATTTACCAATTTCCACCATGAAAAACGAAAGATATTATTAAGTTTTAATTGGATTTGAAATTCCTAAATCCTTTGAGATTCATTGAACTTTTCAATGAAATGTTTAAATCTATGCCCTTCAAGTTTGTGACTATGATGCCGAGGATCACAAACAAGGTGTGAATAACCATGCAAATTAGCTTGGTACGCTCGATGTTACAAATCATGTAATCAATGTGTGGGTTAAACATACACGCTCCATTGATCAATGATTAACACCAAGCTACCCTTTGCCACACATTTTTAGTCCTAGATTACTGTGCCGGCTAACCACACACGCTCCACTAACGACTTAACAAGGTGAAAAGTGTAATTTCATTGATTACCACCATTTTCACATTTTTCCTAAAGTAACTAAGATTGAGAATTTAATAAAAGTTTAGTTACTTTATAATTATAATTATACTTTTAATGAGGGATAATTAGTGTCCTATCCTACTCGTTTGGCTAACGACCCTCCACTAGTCAAGGAAGCGGTGGGTGAGAGTGGACACCCATTAAACCATCATTTTATAGGCAGTAACCTTATACCCCCCTTGTAGACCAGCTTCGTGAATGAGGCCTACTAACGGTAACACTAAATTGTCTTATATATATATATATATATATATATATATATATATATATATATATATATATATATATATATATATTATTAAACTTATAATACTATAAAGTATAAGGGTTGAATTTGAAAATTTAAAACTCTAGGGTTTGGAATTAAAGTTTCATTAGTGAGACTTTACAAATTCCAAATCTTGAGGGCAAGTTTTGAAACTTGTCAAAACTCTTCATATTCATAACTTATGAGTTTAATTGGATTTTAATGGATGAGACCTTTCATTTTCCATAACTTGAGGACAAGTTATGGAGGTCATAAAAATTCATTTAGATCAATTTATCAACAACTAAAATTATCATATAATTTAAGATTGATCTAGCTAAACTCATAAAAAAGATAAGACTAGTCAAGAATTTGCAAGAGACTTTGTTTATCACATAAAAAACAATTTTCTCAAAACTTTGACAATTATCTTGTGGTTTGATGAGTACAACCACTACCAAATCGTAAAAAACATTTTTGATGATCCAAAACAGTTTGTGGTAGTGTTCCCAATCCAATACAGGCCAAGAAACCTGAAATTATACAAACAGATCCCTCAACTTATCGAGCGTGTGAACTGACTTGTCGAGTTGCTTTGTTACTGAGTGGACTCGTCAGGTCAGTTCATGGACTCATCAGGTCAGTTCACCTGTCAAAATCCAGAAAATCAACTTTTTCAGCTTTGAAAAATTAGCAAGCGTCAAATATAATAGAAACAATCCTAGGCTCTGATAACACTGTTGGGTTTTGAGCACTATAATACTCCTATGGTGCACATGCAACCCTATATGCTTTGGATCTACATTTTCTCTAGTGATACATGCATTTTAAATTTTTTCAAATCATTCTCCCTAACTAGCATACAATTGTCAAATAAACAATACAACTAGTCAGATGACATAACTTTTAGAAGGACTTGTAGTTCTTAACCTTTGAAGCTTGAGCACCCCAAGTGTGATGCCTCTAATGGTTCAGAAACACCAATATGCAAGATGAGTCTTAAGAGAATAAGTTACTTAGCTTAAAAGATTGTGCAACTGATTTTGGTTCATGAGGGTTCTATTTGTAGTGTGGCAAATGCTAGGGTTACACTTTGTAAACCCTAATGCTCCATGACTTTTCACATTCTTATGCTCCGTGGGTTTAGTCTCCATGGACTATCTATGGACTATCTTATTGGTTTAGCCCATCTTAAATAATCATGGATCATTGGTCCACACTTTAAGAATCATTGATTTACATTATCAATCCCCATATATTTAATTAGTCTCTTTTGACCATAAATTTAATTCCAAATTAATTCTTGATCAATACTAATTAAATAATATCATTTCATATTAATATATTATATTTGTAATATATTAATAAATCATATATAACCTTATTCTCAAAAGTCCAAGCTATCAAATTGCACTGGTAAAGGCAACCCAAAAGGACCATACTACAATCAGGTCAAGTACATCCCAATTTGTCACACCCCAAAACCGGAACAACGAAAAACGTTCTGGGGTGGAGGATGTCATGTACAGTATCACAACATAGAATAATAGTAAACAAGTAAACAACATCATCCATTTCATTACTAATATAATTTAATACAAGTGTGTTCCGTATAGTTTATATGACACCAAAAATTTAAATCAAAATATGAGATGAGTCTTGAATTTGATGCATCTTCTCAAAAGCTGGCATCTGTACCTGTCTACTGACGACCTAAGAATACAAGTTACTTTGAAAGAGTTTATCAGCTTTAAAGCTGGTGAGTTCATAAGCATTTTAGTGTCATTGTTTGTATCAAAATGTTTGCAACAGTGCTTGAAGTATGAGTTTTTAAATGTTATAGTGAAAGTATGTGAATGTTTGTAAATGTTTTGTAACTGCTAGAAAATCCTATATTTTCTACTAGAAGTAGCCTTCTACCAAGGCTCGACTGTTTTGTATGTTCGTTTCTTGTAAAAGTGTATAATTTTCTCAAGTGTAACTATCATTAACAAAATATAGTTTATACATTATCATTTATGTTAAATGATTACAAAGTGAAGGCAAAGGGGAAATTAGTGTAGTACTGTAGTGTTATATTATAGTAACTACTGTTGTACTAACTACCTTAAATCGAATTTTTATCAAGGTATAATGTGATTTGATTGTACCATACGATCGACTATAAACACGACGATGAAAGACGTCGGAAGTAATGACATTTGGCACCCGTAGACCTGTAGGTCCCACTGTAGCTAGCAACAAAGGTGTAGGATAGTCAATCCAATATAGATCTATACGCTAATTCACGCTCTGCCTCCAGGAGATTCTGGCTACAAATCGGGCCATGGCAGTGATGACATGCCCCAAAACAGTGGTTCACATTTATGTTATAATATACTTGTATATGTATTGTATGTACTATTACAGTGGATGTATTGTTTCTCGTTATAGTATTCTCTATCTGTTTCTCATCATAGTATAGTTGTATAGTTTTTCATAATAGTAAGTTCTCTTAGTTTCTCATCATAGTATAGTTGTATAGTTTCTGATAATAGTATCGTTGTATAGTTTCTCATCATAGTATAGTTGTATTGTTTCTCATAATAGTAAGTATTGACTAATGAATGAAGTGATTGTTTGTGTGCTTCATTGAACTAGAAGAAATGAGTAGTATATCCCTAAACAATACCTATTATAGTTTACTAGTAGAATTGTTTTATAACTGAATATATTGAACTAAGATAAAAGCCTTTATATCTATACATATATACATAATATATAACTAAGGATCAAATGACACTCGGACAAATAACCGAGTACTCCAAGTCCACAACCAAACAAGGAACAGGAAATAAAGTGAGTTATCAGTCCTAAGTCCTTCAAACCTTACTTATATAACTATATATGTAATAGACATGGTTTTCACAATATATAAGTTTGAAAGCTGTAATAGAAAGGTTTGATACGTAAAAGTGAATTTGATAAAGAGTTTAACATGTAAACGAGTTTGATAAACAGTTTGAAGAAGTTTGTTTGATAAAACAGTTAAATCATAGTAAATCCATATGTTTGATAGTTATTAATCACATGTTATTGATATAATAACTATGATGTTCAACTTGTATCCCCCCATAAAATCATTTAAAGGTTGATTAAGGGGTATGAATTCACCTGTAGTGAGTGGTTTGGATGAAAGTGTTGGATAAGGTGCTAGGTGTCAAGTGAAGACTTGAACACATACATTGATCCTATTTAACATATAAAGATACATATATGTATCTAATTAGTGATTATAACACTAATTAAGCAAGTAAAGACACCCTAGAACATGGAAAACATTTGATTCAAGTGTTATAAGATCATAGGGTTTCACCTAAGGGTTGTATGGCTTTGCTTTAGAGTTTACGACCCAAGGACCAACTCTCCATGAGTTTTCGGCCTAGGGTTTGCAGCCCTTATGGGTTTAACCCCATGGTGACTTG
Source organism: Lactuca saligna (assembly GCF_052625555.1). Classification (NCBI taxonomy): domain Eukaryota; kingdom Viridiplantae; phylum Streptophyta; class Magnoliopsida; order Asterales; family Asteraceae; genus Lactuca; species Lactuca saligna. The sequence goes on from NC_136421.1 coordinate 204,910,314, forward strand.
TACCAATTCGATGTTTAAGGTCCTTAGCTCAAGGGGGGAGGTGTTCTAAACCAACTTCTAATCCTTAGGAAGGAGTTTAGGGAAACATTGCACCCTTTATTAGAGTTTACGGCCAAGGGAGATTGCCTAGGTCGTAACCTCCCTTGATTGTTTGATTCTTGGTAATTTCAAGCCCCTAAATCATAATACTAACTTATAAACATGTAAACTAGTAAAGGACTTACAATTTGAAGGCTAAAGAGGGGAGTTTTCGGCCCAAAACACACAAGTGTTCTTGGTGTTCTTGAGGATCTTGGAGATCTAGAACAAAAGATGGAACTTGTGGATGGATTCAAGGATAAATCAAGGAGAAATGAGGTATAACACAAAGATGGAAGGATCTTACTTACTTTTGTGAAGATTTGAAAGAAAACTTGAAGATCCTTGGGAGAGAAATCCGATTTTTGTAGCTAGAAGTGTTAATAATGAATGAAAAATGACTAAGTGTCATATTTAGACAAGGGGTTCACGACCATTTGGAGTTTACGGCCGTAAACCAAAATTTCTTGGCCGTGAACTCCTCTTTTGAGGGTTTAATTCTTGTTTGACAGGTTACAAGTTCAACTGACACTCTCATTTACTTATACCTTTTGATGTATTAAAGCTCAGAATGCTCAAACGGACACCAAAAGTGCTAAAAGTTAGCAGAAGCAAGTCTATCTTTAATTGACTGAAGGGTTTGTACAGATAGAAATTTCATGTTGTCACACAATTATAGTTATGGGATTAGACACCAAATCCAACAACTACGATTAGGTCTAGATATTCATGTAGTTATAGCCTGATAAAGTATATTTATGCAAGATATGGCTAACATGTGTTTGGGAATGGTGGCAGTGAAAAAGGAATCCAAAACTTACTCAGAAACTCTAAAACTCGAACATAAAGTTTAAAATACTATTGGAGTATTTTAGAATAATACCAAGACATACACTTAGAAATTTCATGTATATCTCATATCACTAATCTTGCACAAACGTCATGCCAGGATTCCATATACCCGGAGACCCCTATTTTCCTAATCAAGGAAATAGCGGTTGGATAGAAGAGGATCCCGTAGAGGATCCTGAGGATTTAATGGAGGAACACCCTGAAGAAGATCTCGAAGAGGATCCAGATGAAGAGGAAGAGTTAGAGGAAGACTCGGATGCAGAGTCCGGGGTCATCAATCCTCCTTATATCGCTCGAGTTCCCGTACATCGTCGAGGTTATAGGGACCCACTCCCCGTTGGGCGGAGGACCTGGAATAATGGAGTAGACAACAACGCCAACATTACCCAGGGCATTGGCAAGTCAAATCTTGGAAGTAGGAGCTACCACGGAAGTCACCACAGTCCATCTTCGTCAACTAGACGAGGATCATGATCAGACTCGGGATCATACTGGGACCCATTAAGAGGAAGTTACCACAACGTAAGCTGATATCCGGAAATTTTGGGAGCATCAGGCCGAAATGGAAAGATGTGTGATCGAGGCATACCACCAAATGGTAGAGGTTAGAGCAGAAACAAGGACGATGCAAGAATCCATGGCCTCTCTGTGAGGATTCATGGGCACTACATGCCATGAATAGGGCCTATAATACTCCTAATTTTGTTCTAGATTAGGTATGAGATTAAGCATTGGTGCTACTCTTCCCAGTATATAGACCTCCTTAAAGGTCAATTTTCACAAAACTATGTACTAATACTATATTATCAATGAAATCAGTATGCATTTTATTTCATTTTATATTACTATTTGCTCTGCGACTGTTTACCCATTATAGTGAAATTTTCATTTAAGAATTACTTGCAAATTGAAATGACTAACAAGACTTAATAAACATACAACCGAGACACTTGATTTTAGTAATACCCAACTCATAACCCTTATTAAAGTCTTATCATCATTCATCTTTGAACTTTGTGGCAGAAAGATGCCACCAAGGAAGTCAATCAGGCGCAAAAACAGCACACCAACAACTCCACCACCGCCACCACCTCCATTGACGGACACTACCATTTTCCAAGCCGCTGTGAAATCCACTGTAGCACAATCAGCAACAACAATACAAATGGAAATGGCAACGGAAGTGGAAATGGGACCAATAGTTTCAACCTTGGGGAAAACCAAGGGCACCCACGAATGTGCTCTTACAAAGAATTCATGAAATGAAAACCCAGAACCTACCATGGCAATGAAGGTGTTGTCACTTTGATAAGATGGTTTGAGAAAACTGAGTCCAAGTTTGAAATCTGTGCATGCTCTGATGAATAGAAAGTCAAATACGCAGCATGCACATTCACGAATTCGGCCTTGACATGGAGGAATGACCACATTAAAAGTCTGACCCTAGCTGTGGCCAATTCCATGAGTTGAGAAGAATTGAAAGTAATGATGCTTGAGGAATACTTCCCAAGGATCAAGGTGCAGAAACTAGAAAAAGAACTATGGGATCACAGCATGAAGGGATTCGATATTGCCACCTACACTAACCGATTTAGCGAATTTACAACTATGTTCCTTGGGATGGTCACCCCAGAGGCCTAGAAAGTGGAACGTTACATTTGGGGAATATCTCCTCAAATCCATGAAATGGTCATATCCGCCAACCCGAGCACCTTCGACAGCGCTAAGCGTCTCGCATAAACTCTTGTTGACCAAGGAGTTTGTCAGGGCATTATAACCCCTGCACCCGAATAACCAAAGAGGGGAGACAACAAACGGAAGTTTGGGAATAAGAAGAGGGACCAACCAGCTCAAGAACCAATCAAGAAACTGTTGGATTAGGTGTCTAAGACAATAGCTATAATTGGTAAGTACTTGACCCAAGAGAGCATGGTCCATTCGAGTTGCATATCACTAGGACAATTTGTGGATGGATATTTGAGTAAGAGGTTATTGATGATTTTTTAATATATTATAAGTTCTAATATATTAATATGAAATTAAATTATTTAATTAGTATTGATCAAGAATTAATTTAGTGATCGAAAGAGACTAATTAAATTAACGGGGACTGATTATGTACATCAATGATATATATGGTTTGGACTATTGATCAATGATGGGCTAAGTTTATGTATGTTCCATGAAGAGTTAGTCCACATGCAACATGGATCATAACCTAAGAGTATGGATTAGGTTTTAATCCATGACTCTTGGATTCCTGCATACATATACTTGACCCCATGGCTAAAATGGGTTACATGATGTGTTCTTGGAGATGCATATCCGATTTGTGTGCCTAGAAACCTCTCTCAAGTCATCCAATTGTTCAAGGGTGTGTTGTGAACCGTTTGAGGCATCAAACTTGGGGTGCTAAGTTCTTAAAGGTCAAATAAAACAAGTTTTACAAGCTACATAAATAGGTAAACTCCTAACTAGTATTTTATGTTGTTTATGTCAATTGTATTCTAGTTGTAGGCTTAATTCTTTGGAAACAATATTGCATGTATAATTAGAGAAAACATAGATCAAAATCATTTAGGGTTGTATGTGCACCATAGGATGTTGTAGTCTATAAAAACCCACCAGTGGTATCAGAGCCATGGGTTGTTTTCTGTTTTATTGATGCAAATGTTTGATTTTCAAAGTTGAAAAAAAACAAGAAGTTTGTCAAATTTTAAGATAATTAATTGATTTTATGAAAAACTAATTATTTGTAAAATTTGAGTCATTTTACTACAACAGTTGAATTAGGTCAATTTATTAAAAGATTGAACGATATTATTATTTTATTTGTTTTAAAATTTTGATCTAAATGTTTTTAAGGAGTTACAAATTTTTTCATAAAATTTTGGAACTCAAAAGTCTTTTTTAAAAGTTATTATCTTAAGAGTTTTGAAACTTCCATAAGTTATGGATGGGAAAAGTCTCATTCATTAACTCTTTAAGTTATGAATTCCAAGAGTCTTCAAAGGTTACAATATTTATTATAAATGACTTTGAAGAGTTTCAAAAATTGTCCTTAAGTTATGAAACTTGGAAAGTCTCTTTTATGGAATTCTAAAAGTTTTCAAGAGTTACAAAACTTACCCTCAAATTTTGGAATTTGAAAAGTTTTTTTATGAGACATTGAATTTTAAAACTAAAGTTATTTGAAAAGTTTTCAAAAGTGTAACTCATGGGTTCATAACTTAATAACAAATTAAATAGTTTTAATTTTATTTTAGCATCTTGATGTTTTGAATAATTCATATTAAATCTTTATGGATTTTATTAATAGTTAATTAAAGTTTTTAACTAAAAGAGAATTAATAATTCCATAATGACATGGTTTAAGTTTTATTAAAATAAGAGTATAGTTTAATTAATAGATTAAACCACTTAGTATTTTAAAAGTTTAAAATACACCCTTATACTATTATAATATTAAAAGTTTAATATATTATATGTGTAAGTAAACAGTCGATCTTACCGTTATAAGGACTCATTAATGAAGTCGGTCTATAAAGAGGGGGGGGGGGGGGGTATAAAGTTAATTTTCATTAATGGGTGTCCACTCTCACCCACCGCTTCCTTGAATGGTTGAGGGTCATTAGTCGAACAGGTAGGATAGGAAATTAATTTTCATTAAAAGTATAATGAAAATACCAAGTAACTAAACACTTATAAATTCCCAATCTTAGTTACTTTAGGAAAAATGTGAATATGCTGCTATCATGAAATTATAGTTTGCACCTTGTTAAGTCGTTTGTGGAGCGCGCGTGATTAACCAACACACTAATTTGGGACTAACAGTGTGTGGAAAAGGGTAGCTTGATATTAATCATAGACCAATGGAGCGTGTGTGGTTAACCGACACATTGATTAGGTGATCTGTAACATTAAGTGTACCAAGCTAATTTGCATGGTTATTCACACCTTGTTTGTGATCCTTGGCATCCCAGTCACAAACTTGAAGGGAACAATCGAGATTTAAACATGTCATTGAAAGGTTCAATGAATCTCAAATGATCTAGGAATTTGAAACCACTTAAAACTTATTAATCAATTTCGTTTTCTATGGTGAAAATTGGTAAATCGTCATTTACCTACCTTCAAATATTTTACAATTGTATTACGACATCCTTCTTCCGAATTGTAAAATAATGTGTTGGGTCCTAGCCTTAATATTTAATTTGGCTGTTATATTAAAGAATTAAATCAACTAACATGATTTTCTCCCTTGTAGATGTCTAGTTCAGACAACTATTGTGTTCCCAAATCTTTTGGAACAAGCTTTCACCTTGAAGATGATGTTCCACGATGGGATCGTGGAAGTGGAAATCATACTTCATGTCCTCCACCTCCTCCAATAATTCTCCCTGACCCACATGTTTGAGGACTTGAAAAGTTCAAGGTCACTCAAGGCCTAATAGCAAGTAAACATGAAGATGGAAAGTTTATATGTGCTCACATCTTGGACATGAAGCTACATATTGACAGGCTGGGAATGTTGGCTGTCATGTTCCCATGGAAGTGGGCTATTGACTTGGTTCTTCATTCACATCCCAAGTCATATAGTGAGTTTGTTAAAGACTACTATATGACAAATCACGACATGAACTTTATCGATCTTACCTATTTGGTAATTGCTGCTAAATTAGAAATGATTTGGGGCACTGGTAAAGCAAATTTGAATGGAAGATCAATTTCCCAAGCTTCCATGGACATTGGCAATGGAAACATTAGAAGTCCAGAAAAGATTTCTCTTTCCAAGGGAAAGGGAAAGGCTAAATATGAGATTGTCTCATGTGCCGATGCGAAAGAAACCATATGTTTCTATTGCCATATACAGGGACATTGGAAGCGAAGCTGCCCTGACTACCTAGAGATCTAAGAGATGGTAAAGTTAAAATGTTTGACTCTACTTTAGGTAAGTCCACTGTCTAACTCTATTAAGTTCCTATTTGTAGATTCTTAATACATGATGTAATGTAATTACATTTTGTTGTTTTGTAGAATCGAAGAAAATAAAGGAAGTTTAAAGGAAGAGTAAGCTGATTTTGATCGAGAAGAGATGGATTTCGATCGGATGGCTCGATGATCAAAATTTGAGCTGCTGCTTAGGAGTTATGATAGATTTCTTAGAAATATGTAGTAACATGGTTTTCATTTGTAATTGCATTGTAAGGAAAAGTTTTTTCGACAATTTTATATATAATAGAAAAAATTTTGATTTTATTTTATTTTAAACTTACCTTGCAATGACATTTGTGAAAATTGATATGTGTATGTTTCTATTGTTAGCACTATGGATTTGAATTTTTTGTTTGTGGAAGTGTCAAAATTTACCAAATAAGGAAAGATTCTCATCACCTAAGTTTCACTTGGATAGAAACTTGGAATCATACAACTTGTATTGCGTGATGAATGAGAACCTTTGTCTTTGGGAAATTAATACTAATTCCTTATTCACATGAATATGTGAGTTAATGAAGGACTAGGAGATTGGGTACACTTGGTTGTGCGCTGGTCAGGTCCACCACAAAAATAGATAAGACTATTCGTCACGATTTACTAAAAGTTAGTAGATATGGTTATGCTTACAAGTTGAAGTATAATTTTGAAACATTGGAAAAGTTTCAATGTATGGCAGAACAAATGAGAAGAATCAAATTAGGTAGAAAGATAAAAGTTTCTCCAATTTGAAAGGATGGGAGAGTACTTTTGTATCGTGTTTTATGATCATCTAAATGATTATGGAAAACCATATCACAACTGATCCTCTAAAGATATCATAGTGCATTTACATGTCTAAGAAGAGGAATCGTGAATTGTTGAAATAGTTCAATCAAGAAGATGAGTCATACTTCGTTCCAAAACAAGTCTTAGAGTCGCACTCCAAGATTGTGCATTGAGTGACATAATCTCAAGAAGGTTTAAAACAGTCATAAAATGTTGAGTAAAATGTTTTTGCTCTTGTACATTTGAAATTAGTAAGTTTTGATGTCTTGACCAACTAAGACCGATTGTGTGAAGTGTTTATATTGATAAGAATCCGCACTAACTCTTGAATATTTGTTTTGTCAAGGAATGTGTAACGCTCGTGTTTCTGGGCTAAGCACTAAAGATAATTTAATAGTGTAGGTTAAACTTTGTGACTCATTTTGAAGTAATAAAGATGAAGTATGTGAATATTATGTGTTTATACGCTTAATTATTATAATTTAATAAATTACGAATAGAAATGATCTTTGAAAATAAATATTAGCTAAAGATGATATCTATTAAGAAAGTTGTAGTGGTTGAAATAAGGATTCTGGAGATATAAAGAATACCGAAATCCGAGTTATAACGAAGAAGTTATGACCTGTCGAAGTTTCGCGACAGAACCGACACAACGATATGTGAAATAAAAAGTGAATTTTTGTTAAAGTGCTTTTTAGCGTTAGTGATCTAAATGAAAGTTGTAGAATAAGTTAAACCGAGAGCGTGCATAAAAAGAACGCTCCGATTTGAATTCGTATGAGGAAGTTATGATTTTTCTAAGTTTCAACTTAGCAGTAAGCAGCTAAAAACTCGAAATATAGATCGAGTGATTTTTAGACGAAACAATCTAAACGAGAATCAAAGATCTTGTTGATAGTAGTTCAACGGTAAAAAGACTGATAAAAACGGACGTCGGATGAAGAAGTTATGAATTTTTAACCAACTTCTTTTGTCCCGATCCGTTAAAAATATTATATTAATATAATATTAAAAACAAATTGAATATTAGCCGATGGAGTCTAAACGAAATTTGTAGAGCATAATTTCACCCATGCATGGATATAAAGAACGTCAAAAACAGAGTTCTTATGCGAAAGATATGAATTTCTGAAGTTTGGAGCACAAACTTTGAGACATGATTGTGTTCACGACGTGAACACAGTGTTCACGATGTGAACTCAGTGAATGACACGTTTTGAGCCTAGAAGACACCCGGAAAGCCTAGAGGATTACCAGGATCACAACTCACGACGTGAACAAGCTTGCTTCACGACGTGAATGTCGAATTTGCACCCTACAAATAGAAACCAAGGTTGTCGTATTTTGTTTACAATCTCAGCTTCCTTTCACTTTCTACTCTCCTTTTAGCCTACTTTTAACCCCCCGAAGTCCCGGTATCATCCCTGACACCCGAAGCAAGAAGCCTGGTTTTTGAGAAAACATCCCGGTTTTTATCAGAAGTAATCGTTTTAAGAGACAAGGTGATGCCTGATTATCGTCTTATCATGTGAGTGTGTAGTCACTTTCATCTTACACATAGATATGAAGTATTTTCTATAAAATACATGCTATGTGTAATTATATTGTTTGTTTATTTGAGATGAATGTTGAATGAATGTTTTATACATGTTTTAAACTGTATACGTATTTTTATCTACAAAAATGTTGTGTAAAACATGGGTAGATAGTTGATGTGTGATGAAATAAAATGATAAGAGGCCTCAATGTTATTGTGATCCAGTCATCTAGCGAAGTATGGATGACGACCACAAACTTTTCTAGATAGTCTTGTGGAACCCTGGCAAGATTGCAACATGTAGGTGTTAATGAACTTGGGTGTTCATTTTCTGTACTCCATTCCCCACATGGTTGCCTTATTTGACATAAATTGCTGGGAGACCAGTGTTGTCACCCTGATGAAAATCCTTAGACTAGGTCCCTTGTGATACGTGTTTAGGGACGTAAAGTGAGGATAACGAGAATTGGTAATCAAGGTTATGATTGGTTGATAAAATTAATAAATTTATTTTGGATTGATAAATTTATTGTTGGGTGATGAAATTAATAAATTTATTTTTGGTTGATAAAAAATTAATAAACTTATTATTTGTGGGTTTCAAACCCTAAATGCTCACCAAGCTCCCAAGCCTGACCCACTCAGCTTTCTGTATTACAGGTAGTGGACCCCGAGCGTTGTTTGGAGGTTGAAGAGGGATTTTTGAATTATAAGCTAGTAGTTTTAAATACTGTTGTAAGTCTTATAATTTACTGTTTATGGTTTTGGTCTGTTTTAGAACATGACATCCTGATGTTTTTGATATATAATGAAAATATTTATTTCTTTAAAAAATGTTTGGTTAAAATTTTATTATATTCTTTTTGGGAACAAATTCCGCAACATCTTTTGAAAATTACTCTGATTTTATTTTAAAAGTATAAACTAAATCGGTATTTTCTGGTTGAGAAAATTGGGGATGTCACAGAATGGTTCATGACAAGAGAATCTTATATGTCAAGAGGGCAGTGGGAGTCTTAAAGATCTTGAAAAAGTTTAAAAAATAAATCAAGAATAAAACCTATTGTTTATCACTAGCACACGACTTGAGGTTTGCAACCTATCGTGTTGACATATTCTTGGTTTTGTGCCCATTCCAGTTAAAAGATGATTATGCATGTGAGTTCTATGAGTTCTCAATTGTTTAAATAAGGCAAAACACCAGGATCAATGAAAGTTTCGTTGATCAGTATGGGTGAGCTGCTTAAGAACTTGGAAGACATGGTAGGCCCTTGTGCTACCAAGTGGCAGAAAATTAACATTTAACAAGTTCAGTCCATATGAGTTTGGATTTGTCACAAACCTTGTCCTATGATTATGGTTTAAAAAATTCACATGGATAGGAACACATACACCATAAAATCTAAGTGTCATAAGGTTTCTCTCCACTTCATGAAAATGATTGTGAAGAAACAATTTCACTAAGTTGACTCTAAGAAGATATCAGTTTTGGTACTTGCATTCTCAAATTCGATTATGATTACGGTATCCCACTTCATAGTTCGAATTGTGAGAAATGACAAAGGTCTAAACATTTGAGACTTATTGTTGTATGTTCTAGAATTGTTTAGACACACATGTGAGCTATATAAGGAATGGTGTATGAGTTTGAAAAGCCTACATAAAGTCTTATCGAAGCATCTCATATCAGAAATCTGAACTTTGGTAAGGAAGTTAATAAGTATTGATTTTAGAAGTCCAACTGATTTCTGGGTACATGTCAAAGCTAGTAGGAGCATAAGTGTTATGCTAGTAAGATAATAATTATTATGCTAGTGGGAACATAATTGTTATGGTAAGTGTTGGAAGTTAGCAATGTTAATTTTAGAAAAGAAAAGTTTCAAATCACAATGTTGCAGGGTTTGATAAGTTGTTTTGCTATAATTAAGGAAGAGGAATTCATACTTCATTTCAATTCTAAAAGCTTAGATTGAGATTTTAATCAATCTTAGTCAAAAAATATATATGAATGTTATGTTGGAATGGTACAACATAAGGAAATTCTATATATGGAAATATTCTAGCAAGAGACTGGTAAAGTATCACGACTTTATGTTAGAGATTATGGATCGTATCCCATATGCTTCGGGTATAGGGTCGATTGCATATGTTATACTATTTATATGTTCTGAATTTTACAAATGCCTAGGGCATTAAGAGGGAAAATAGATCAGAATTGGATGTAACTAAAATGGTTAAGCAATTGTCGAGGACAATCTGAGGTCTACCAAAGATTGGTTGCTTATGGATAGTTGGAAGTATAGTGTAAATTTTTGAAGGACCATGTTGGGATACCCTGAGAAGAGGTAACTCTTGTTCAAAAGTGATAGTCAAAATCGGAATATGGAAATGTTTCCATAGGTGGAAGTTATTCATTAAATGTGTGGAAGATTAGAAAGCTTAATGCAAGAAGGATGTTCGAAGGAATGTACTTTGAATGTGAGACTTCATTTCCATGGAGTTGATCTCCATTGGAATACTTTGTAATGTCTGTTGCCAAGTCTCTGTGACTTTTTTGCATAGTTATTACAAGAGGATCATTACATATAAGTTTAGAATCTAATAGATTACAGTAAATGGCATGAATTGGTATCCATACATTTACGGTAAAATTTGGAATTGTGAAATGAGTTTCATTGATGATGTTTTCAATTGATCTATTTCACAAAGTTAGAGCCATAGATAAACATAGTGTGGATGCTTTGATCTTGGGACAAATATTTTTTTAATTCAAGTATTAAGTTGATTAGTCGAAACATCATACACTGAATAAGGTGTAATCAATATGGTGATTAAATAGAATGTGTTTTATTTATATTGATAAGTTCTGAGACCATATTGGATTCGATTATTCATTTGTTTCATTTTGCATGTTTTGACTCCCCGAATATTAAGATTATTCAAACTATCCATAGTCGATCCTACTTTGGAAGTAGGTATTGAGGCAAGACTGTCATAAATCTGACTGTAGACTGTCTAGGTGTTTTAGACATAGCACAAATTTGCTACAGTGTTGATGAGTACTCCTGTAATAAGATTTAAGTATTGGACTAAACCCATGCTCATCTGAATCACTTCATGGATTTCATCATGAGTGATTGTGAGACGATAATATCTTATATTCTTGAAACGGAGACATATAGTTGTAGTTTACAAGTCGGTTGCACATTGATGATATGTAAACGCACCGGTAACTCGGTGTTATAAAACATATCATTGTGTGTGATTTGATGAGTAAATAGAGCAAGCATATGAATCAAAGTTTATCCTTTTATTTTTACCATTAGAGGGATAAAAGCGATATATGTAGGCCCCTTGATGATTTAGTGATGACAACCTTAAGTGCTTGGCCAAGCGTAGACTGATTTGGTTTATTCAATTAGTCGGTCGTCATAAATAGAAAATCGGGAAATAACAGATGGACAGAGAGAATGATTATAATCCATGTCTCATGTCTATATGATATTTAAAATGGAGGAATATATGATCCCTTATCTAATGGACGCGTCATTGACTAGGTCATAGTTCTTCAACGACTTTTAAGAGCTACGATTGCTAGTCGGGATTTTGGAGTCATACTTGCAATAATAGTTATTAGACTTATCCAAATAGGAGACTGTTGGATTAGGTTTCTAAGCCCATAACTATAATTCGTATGTACTTGAGCCGAGAGTTACATGGTCCATTCGGGTTGCATATCACTAGGATAATTTATGGATGTATATTTGAGTAAGAGGTTATTTATGATTTATTAATATATTATAAGTTCTAATATATTAATATGAAATCATATTATTTAATTCTTATTGATCAAGAATTAATTTAGTAATCAAAAGAGAGTAATTAAATTAACAGGGACTGATTATGTAAATAAATGATATATATATATATATATATATATATATATATATATATATATATATATATATATATATATATGGTTTGGACTATTGATCCACGATGGGATAACTTTATCTAGTTCCATGAAGAGTTAGCCCACATGAAACATGTATCATAACCTAAGAGTATGGATTAGGGTTTAATCCATAACTCTTGGATTCCTACATATATATACTGGACCCCATGGCTAAAATGGGTTACATGATGTGTTCTTGGAGAGAAGCATAGCCGATTTGTGTGCCTAGAAACCTCTCTCACGTCATCCGATTGTTTAAGGGTGTGTTGTGAACTGTTTGAGGCATCACACTTTGGGTGCTAAGTTTTTAAAGGCCAAATACAACAAGTTCTACAAGCTACATAAAGAGGTAAACTCCTAACTAGTTTTTGATGTTGTTTATGTCAATTGTATGCTAGTTGTAGGTTTAATGCTTTGGAAAAAATATTGCATGTATAATTAGAGAAATCATAGATCTAAAGCATTCAGGGTTTTATGTGCACCATAGGATGCTGTAGTATACAAAAACCCAACATAAACAACAAACAATGGTCGTCCAGACTATTACCGCCCCTACCATGGAGAGCTGCAATGCAAAAATTGCCATAAGAAGGGGCATACCGCGCGTTTCTACAAAACGCCAACACAACAGCCCACCTAAGCCGTTAATGTTGGGGTGCGTCGGGCATGCTATGGATGCGGCAAAACAGGGCATTTCAAGATGGATTGCCCGAAGGCACATAACAAAAATGGTGGAGGCGTAGGAAGGATTTTAGAAATGGGGCATGAGGAAGCCATAAGGGATCCCACCGTGATTACTGGTACGTTTCTCCTTAATAACTCATACGTATGCATACTCTTCGATAGCGATGCGGATAGAAGATTCATGCGCCACCTGTTTAAACACTTACATTAATAGAAACCCGAATCGCTAAATGAAACATTCACCATAGAAATGGAAAATCGTAAAACAAAAAGCACTAAAGATATATACATAGAATGCACTTTAACTCTAAACAACCATTCCTTCCAAATTCACCTATTGTCGATCACAATAAGAAGCTTTGATGTTATCATTGACATGGATTGTTTGAGTTCTCACCATGTTAGTATACTGTGTTACAAAAAGTGTAATAGCCGGATTTTTCAGGTATCTTGTATATTTGTATTTTTGGTGATTTGAGAGGGGACTCGGCGAGTTGGAGCTCAGACTCGCCGAGTAGGGACGCGGATCTGGATGCGGGATCGCGCCTGGACTCGGTGAGTCCAGGATATGGACTCGGCGAGTCAGCGCTGTGTAATGAAACCCTAATTTCTCGGGTTTGAGACCTATTTAAAGGTCCTAATGGCCATCATTTGTTCTCACCAGTCCCTTGAGTAAAACCCAAATCGAGTGTGAGCATTTGGAGCTATGTAGGAGGCCATTATTGATCTTGGAGGTGTCATTGCTGCAAGGAAGGAGAAGAACTAGCCAAGGGAAAGCAAGAGGAGCCACTTCTGTGGGTTTGGAGTCCAGAGCATCACTATTGTGGTAATAAATTCGAGTTATCTTATTCCTTGTTGTTGTTTATCCAGATTTAGGGTTTGTTGAACCCTTTTATGGCAAGATCTAGTGTCCTCTTGGTCCCTTATGAGGTTTGAACCATAGATCTGGACCCTTAGAGGTCCAGAGTGTCCCTTTACCCAAGCTTTTTGGGAATCAATGGAGGCTTTGGATTGGAATCCTCATGCCTTAGGTCAAAACTCCATTTATGAGCTATGGGGTGTGTTATGGGCACCAAGATAGGAGCTTTACATGATGAATCAGTCTAGGGAGGCCAGATCTATAGATTATGGAAGCAGATCTGACCTTAGAAGCAAGTTGGAGTGGTTGCATGGCATGGACTCGCCGAGTCTGTTCATCCGACTCGGCGAGTAGCTTGAAGATTGCCTTGGGATTGCTCAGTGAGTGGTCCAATCGAGTCATGGGTAGACTCAGTGAGTCAGGGTGAGTTGGAGAGGGATGACGAGTGGACTGAGTCAAACTGGGACTCGCCGAGTTATTCTTGAGACTCAGCGAGTTGAGTCGGGGTGGCCCCGCGATTCTTTCAGGTGAAACTCGTCGAGTAAGGGGGGGAATACTTGATGTTTAGTAAGGGAATTTCAGAGGGTTGGTGAAAACGTCTAGACTCGCCGAGTCGCCGTAGCACTCGCCGAGTCCGGTCAAAGTTGACCGTTGACCGTTGACCAGAGTTGACCTTTGTTGACTTCTTAGGGATAGTCAAGCTTAAAGATATAAAGTGTTAATTAGAGACATATAATGTTATAGGAGGATTAGAGCTCGGAGGATCGAGCGCAAGGGATTTCCAGGATTCGTGAGATACCGAGATACGCGAGGTGAGTCTTCTCACTATACTTTACCTTGAGTAGGTAACCAGAGTTATGTGATAGAGTATTTGTATGCTATGTGTTGTACTGCATTATTTCTATGTGATTTATGTGGTGCATGTTTATCAGAGCTAGAACCTGAGGGTTCACAGAGTTTGGGTGCACGGACCCACAGAGTTATAGCCTCGAGTGGCTAATATGTGTTATATGTGGTATTTTGGGGAACTCACTAAGCTTTGTGCTTACAGTGTTTGATGTTATTGTTTCAGGTACTAGTGACGACCGCGGGAAGGCGCCGGCTTGATCCGTACACACACACTCGGAGTTTTTACATTGTGATCTTGGGATTTTGTATTGACCTATATTGGATAATTAATATGGTTGTTTGATGAATATTAATCGAATTATGTTTTATAAGAAAATTGAAAAATTTGTTTTGAAATTTACGGTGTTACAATTTGGTATCAGAGCCTTGGTTTGAGGGATTCGGGTACACCTTCGGGAGTATTTGAATTCAAACTGAGGAATTGGAACGATATTTTAAGAAGAAAACCTAACTTTTCTAAGAGTAAAAGATTTTCTTGAAAAAGAAACAAATTCCAGGAAGAAACGTGTGTACGATCAGTCAGCGCCCGAACGGTGAATTCCCAAAATACCTTTATATTATTTGACATTGATATTGATATGATGTATCTGCATGCTAGAGTAGGCTAGGTATTGCTAATAGGACTAGAGTGTCCTGATTTGTGATGCCTTAGCCTAGGGAGGGGCGAGCTGCTATGAGATGCTTGAGAGTGAGTAGGTAGCAGCGAGGGGTTTATGAGAGATCTATTAGAGAGTGGTCTACGAATGATAGAGTACTTGGGAATTGGGATCTGAAGAGGAAGATTTGGGGTGTGTGCTGAGACTGTGTGGACAGTAGTATTGGGCCCGTACTACTGAAAGCACTGGGGTGGTGCACAGTCCAAATAAGAATCTTTGGATACTAAGAATCAAGGAGGGGTGGATTGTCGAGTGTAAGAATGCTTGAGTGAATTCTAATTTATCGCATGTTGTATTTCAGAGGTTGAGCATGGTGAGGACACGTCATATGCCGGAGGGTGCCAGAGCTAGTGATGAGGAGATTCGACAGATCATTCATGAGGAGGTGGATGCGGTCATCAGGGCTGAGATACCAGAGATGTTCGGGTCTATTAAGATCGCGCTGATTGAGACATTTGACGTGCGTTACGCTGCTCTTTCTGAGGCTGCTGTTGCAGCGGCTACCGCATCGATCGCTGCGGCGAGTCCCCAGGGAGGTGATGCGTCACTGTTTCGGGAGTTCAGCAACACCAAACCACCAGAGTTTGATGGTACACAGGATCCGGTGGCAGCTATGAGGTGGATATCTGATATGGAGGGGTGCTTCTTCACTTGCTCATCTCCTGAGCATCTGAACGTTCGGTTCGCGCTGAACCAGCTTCGCTTTGAAGCGAAGGACTGGTGGAAGTTTGTGACGGTGCATTTTACGCCTGCTGAGCTTTCGGTAGTGACCTGGGAGAGGTTCACTACCATGTTCCGGGATGAGTAAGTTCCCCACGTAGAGAGGGAGCGTTTGGCACAGGAGTTTCTGACCCTCAAGCAGGGTACTGAGTCAGTTACAGCGATCACGAGGATGTTCCATGAGAGGGCGATGTTCTGCCCTGAGCACGTGTCCACTGAGCAAGGACGTATTAGCCGCTACTTGAGCATTTTGAGACGGGATATTCGGGAGTTCGCCGCGAACTCCTCGTATCGGACATTTGCTGAGCTTCAGGCAAATGCCCAAAAGAGGGAGATTGAGCTTGAGACATAGGCCAGGGAGGAGGCGGAGTCTCTGGGGAGGGATCGGCAGCCGGAACAGTCTCAGCCGGCGGCCAAGCGGGCCAAGCCCGCTGATCCCAAACCCGAGAGCCAGAAGGGCCGCACTTGCGGGAAGTGCGACAAGGGTCACGATGGAGTCTGTCGAGTAGGATCTTGCTACAAATATGGCAAGGAGGGGCATATGGCCAAGGACTGCCCTAAGGGGTTTGCAGTGTGTTTTCACTGCAACCAGACCGGACACCGAAAGGCGGAGTGTCCGCTGCTGCGCGGAGCATCTCAGGGATCTGCTCCTGCCGCCATCAGAGCTACAGATAGTCGGCCCGTGAAGGCCGAGGCACCGAGAGCTCGAGGGAGATCCTTTCAGCTGACTGCGGAAGAGGTCCGCGCTGCACCCGACGTTATGGCTGGTACGTTTCCTTCTATATATTTATTTTGGTGTTGAGATATTATGCTTATATTATGTTATGCATAGGTACCTTCCTTGTGAACTCTGTGCCTGCTTTAGTGTTATTTGACTCGGGTGCGAGTCGGTCTTTGGTATCTTTGGCCTTCAGTCAGCATATCAGTGTTAGTCGTGAGGCATTGAGTCGGCCTCTACGGGTTTCCATAGCTACCGACAGAGTGATTTGTGCCACGGAGGTCCTCCGGGGATGTGTGTTAGAGATTTTTGGGGTTGAGTTTCCGATCGATCTGGTTCCTATTGCGATGGGTGATGTCTGTGTCATAGTGGGCATGGACTGGTTGAGCCGATTCGGCGCGGTTATCGACTGCGAGCGTCAGCTGGTGACCATACGAGATCCTAGTGGGGGAGTTCTTTCAGTATACGACGAGGGTACACGTTCTGGATCAGCCTTTTGTTTGGCCGCTAGGGCGAGGCAGTGTTTACAGCAGGGCTGTAAGGGTTTTGTGGCGTATGTGATGGATACGCGAGTGATCTCCGAGAGACCGAGTTCAGTGGATGAAGTTCCGGTGGTGCGTGAGTTTCCAGATGTTTTTCCCGAAGAATTACCGGGTGTGCCTCCCGTGAGGCAAGTGGAGTTCAGTATTGATTTGATTCCGGGAGCCGCGCCTATCGCTAAGGTGCCTTATCGTCTTGCACCTCCAGAGATGCAAGAGTTATCCTCACAGCTTCAGGAGCTGCTGGGGAAGGGGTTTATTTGGCTGAGTAGCTCGCCGTGGGGAGCACCCATTCTGTTTGTGAAGAAGAAGGACGGCTCACATCGAATGTGTGTTGATTACCGAGAATTGAATAAGCTGACGGTCAAGAACCGTTACCCGTTGCCGAGGATCGACGATTTATTCGATCAGTTACAGGGAGCATCTTGGTTCTCCAAGATCGATTTGAGGTTGGGCTACCATCAGATGAGAGTGCGGGACGAGGACGTCCAGAAGACAGCATTCAGGACGCGTTATGGGCATTATGAGTTTGTGGTGATGCCTTTTGGGCTCACCAATGCCCCCGCTGTGTTCATGGACCTCATGAACAGGGTATGCAGGCCGATGTTGGATCGGTCGGTGA
Organism: Lactuca saligna; assembly: GCF_052625555.1. NCBI lineage: Eukaryota > Viridiplantae > Streptophyta > Magnoliopsida > Asterales > Asteraceae > Lactuca > Lactuca saligna. Next base: position 204,928,209 of record NC_136421.1, read on the forward strand.
TTGTATTCATCGATGATATTCTGGTATATTCGAGATCTAGAGAGCAACATGAGGAGCATTTGAGGGAAGTTCTTGGGGTTTTGAGATTAGAGAAACTTTATGCAAAGTTTTCCAAGTGCGATTTCTGGTTGCGGGAGGTCCAGTTCCCGGGGCACCTCGTTAATCAGAAAGGGATATTGGTCGATCCGGCCAAGGTTGATGCGGTGATGAGTTGGGAGGTGCCAAAGTCACCCTCTGAGACCAGGAGCTTCCTTGGGTTGGCAGGGTACTATCATAGGTTTATCAGGGATTTCTCCAAGATCGCAGTGCCACTCACCAGATTGACCCGGAAGGGTGTTACATTTTTATGGGGTCCCGAGCAGCAGACCTCCTTTGAGACGCTTTGCCAAAGGTTGTGCGAAGCTCCGGTATTAGCTCTTCCAGAAGGGATGGAAGATTTTGTGGTATTCTGTGATGCATCGATTTTAGGGTTGGGAGCAGTGCTGATGCAGAAGGGACATGTGATAGCATATGCATCGAGGCAGTTGAAGCCTCATGAGACGAGATATCCCACACATGATCTAGAGTTGGGGGCAGTGGTGTTCGCCCTCAAGATTTGGCGACACTACTTGTATGGGGTTCGTTGTACGATATACACGGACCATAAGAGCTTGAAATACTTGATGGATCAGCTTAACCTAAATATGCGGCAAAGGAGGTGGTTAGATGTGGTCAAGGATTATGATTGTGAGATCCTGTACCACCCGGGCAAGGCTAATGTGGTAGCTGACGCATTGAGCCGTAGGGCAGAGAGTACTCCACTACGAAATGTATGTTTGAGATTGACCGTGATAGCTCCAGTTCTAGACGCCATTCGTGGGGCACAGGCCGAGGCTGTGCATCTGGAGATGCAGAAGAAAGAACGGGTGGTTGGTTTGGTTTCAGAGTTCGTTTCGGATAGTCGAGGGCTTATGACTTTTCAGGGCCGGATTTGGGTACCGTTTGTGGGCGGTACGCGTACTACATTGATGGAGGAAGCTCATAGATTGAAATTTTCGATCCATCCCGGGGCTACGAAAATGTATTTGGATTTGAGGAAAGAGTATTGGTGGCCTTGTATGAAGAGGGACGTCGCATGGTTTGTCGAGAGGTGTTTGACCTGTCGAAAGGTTAAGGCCGAGCACCAGAGACCGCATGGCAAGTTACAGCCTTTGGAGGTTCCCGAGTGGAAGTCGGAAGAAGATCACTATGGATTTCATCACCAAATTGCCGAGGACTGCCATAGGAGTTGATGTAATTTGGGTGATTGTGGATAGGTTGACGAAGAGCGCTCACTTTCTTGCCATCAGTGAGAGTTCTTCGGCGGAGAAGTTGGCGGAGGTTTATGTGAGAGAAGTGGTATCTCGACATGGGGTGCCGATCTCGATTGTTTCGGACCGTGATGTGCGCTTCACTTCCCGATTCTGGAAGAAATTTCATGAGGAGTTGGGTACTAAACTGCATTTTAGTACCACATATCTGTTGGGTTTTGAGCAATCTAACACTTCCTAAGTGTGCATGCAACCCTAATAAACCTTGGATCTATGTTTGTCTAAATACATGCAAAATAATAATTTTCCAAGGTTTATAACCTATCTAACATGGCATGGGGAACATTTCAACATAAAAGAGTTAGAAGAGATTACATACCTTTTGGTGAGTTTGGTTCTAAGGAGTTTAAGGGCCAAGCACCAATAGTGTGAATGCCTCAAATGGAATCACAAACACCACAAACTCTTGGAAAACTTTGAGAGAGTATACACCTTGTATAAAATCGGCCACACACATGCACACACACACACTAGTTCACTAGTTTTCTCTTAGGCTTCATTTCATGCTCCATAAGCATGCTTATATAGTGTGCATGGTTAGGGTGAAACCCTAATAACCTATGTCTTTTCCTTTTCCAAGGATCCATGGGTTAAAAGCTCCATGGACTTCCACATAAGCCTAGCCCATTAACAAATGAGTATTAGCCCACACTATATAAAACAAATAGCCCATAATTTAATTAGTATTCCTTTTAATCTCTAAATTAATTCATAATTAATTTAAGACTAAAACTAATTAAATAACGTAACTTCATATTAATATATTATAACTCATAATATATTAATAAACATATGTGTATAACTCTCATAAAATTATCCATAATAGTTTGGATGAGATGCAACCCAAATGGACCATGCCGGTCGGGTCAAGTATATACCAAATAAGTTATGGACTTAGACACCTTATCCAACAGACTCCCACTTGGATAAGTCTAATAACTATATTTGCCTATAACTTCAGGAACCAACCAACAATCGTAGCTCTCGAAAACTCCCTCGAACAATGAAGACTCTGTCGAACTATGAAGCGCCATTTTAGATAAGTGATCACATAATCCTCTGTTCTCATGATATCAGCCGGACAAACACATGGAGCTATGTCTTGCTTATTGTCTAGCAGTTGTTTCTCGATTTTCCGATTTGTTTGACAAAGAACTTCACTGAACACATCGGTTTAGTTCTGACCAGGCCTGGTACATGGGTCAACACAAAATCATCGAGGGGCCCAGATATCGCTTCTATTTCTAGAAGGAACAGATAAACTTCAACTGATATGCTTGTTCTACTACTTATTGAATTGTACACAAAGGCACGTTTTATAACATCAAGTTACTGATGCGTTTACGTGCAATCAATGCACAACCAACTCATAGGTAACAACTCATATCTCTAGGTTTAAAGATTTATATGATGTTATCGTCTCACGATTACTCGAGATAAATTCCATGAAGTGATACAAGTGAGCGTGGGTTTATACCAATATTCATAACTTATGAGTACTCATGAATGTTGTAGCAACCATTGCCATGTCTAAACACCTTTAAGGCATCTACAAACCCAATTCATGACAATCTTGATTCATACCTACTTCCGACGTATGATCGATTGTGGAGGTTTGAATAAATTAATTATTCTAGAAGTCAAAACATGCAAAACTGAAACAATAGTAAATAATTGACAATGATAGTAACACTTTACTCATAAATAAATCACAAATTTTATTCATCATCAAACGTCGATTACATTTTACAAGTTTCAGGAAAACTATCTAATCTGTAAAACTAATATCGTCCCTCAGACCGATGCGTCTCGCATGCTGAAAATGCTTAACCCTCGTCAGTCCCTTCGTAAGGGGATCTGCAGGATTCTCATCCGACGATATCCTCCTTGTCACAAGGAGTCCTTCTTCAATCTTGTGTCTTATGAAGTGATATTTTCTGTCAATGTGTCGGGATCTGCCATGATCTATTGGTTCCTTGGCTAAGGTAACCGCACTATTGTTGTCACAGAAAATCTCTATAGGTTCCTTAATAGCTGGTACAACTCCAAGGTCTCCGATGAAGTTCTTTAGCCATATTGCCTCCTTCGCTGCTTCACTCGCTGCTATATACTCTGATTCACAAGTCGAATCAGCCACCGTCTCCTGCTTGGAACTCTTCCAAGAAATTGCCCCTCCATTTAAGGTAAAGATCCAGCCGACTGAGAGCGGAAATTATCGCTATCAGTCTGAAAACCAGCATCACTATACCCTAATATTCTCAAGTCATCACTGCCACCAAGGGTAAGGATCCAATCCTTAGTCCTCCGCAAGTACTTGAGAATGTTCTTTACCGCGGTCCAATGAGCCTTGCCAGGGTTCCCCTGATACCTGCTGACCATGCTCAAAGCAAATGCCACATCAGGACGGGTACAAGTAATAGCATACATGATCGAGCCAACTGCGGAAGCATATGGTAATTGGCTCATCTCAGCTATCTCTGCCTCTGTACTCGGACTCTGAGTCTTACTCAGTTTGGTATTGCTTTGGATCGGTAAATCTCCTTTCTTGGAATTCTCCATGTTGAATCTTTTCAACACCTTATCCAAGTAGATACTCTGACTAAGTCTAATTAGTCTTCTACTCCTTTCTCTTAATATCCTTATCGCTAGGATATAGGTTGCCTCCCCTAGGTCCTTCATAGCAAAGCACTTCCCAAGCCAGGACTTAACCTCCTGCATGGTTGGGATGTCATTTCCTATGAGTAGTATGTCATCCACATACAGTACCAAGAAGCTAACTATACTCCCACTAGCTCTGACATACACGCAAGACTCATCTTCGCTTCTCGAGAAGCCAAACTCTTTTACCTTCTCATCAAAACAAAGATTCTAGCTACGAGATGCTTGTTTTAATCCATAAATGGATTTCTCAAGCTTGCATACTCTATTAGGGTACTTTGCATTGACAAAACCCTTTGGCTGATTCATGTACACATCCTCAGCCAACTTTCCATTAAGGAAAGCGGTTTTGACATCCATTTGCCATATTTCATAATCATGAAATGCTGCAATGGCTAACACAACCCTAATAGACTTAATCTTTGCTACCGGCGAAAAGGTTTCATCATAATCAACACCTTGAGTTTGAGTAAAACCCTTCGCAACCAGTCGAGCCTTATAAGTCTGCACTTTTCCTTCCATGTTTGTCTTCTTTTTGAAGATCCATTTGCACCCGACTGTTTTACAGCCTGGTACATTGTCAACCAAGTTCCAAACTTGATTGTCATACATGGACTGTATCTCGCTGTCCATAGCCTCCTTCCATTTAGCAGACTCCGGGCCTGCCATGGCTTCCTTAACACTGCTAGGTTCATCCAAATTTACTAGTGTACTATCACTAATAAATGTATCACCTTCCGTAGTAATATGAAAACCATAATAAAACGAAGGTGTGTTCCTAACCCGTGTGGAACGCCTCGGAAGTACAGACTCGTCAGCTGGATCAACAGGAGTTTCCTCCTCAGGTTGATTGCTAGTGTCTGAGGTTCCTTCACCAATTGATTCTTGAATTTCTTCAAGATCAATCCGCCTCCCACTGTCTCCTTGGCTTATAAATTCTTTCTCGCGAAAGATCCCTCTTCGTGCTACAAAGACCACATTCTCATTGGGTCTGTAGAAGAGGTAACCGAAGGATTTCTGTGGGTAGCCGATGAAAATACACCTTTCACTTCGGGGTTCAAGCTTATCATGAGTTTCACGCCTCACGAAGACTTCGCAACCCCAAATTTTGATGTGGTCCAAATTGGGAACCTTCCCTGTCCACATCTCATGAGATGTTTTGGTAACCTTCTTTGTAGGGACTAGATTAAGGATATGGGCGGCAGTCTCTAAGGCATACCCCCAAAAAGAGATTGGTAACGAAAATCGACTCATCATAGAGCGAACCATGTCCAACAAGGTTCGATTACGCCTCTCAGCTACACCATTCAGCTGTGGTGTCCTGGGAGGAGTCAATTGTGAGACAATCCCACACTCCTTAAGATAGTCAAGGAACTCGGTACTAAGATACTCACCACCTCGATCGGATCGAAGCATCTTAATGTTCCTGCCCAATTGATTTTCTACTTCCTGCTTGAATTCCTTAAACCTTTCAAAGGTTTCGGACTTATGTTTGATTAAGTAGACATACCCATATCTACTAAAATCATCAATAAAAGTCACATAATACCGATTAGCATCCCTTGTGGCGGTTTTGAATGGCCCACATACATCAGTATGTATTAGGTCCAACAAACCCTCACCCCTCTCACAAGTTCCAGTGAAGGGTGATTTTGTCATTTTTCCAAGTATACAAGATTCACAACTATCATCTGATTTAAGGTCAAATGATTCCAAGACTCCACTCTTTTGGAGTTGGCCTATGCGTTTCTTGTTTACATGTCCAAGACGACAATGCCATAATGATTCTTTATCTAGGCTAGTAGAAGAATCAATATACGACACATTATTTCCTAAGTTGTCCACAATCGACACAGTTTCATACACGCCATCACAAGGTAATGCTTTAAAAAAAACACATTATTAAAGAAAGCATTAATACCACCACATTCATTATCAAACGAAAAGGTAAAACCTTGTTTGTACAAAGCATGAAAAGAAATAATATTCCTCGCCATTTCAGACGAGTACACACATTTATTCAAATCTAATTTTAACCCATTATTAAGCAACAAAGTATAAACTCCAATCTTGGAAACAGGTGAAGCCTTCCTATTCCCCATGATTAAGTTTATCTTCCCATGCTCCACATCCTCACTTCTTCTTAGGCCCTGCATATCAGAACATATGTGAATACCACATCCTGTATCAAGCACCCAAGAGTTAGAATATGTTGAGTAATTAGACAATATAGTGTAAATACCTGCATAGGTGGGTTTCACTTTCCCATCCTTTAGATCCTGCAAGTACTTAGGGCAGTTTCGCTTCCAGTGTGCCTTTTCATGGCAATAAAAGCATTCAGCATCCTTGGGAATGGCAGAAGGAGTGACAGAACCGTTCTTAGTCTTTGATGAGGAGCCTTCAAGAGACTTTCCCTTGGTACCCTTCGAAGGGTGCTTCCTCTTTTTCCCTTTGCCTTGCCCAATAGCTAAAACAGGGGTAGAAGTCGGAGTAGGAGTAGTAGAGGTAACAACCGCTTTACCCTTAAGACCGGTTTTAGCGGTCTTCAAGAGTCCTTGAAGCTTGCTGAGGGTAACTTCCTCCTTGTTCATATGATATGTCATTCGAAAATGATCATAACAAGAAGGCAAGGAGTGCAAAATGATGTCAATTGCCAACTCCTCGGGGATGTTAACATTCAGCTTCAGCAAACGGTCCACATACCTTTGCATCTTTTGCATGTGGCCCGTGACGGATTCACCATCCTTCATGCGGGTAGTTATTATGGAGGAGATTATTTCATACCGCTCCTGACGAGCACTCTGATGGTACCTTTCCATCAGGTCTTGGTGCATCTCAAAAGGGTAGAAATCTTCATACGACTTTTGGAGCTCGGCTGTCATCGTGGCCATCATGATACATGCCACCTTAGTAGCATCTCTCTCATGAGTCCTGAATTCAGCGATCTCCTCAGGAGTAGCAGTAGACTCATCATGTAACAACCCGTTATTTCATGTCAGTAAAAATCGAGTCATGTAACCTCCTTGAGAAAGGAAATAGAAAATGAAGTATTCAAAAACTCTATTTGGAGTACACTATGTGGTAGTTATCATCTTAAGGTTTCCAAACATATAAATAACACAAAAATCCGAGTTATAACGAAGAAGTTATACTCATTATAAGTTTTCCGACAAAAACCAGCAAATACAAAGTTACGTAAAAACGCAAAGTTTCAATAAAACATTTTCTGACCTTAGGTGTCTAAATGAAAGTGATAGATATCGTTAAACTACAAACATGCATAAAAAGAACGCTCAAATCGGAGATCATATGAATAAGTTATGAATTTTTAAAGAAATTCCTTAAACACGTCACTTTAATAAATAAATAATAAAAATAATTTTGGAATTTGCCAACGGAATCTAAATGAAAGTTGTAGATCGTAGTCTCACCTTCGCGGGAATATAAAGAACGCCAAAAACGGAGTTCGTATGAGGGAGATATGAATTTTTGAAGTTTGATAATTAATTTATATATAATTTTTATTCAAAATTCGGTATTATCCGAAGAGGAGTCAGCCTAAGACTATAGTACGCGCCGCGTACCCTAGTACGCCCCGCATACTGAGAGGCCACGGCCTCGGATCGTCCACGTCGCACGATCCGGAGAACCCGACCCGCTGTCCCATCCGACCCGCGTGCCAGCGACTCGTCCCATCCGACCCGCGAACCCAGGGATCCGTCCCATCCGAAGCCGAGGCAGTCGAGGCCTCGGTCATGCGTGACGTACGCGTACGCGCTGCGTACTAGCGTACGCCCCGCGTACTGAGGCAGACTAGCCTCTCTATAAATAGCATACGAAGGTTTCCAAAGAAAGGGCTCATTCTCTCTCATTTCTCTTGCGTTTTTCCTCGTTTTCCGTGCTCGTACTACCCCGAAGCCATGGTCGCTTCATACAAGATCCGAAGGTCGATTTTCTCCCGAGGAATCCCGAGATTTCCAAGGAAAATCCATTTCCCGAGACGAAACTCTACCGTTTTTCCATCTCGATATCTTCAAGTTGTCAAGTGAGTTCATACCCCTTTCTAACACACTTTAAATACATTTTTAAATACTTTTACACTCTTTTAGGGGGGGAATACAAGTAAACATACGGTTATTATCGTGTATGTTATAAAGTTTCACTTCACTTATATTATCAAATAAACCACTTGGAACTCATTACTATTATGGAAGACTCTTGTCATACTTTGTGTGCATTAGATTTATATGAAACATATAATGATCTTTCATTGCTAAATCGTTTTATACATTCTAAAAACTTATGATTTTGCTTTATCAAACATTTTGAAAAAAAGATAAACTTTGCATACAAAACTATCACTTTAATATAGACTTAATTGAGAATCCATGAGACGCATACATCTTCAAACGTTACTTTTCTTTATTAGAAAGTACTGCAGTAAGTCCTGTCTATAACCAGAATCTCCCGCGACGAGAACGTGTCAAATGTGTATAGATCTATACGGGAAGTCATGATCCCGCACCCTGACTGTTAGCTACAGTCCGTCTTTTGGGGTGACAGTTGTCATAGCACTGCGACGCCTGAAGAACGTCGTTACAGGCATATTATGTTTAGTATGGTTATAGAAACTCATCGGATATACAATTATTATGATATTCAGTTTTGATGAGCGAGTAGTTATTAAAACTATTCTTCATCCAACCTGTTCGGTCTTCACGTAGTTTTATTATATATAAAACTATGACACACTTACGAGGAACGTCGGTTTCTTGCAATTTTCGGTCTTAGAGACTGGCATTATGTGTGAGGAAAATAAAGGTTTTTCCTGCATACAAACCAAACTACTAATAGGAAAATAAGGGATTTTCCCGGTGAAATCATTTACAACTTATAATATGAACAACTATATACATCTAATACTTTTATAAGAAAATAAGGGTTTCTTGGAAAACACAACAAATCGTATTTCAACTATTAAGGAAAATATGGGATTTTCTGGAGCTAATGCATTCATTTCCAACACCACAAATCACAACTCTTTACATTTAGAAACGCTACGTTTACTGGAAAACATACACCCATTTTGGAATGACATCCAATTTTTCTAAACTACTTATGGACTCACCAACTTAATTGTTGACACTTTTTCTTTGAAATAACTTGTATTCTCAGGAAATCGCTAAGCAGGTTGGGAATCAACTTTTGGGATTAACGCGCTGGCGTTAATTACTTCATTTTGAATGATGTTTATGTACCTTTATTTTGAACATGTAATGAATACAACTATGTAAACATCTTGCAAACTTATTATATATGGTGGTGTATACTTTCCTTTCTATGAACTGTTATGATATTGAACATGACGTCCTCCGCCCCCGAACGTTTCCGCCGTTCTGGTTTGGGGGTGTGACAGATTGGTATCAGAGCATTGTTTATAGGGAATTAAGTATATCAAAACCATTTCTTTTTGGTATACAACTATAAACTCAACTGGGTAAAAACACTCTGAGTAAGAGTCATACTTTTAAAAAAAAAAATTTAATTTTTATTTAGTTTTTGTAAAGTAGGCATGCATTCATTTCATATCAACAACATGGTCATTACCATAGTTAAAACAACATTGAAGTATTATATATCGGTTGTGCAGTGCAGGTATGCCTTGGGACATGTAATCGGAACTGGGAAGGATATAGCCTGATCAACTATATTTGTCCAAGAGCCGACTAAACATATGCCAAGGAGTGTCTGTAATGGACAACAAATTTTAAAATTTCCAAAAGCATAAAGAATATTGAGGGTGTATTCGAGTGCCGTCAACCATTAAACTCGAAAGTAAGTTTCATGTGCTCTAACTTATAGTAAACTTTTAACCCTATTCTCGTACAGTCTAAATGGCGGGATTCCATCACCCCAATGACCCCTACTACCCCAACCAAGGTAATGGTGGGTGGATCGAAGCAGATTCTGAAGAAGACGAAGAGCCTATAGATTTGGAGGCAGGGGATGACTCTAGCACGGATTCGGAGCCAGAAATTATAAATCCACCAGTCCTACAACCTCCCGTCCACGTGAGGAATTTCCAAGGACCCACTCCAGTGTGGGGAAGTCACCTCCATCATTGGAGCCAACAACAAAGCTTACGCCCTCCTTACGGCATGTGCCGAGACTTCTATGATGTGAGAGGCGGGGGATCAGCCGATCGCGCACTTCCGGTCATGGTTGGCAAACTCGCCAACCAGTGCTATCAATCTGGAGTGCAAGCCAACCGAATCCGAGAGATCAATGTGGATGTGCAAATTCACACGGCCGATATCAACCGCCTAGAGTTGATGTAGAACGACATCCACATTCGCGCCGAAGCGTTTCAAGCACAAGCAAACGCGGCCTTCGCAGAATTAAGAGAACAACAAGCTGCGTTTGATAGACGCCTCATGGGGTCGAAGCAGTCCGACACAGAGTCGAGCTCTAAACGCAAGGCGCACCGCAAGTAGTACTTGCCCAACTCTCAAATTTTGTTATAAACTAGGACTTCGGATAAAAGTATTACTTTCTTTAAAATTTTCCGTAACCGGAGGCCTTTAGAGAGGCCAAGGAATTTTGTCTAGACCCCGCTGTAACACAACTATATGTTTAATATATATAAGGGTATGCCGCTTTTCTTACCGTTGTTAATCATGCGCAAATAGTTCGATTCATTGGTGCATCTATTCAAACTTTACTTTCAAGCTTAAAATATGGTGTCAATTAAACTCAACTTCCTAGAACTATTAGAAGTTCATTCAATATCATTCAACTTTGAACTGCCAAAACTTATAATTTTCTTCCATATTTTTCTTTTGGCAGCAAGATGCCTCCTCGTCCAAACCTAAGGCCCAGGCCGGGCACGGCACCACCACCACCTCCACCACCAGCTTATGATCCGGCCATGGTTCAGGCTGCTATCACAGCAGCAGTAACTGCAGCCCTCTCGCAAATAAACTCCCAAGGGAATGGAGGGGCGGGAAGCAGCACGAATCATCCAAATCATGGCACTGGTCATGTCCAAGGAAGAGAATGTACCTACAAGGAGTTCTCTAACGCTAAACCAAAAACTTTTAATGGAACAGGAGGAGTCACTGCACTAATGCAATGGTTCGAAAAGACCGAAACGGTCTTCGAGATCTGCTCATGCCTAGAAGCAAGCAAAGTCAAGTTCGCTGCCTGCACCTTTGTAGATCGAGCCCTCACTTGGTGGAAAAGCCATGTGAATTCAGTGACGCTCACTGTCGCCAACGCCATGAGTTAGGACGACCTAAAGGTTCTACTACTAGAAGAATACTGCCCAAGGGGCGAAGTATAAAAGCTTGAGCAGGAGCTCTGGAATCTGAAAATGACTGGGTCTGACCTAATCACCTACACCACTAGGTTCAACGACCTCGCTGCACTGTGCCCTACCATGGTCAACCCAGAATCAAAGAAGGTTGAAAGGTACATTTGGGGGTTGTCACCCCAGATTCAAGGGCATGTCCTAGCTTCCGGCCCTGCTACCTACAACAGTGCTAAGCGCCTGGCCCAGCGACTCATCGACCACGGAGTAAAACCCGGTATCATTTCGACAACTGCAAATCCACCTAGGGAAACTCAGGGCCAGAGTAAGACTTGGAACAAAAGGAGGGGACAAACTCTCCAGGAAAACCCCAGGAAACAACAAGTGATAGCGACACACGCTATTACTGTACCTACGAACCCTTCCCCCACAAGCTCATACATTGGGAAACTTCCTAAATGCAACCGATGCAGTTTCCACCACCACGGTCCTTGCTCCAATCTTCAATGCACCAACTGTAATAAAAAGGGACATACAGCCCGCTATTGTAAAGGGCCAATCCAACCATCCGTTCCCACCACTAATACCGGGGTAAACCGCGCCTGCTTCGAGTGCGGAGACACAGGGCACTACCGCAAGTACTGCCCAAGGGTAAACAACCGGAATACCGGTGGAAGGGGCCGAGTTTTCGTGATGGGACAGGATGAAGCCATTGCGGACCCTACAGTTGTTACGGGTACGTTCCTTCTCGATAACTCGTATGCATGAATTTTGTTTGATAGTGGCGCGGAAAGGAGTTTTGTGAGTCACGGCTTTAAAGGCCTGCTGAAATCAATACCACAGTCATTGAGTGAACCATTCATAGTAGAAATGGCCAACGGGAAAACCGAAGGCACTAAGGAGATATACCTAAATTGCACCCTAACTTTAAATGATCATCCATTCTCAATCAACCTCATGCCAGTCTTGATTAAGAGTTTTGATGTCATCATTGGCATGGATTGGCTGAGTTCTCATCATGCGGACATTCTATGTTACGATAAGGCCGTTCGCCTTAATCTGCCAACCGGCGAAACTTTCGTTATCTTGGGCGACAAACCAAGTACCACTCTTCGTATCATCTCAAGTATCCAAGCTCAGAAATGCCTACGCAAGGAGTGTCACGCGTTCTTGGCACATGTTGTGGATGTAAAACGCAAAGTCCAGGATATCAAGAGTGTGCCCGACGTACGCGATTTTCCTGATGTTTTTCCCGAGGACCTTCCAGGAATACCACCTGCGAGGCAAGTGGAGTTCCGAATCGATCTGGTTCCCGGGGCTACCCCAGTAGCCAAAGCACCCTATCGATTAGCCCCGGCAGAAATGCAAGAGCTATCCAGCCAACTGAATGAACTACTGGGAAAAGGATTCATCAGACCGAGCTTCTCACCATGGGGAGCACCTGTACTGTTCGTGAAAAAGAAGGATGGATCATTCAGAATGTGCATCGACTACTGAGAACTCAACAAACTTACCATCAAGAACCGATACCCCCTACCCCGAATCGATGACTTGTTCGACCAACTCCAAGGAGCCAACTACTTCTCCAAGATCGATCTGAGGTCGGGATATCACCAGCTGCGAGTCCTGGAGAGTGATATCTCCAAGATGGCTTTCCGAACACGATACGGACATTACGAATTCGTAGTGATGCCGTTCGGGCTAACCAATGCCCCGGCCGTATTCATGGATCTAATGAATCGGGTATGTCGTCCATTCTTGGATAAATTCGTGATAGTATTCATAGACGACATACTCATTTATTCAAAGAATAAAGAAGAGCATGGTCAACATCTTAGGCAAGTGCTAGAGACGTTACGGACTGAGAGACTGTATGCAAAATTCTCAAAATGTGAATTTTGGATTAGAAAGGTGGACTTTCTCGGTCACGTGGTCAGCAAGGAAGGGATCCACGTGGATCCATCAAAAATTAATGCTATCAAAAACTGGTCGGCGCCAACTACACCAACAGAAATTCGCCAATTCCTAGGCCTGGCTGGTTATTATCGACGGTTCATCCAGAATTTCTCCAGCATCGCAAAGCCTCTTACCGCCTTAACCTAGAAAGGTGTGACCTACAATTGGGGAGAAAAGCAAGATTCTGCATTTCAGACTTTGAAACAGGCCCTTTGCAGTGCGCCCATCCTTTCTCTCCCAGAAGGGACCGAAGATTTTGTAGTATATTGCGACGCTTCGAAGCAAGGGTTGGGCTGTGTACTAATGCAGAGGGGAAAGGTTATTGCATATGCCTCACGACAACTAAAAACGCATGAGGTCAATTACACCACTCATGATTTAGAGCTTGGGGCGGTGGTCTTCGCTCTTAAAATCTGGAGACACTACCTATATGGTACCAAATGCACTATTTTTACAGACCACAAGAGCCTACAACACATCTTCAACCAGAAGGAGTTGAACATGAGGCAGCGACGTTGGGTCGAATTACTCAACGACTACGAATGTGAGATTCGCTATCACCCAGGAAAGGCTAATGTCGTGGCAGATGCCCTTAGCCGTAAGGAGTACTCTAGCCGAAGAGTGAAGTCATTAGTCATGTCAATCCATTCGCACCTGTCGACACAGGTCAAGGAAGCTCAGATAGAGGCCCTAAAACCCGAAAACGTGACAAGTGAAACCCTTAGGGGAATGGACAAGAATTTAGAAATCAAGAGTGATGGAGCACGCTACCTCATGAACCGAATATGGACGCCCAAGTTTGGTGGACTTAGAGAGGTAGTTATGAACGAGGCACACAAGACTCCATACTCCGTACACCCCGGGTCAGACAAGATGTATCAAGATCTCAAACAACTCTACTGGTGGCCAAACATGAAAGCAGAGGTCGCTACATATGTGAGCAAGTGTTTGACTTGCACCAAGATCAAAATAGAACACCAGAAACCCTCAGGACTACTCCAACAACCTGAAATTCCTGAGTGGAAATGGGAGCAGATTTCCATGGACTTCATAACGAAACTGCCCAAAGCTCAGGGTGGCCAAGATACTATTTGGGTAATCATCGATAGATTAACCAAGTCCGCTCATTTCCTACCGATCAAGGAAACTGATAAAATGGAAAAGCTATCGAGAATCTACATCCGAGAGATCGTACGACTCCATGGAGTGCCAATGTCTATCATCTCGGATAGAGACAGCAGATTCACGTCTAGGTTCTGGCAATCATTGCAAAAATCCATGGGAACAAGATTGGACATGAGTACAGCCTATCACCCCCAAACTGACGGACAGAGCGAAAGAACGATCCAAACCTTGGAAGACATGTTGCGAGCATGTGTAATCGACTTTGGTAAAGCATGGGATGTTCACTTACCTTTGGTTGAGTTCTCTTATAACAATAGTTATCATATCAGTATCAATGCTGCTCCATTTGAAGCCCTTTACGGCCGTAAGTGCAGATCACCTCTGTGCTGGACGGAAGTAGGCGACACCCAACTAGCAAAAGGTCTAGTCCCTGATAGCACCCTCACTGGTCCAGAGATCATCAGAGAAACTACTGAAAAGATCGTGCAAATACGAGAGCGACTGAAATCCTCGAGGGATAGACAAAAGAGCTACGCCGACAAAAGACGTAAACCATTGGAATTCCAGACTGGCGATCGGGTACTACTGAAAGTCTCACCCTGGAAGGGAATGATACGCTTTGGAAAGCGTGGGAAGCTGAATCCTAGGTACATTGGACCCTTCGAAATCATTTCAAGGGTTGGTCCAGTAGCCTACAAACTCCAACTTCCAATAGAGCTTAACAAAGTACATCCAGTATTCCACGTGTCAAACCTGAAGAAGTGTCTGTCCGACGAAACACTTGTAATTCCACTCGATGAGATCGAACTAAATGAAAATCTTAACTTTGTGGAAGAACCTGTCGAGATCATGGATAGGGAAATTAAACGAACTAAACAGAGTCGCATTCCAATAGTAAAGGTCCGATGGAATGCTAAGAGGGGACCCGAGTTCACGTGGGAACGAGAGGACCAAATGCAACATAAGTATCCACATCTCTTCCCCAGCCCCTAAGACTCTTCTTTTGTATTAAAAATTTCGGGACGAAATTCCCTCTAACGGGGGGATGATGTAACAACCCGTTATTTCATGTCAGTAAAAATCGAGTCATGTAACCTCCTTGAGAAAGGAAATAGAAAATGAAGTATTCAAAAACTCTATTTGGAGTACACTATGTAGTAGTTATCATCTTAAGGTTTCCAAACATATAAATAACACAAAAATCCGAGTTATAACGAAGAAGTTATACTCATTATAAGTTTTCCGACAAAAACCAGCAAATACAAAGTTACGTAAAAACGCAAAGTTTCAATAAAACATTTTCTGACCTTAGGTGTCTAAATGAAAGTGATAGATATCGTTAAACTACAAACATGCATAAAAAGAACGCTCAAATCGGACATCATATGAATAAGTTATGAATTTTTAAAGAAATTCCTTAAACACGTCACTTTAATAAATAAATAATAAAAATAATTTCGGAATTTGCCAACGGAATCTAAATGAAAGTTGTAGATCGTAGTCTCACCTTCGCGGGAATATAAAGAACGCCAAAAACGGAGTTCGTATGAGGGAGATATGAATTTTTGAAGTTTGATAATTAATTTATATATAATTTTTATTCAAAATTCGGTATTATCCGAAGAGGAGTCAGCCTAAGGCTATAGTACGCGCCGCGTACCCTAGTACGCCCCGCGTACTGAGAGGCCACGGCCTCGGATCGTCCACGTCGCACGATCCGGAGAACCCGACCCGCTGTCCCATCCGACCCGCGTGCCAGCGACCCGTCCCATCCGACCCGCGAACCCAGGGATCCGTCCCATCCGAAGCCGAGGCAGTCGAGGCCTCGGTCATGCGTGACGTACGCGTACGCGCTGCGTACTAGCGTACGCCCCGCGTACTGAGGCAGACTAGCCTCTCTATAAATAGCATACGAAGGTTTCCAAAGAAAGGGCTCATTCTCTCTCATTTCTCTTGCGTTTTTCCTCGTTTTCCGTGCTCGTACTACCCCGAAGCCATGGTCGCTTCATACAAGATCCGAAGGTCGATTTTCTCCCGAGGAATCCCGAGATTTCCAAGGAAAATCCATTTCCCGAGACGAAACTCTACCGTTTTTCCATCTCGATATCTTCAAGTTGTCAAGTGAGTTCATACCCCTTTCTAACACACTTTAAATACATTTTTAAATACTTTTACACTCTTTTAGGGGGGGAATACAAGTAAACATACGGTTATTATCGTGTATGTTATAAAGTTTCACTTCACTTATATTATCAAATAAACCACTTGGAACTCATTACTATTATGGAAGACTCTTGTCATACTTTGTGTGCATTAGATTTATATGAAACATATAATGATCTTTCATTGCTAAATCGTTTTATACATTCTAAAAACTTATGATTTTGCTTTATCAAACATTTTGAAAAAAAGATAAACTTTGCATACAAAACTATCACTTTAATATAGACTTAATTGAGAATCCATGAGACGCATACATCTTCAAACGTTACTTTTCTTTATTAGAAAGTACTGCAGTAAGTCCTGTCTATAACCAGAATCTCCCGCGACGAGAACGTGTCAAATGTGTATAGATCTATACGGGAAGTCATGATCCCGCACCCTGACTGTTAGCTACAGTCCGTCTTTTGGGGTGACAGTTGTCATAGCACTGCGACGCCTGAAGAACGTCGTTACAGGCATATTATGTTTAGTATGGTTATAGAAACTCATCGGATATACAATTATTATGATATTCAGTTTTGATGAGCGAGTAGTTATTAAAACTATTCTTCATCCCACCGGTTCGGTCTTCACGTAGTTTTATTATATATAAAACTATGACACACTTACGAGGAACGTCGGTTTCTTGCAATTTTCGGTCTTAGAGACTGGCATTATGTGTGAGGAAAATAAAGGTTTTTCCTGCATACAAACCAAACTACTAATAGGAAAATAAGGGATTTTCCCGGTGAAATCATTTACAACTTATAATATGAACAACTATATACATCTAATACTTTTATAAGAAAATAAGGGTTTCTTGGAAAACACAACAAATCGTATTTCAACTATTAAGGAAAATATGGGATTTTCTGGAGCTAATGCATTCATTTCCAACACCACAAATCACAACTCTTTACATTTAGAAACGCTACGTTTACTGGAAAACATACACCCATTTTGGAATGACATCCAATTTTTCTAAACTACTTATGGACTCACCAACTTAATTGTTGACACTTTTTCTTTGAAATAACTTGTATTCTCAGGAAATCGCTAAGCAGGTTGGGAATCAACTTTTGGGATTAACGCGCTGGCGTTAATTACTTCATTTTGAATGATGTTTATGTACCTTTATTTTGAACATGTAATGAATACAACTGTGTAAACATCTTGCAAACTTATTATATATGGTGGTGTGTACTTTCCTTTCTATGAACTGTTATGATATTGAACATGACGTCCTCCGCCCCCGAACGTTTCCGCCGTTCTGGTTTGGGGGTGTGACACATCAGGTTCTTTTAACTCCTTATCGAGGACATATTCCTTGTCCTCGTAACGAGTAACCATCCTGATGTTCCTAATCCAATCTATGAAGTTGGAACCATCCAAGATGACCCTCCCACAAAGATTCATGAGAGAGAAAGAACCAGTTGGGTTAGAGCCTGAAGCATTAGTGTTGGAAGACATCTGAAAGAAGAAAGTAAGTTTAGATTAGATATTTAGGATCCTTAATAAGACACCCAAATGTAATATTAAGGCTAGGATCCAATCACAATATATTACACTTAGAAGAGGGATGTCGTAATCTAAGTAATAATATATTTGAAAGGTAGGTGAATGACGATTCACCAATTTCCACCATGAAAACGAAATGATTTATTAGGTTTAATTGGATTTGAAATTCCTAGATTCTTTTGAGATTCATTGAACTTTTCAATGGCATGTTTCAATCTCGATTGTGCCCTTCAAGTTTTGTGACTGGGATGCCGAGGATCACAAAACAAGGTGTGAATAACCATGCTAATTCACTTGGTACTCTTAATATTATCACCTAATCAATGTGCCGGTTAACCACACACGCTCCATTGATCTATGACAAACATTAAGTCACCCTTCGTGATCCTTACTAGTCCTAGTTAGTGTGCCGGTTAACCACACACGCTCCACCAACGACTTGGTAAGGTACAAAGTGTGAATTCCATGGACTAGCACCATGTTCACATTTTTCCTAAAATAACTAAGATTGGGAATTAAAAGAGTTTAGTTACTTTATAATATTCATTATACTTTTAATGAGGATTTAAAGTCATTGTTCTACCCGTTCGGCTAACGACCCTCCACCGATCAAGTAAGCGGTGGGTGAGAGTATACACCCATTAAGTCGCCATTTTATAGGCAACAACCTTATACCCACCTTATAGACCGGCTTCGTGAATGAGGCCTACTAACGGTAAAACGACTTATTCTTATACATATATATAATAATTAACCATTAATGTTATAAATAATATAAGGGTTGAATTTTAACTATTAAAACTCTAAGGTTTGGAATTAAAGTTTATTAAAGTGTGTGAAACTTTACAAATTCCAAAACTTGAGGGCAAGTTTTGTAACTTTGCAAAACTCTTCATTTCATAACTTATGAATTAAAGGTTCATAAAAATGAAGACTCTTCATTTTCATGTAACTTATGTGTTTTAAGTGTGTGTTAAATGAAAGTGACCTTTGGTAATCCATAACTTGAGGACAAATTATGGACTCCATTAAAACACATAAATGATAAAGAATTAATCCTAAACAATTCAACAAATAATTCCTATCATTTTCTAAATTCATAAGAACGTGAACATGATCATCAAAAATTCAAGAATTATATGAACACATAAAATCATGGAATTTTGATATATGCTATTGTAAATGGATTAGAACAACCTTTACACCAACTAAAATAAGTTTTATAACACCAAAACAATTTAGGGTAATGTTTCTAGTCCATTTCCAGCAGCAAAAGTCGAGGATCTGCATTCTTTCGATCCTACTCGTCGAGTGCATGAACTTACTCGCCGAGTAGGTTGAAGTTTGCCTTGGACTCGTCGAGTCCCCCCAATGGACTCGGTGAGTCCACCATGCTGACAGCAACGATTTCAACTTTTTTCACTATTTTGCATCAAGTATCAAACAAGCAAGCCTAGGCTCTGATACCACTGTTGGGTTTTGAGCAATCTAACACTTCCTAAGTGTGCATGCAACCCTAATAAACCTTGGATCTATGTTTGTCTAAATACATGCAAAATAATAATTTTCCAAGGTTTATAACCTATCTAACATGGCATGGGGAACATTTCAACATAAAAGAGTTAGAAGAGATTACATACCTTTTGGTGAGTTTGGTTCTAAGGAGTTTGAGGGCCAAGCACCAATAGTGTGAATGCCTCAAATGGAATCACAAACACCACAAACTCTTGGAAAATTTTGAGAGAGTATACACCTTGTATAAAATCGGCCACACACATGCACACACACACTAGTTCACTAGTTTTCTCTTAGGCTTCATTTCATGCTCCATAAGCATGCTTATATAGTGTGCATGGTTAGGGTGAAACCCTAATAACCCATGTCTTTTCCTTTTCCAAGGATCCATGGGTTAAAAGCTCCATGGATCATCCATGGACTTCCACATAAGCCTAGCCAATTAACAAATGAGTATTAGCCCACACTATATAAAACAAATAGCCCATAATTTAATTAGTATTCCTTTTAATCTCTAAATTAATTCATAATTAATTTAAGACTAAAACTAATTAAATAACGTAACCTCATATTAATATATTATAACTCATAATATATTAATAAACATATATGTATAACTCTCATAAAATTATCCATAATAGTTTGGATGAGATGCAACCCAAATGGACCATGCCGGTCGGGTCAAGTATATACCAAATAAGTTATGGACTTAGACACCTTATCCAACAATATCATCCCTAGACAGACGGCCAGAGTGAGCGGACGATTCAGATGCTTGAGGACATGCTTCGAGCATGTGTATTGGATTTTGGGGGTAGCTGGGATACGTATTTACCCTTGGCAGAGTTTTCCTACAATAACAGCCATCATTCGAGCATCGGTATGCCGCCCTTTGAGCTGTTGTATGGTAGGAGGTGTCGGACTCCCATTTGTTGGGGTGAGGTTGGGCAGAGAGTGATGGGCAGTACAGAGATCGTGATTCAGACGACAGAGCAGATACAGTGGGTCAGATAGAGGTTATTGACCGTCCAGAGCCGACAAAAGAGTTATGCGGATAGGCGCCGGTCCGAGCTTAAATTTCAGGTCGGCGACTTCGTTCTTCTGAAGGTTTCTCCTTGGGAAGGAGTGATTCGGTTCAGGAAGAGGGGCAAGTTGGGGCCACGGTTTATAGGTCCATTTTGTGTGATTGCGAGGGTAAGCCGGGTAGCCTATCGGTTGGAGTTGCGAGCAGAGTTGGGACAGATTCACGACACTTTTCATGTGTCACAGTTGAGGAAGTGTATAGCCAATGAATCGGCAGTGGTTCCGTTAGAGGATATTCAGGTGGATGCAAGCCTGAATTATGCCGAGAGACCAGTGGTCATCCGGGATCGGAAGATCAAGGTTCTGAGAAATAAGGAGGTACCTCTGGTGTTGGTTCAGTGGCAACACCGGAGGGGATCAGAGATGACCTGGGAGCCAGAGCGTATGATGCAGGAGCAGCATCCGGAGCTGTTTTTAGAACGAGACTTCGAGGGCGAAGTCTAGTCCTAGTGGGGGAGAGTTGTAACAGCCGGATTTTTCAGGTATCTTGTATATTTGTATTTTTGGTGATTTGAGAGCGGACTCGGCGAGTTGGAGCTCAGACTCGCCGAGTAGGGACGCGGATCTGGACGCGGGATCGCGCCTGGACTCCGCGAGTCCAGGATATGGACTCGGCGAGTCAGCACTGTGTAATGAAACCCTAATTTCTCTTGTTTGAGACCTATTTAAAGGGCCTAATGGCCGTCATTTGTGCTCACCAGTCCCTTGAGTAAAACCCTAATCGAGTGTGAGCATTTGGAGCTAAGTAGGAGGCCATTATTGATCTTGGAGGTGTCATTGCTGCAAGGAAGGAGAAGAACTAGCCAAGGGAAAGCAAGAGGAGCCACTTCTGTGGGTTTGGAGTCCAGAGCATCACTATTGTGGTAATAAATTCGAGTTATCTTCTTCCTTGTTGTTGTTTATCCAGATTTAGGGTTTGTTGAACCCTTTTATGGCAAGATCTAATGTCCTCTTGGTCCCTTATGAGGTTTGAACCATAGATCTGGACCCTTAGAGGTCCAGAGTGTCCCTTTACCCAAGCTTTTTGGGAATCAATGGAGGCTTTGGATTGGAATCCTCATGCCTTAGGTCAAAACTCCATTTATGAGCTATGGGGTGTGTTATGGGCACCAAGATAGGAGCTTTACATGATGAATCAGTCTAGGGAGGCCAGATCTATAGATTATGGAAGCAGATCTGACCTTAGAAGCAAGTTGGAGTGGTTGCATGGCATGGACTCGCTGAGTCTGTTCATCCGACTCGGCGAGTAGCTTGAAGATTGCCTTGGGATTGCTCAGTGAGTGGTCCAATCGAGTCATGGGTAGACTCAGTGAGTCAGGGTGAGTTGGAGAGGGATGACGAGTGGACTGAGTCAAACTGGGACTCGCCGAGTTATTCTTGAGACTCAGCGAGTTGAGTCGGGGTGGCCCCGCGATTCTTTCAGGTGAAACTCGTCGAGTAAGGGGGGAATACTTGACGTTTAGTAAGGGAATTTCAGAGGGTTGGTGAAAACGTCTAGACTCGCCGTAGCACTCGCCGAGTCCGATCAAAGTTGACCGTTGACCGTTGACCAGAGTTGACCTTTGTTGACTTCTTAGGGATAGTCAACCTTAAAGATATAAAGTGTTAATTAGAGACATATAATGTTATAGGAGGATTAGAGCTCGGAGGATCGAGCGCAAGGGATTTCCAGGATTCGTGAGATACCGAGATACGCGAGGTGAGTCTTCTCACTATACTTTACCTTGAGTAGGTAACCAGAGTTATGTGATAGAGTATTTGTATGCTATGTGTTGTACTGCATTATTTCTATGTGATTTATGTGGTGCATGTTTATCAGAGCTAGAACCTGAGGGTTCACAGAGTTTGGGTGCACGGACCCACAGAGTTATAGCCTCGAGTGGCTAATATGTGTTATATGTGGTATTTTGGGGAACTCACTAAGCTTTGTGCTTACAGTGTTTGATGTTATTGTTTCAGGTACTAGTGACGACCGCGGGAAGGCGCCGGCTTGATCCGTACACACACACTCAGAGTTTTTACATTGTGATCTTGGGATTTTGTGTTGACCTATATTGGATAATTAATATGGTTGTTTGATGAATATTAATCGAATTATGTTTAATAAGAAAATTGAAATTTTTTTTTTGAAATTTACGGTGTTACAAAACGGCCATTCGCCTTGACCTACTAAATAACGAAATTCTCGTCATCTATGGTGACAAACCCGACACGAATATACAAATCAACTCTTGCATCAAGGCTCAATGGTAACTATGTATGGAATACCACGCCTTCTTAGCACATGTTGTTGATGGGAAACTGGAGGTGAAAGACATCAAGAACATTCGAGAAGTTTGTAACTTTTCTGATTTGTTTCTAGAAAACCTTCCGGGAATACCACCCGTACGCCAGGTCTAGTTAAGAATCGACTTGATCCCCGGATCCACCCCTGTAGCTAAATCCCCATACCGTGTAGCATCGACAGAGATGCAGTAATTTTCCAGCCAACTACACGAACCGCTGAGCTAAGGATATATCACATCGAGCTTCTCACCCTGGGGAGCACCGGTCTTATTCATGAAAAAGAAGGATAGATCTTTTTGCATGTGCATAGACTATCGAGAACTAAACAAACTCACTATCAAGAACTGTTATCCCCTACCCAGAATTGACGACTTTTTTGACCAACTACAAGGAGTTAGCTACTTCTCAAAGATTGATTTAAGGCTACGTTATCATCAACTACAAGTCCTGGAGGGGGATATTCATAAAAATGCCTTTACAACCCGCTACGGTCACTATGAGTTTGTGGTGATTCCTTTTGGGCTGACCAATGCACCCACGGTCTTCATGGACCTAATGAACCTTGTGTGTCGACCTTACATGGATAAATTTGTGATAGTATTCATTGATGACATACTGATCTATTCACAAAGTGAGGAAGAAAATAGTCAACATCTGTGACAAGTCTTGGAAACGTTAAGAGCTAAGAAGCTGTATGAAAAAATTTCAAAATGCGAATTTTGGATCCGAAGAGTGGATTTATTGGGACATGTGGTCAGCAAAGAAGGGATACATTTGGAACCTTCCAAAGTCAAGGTGATTGAAAGCTAGGCAACACCCAGAACACTGAAGGAGATATGCCAGTTTTTGGGTCTGGTTGGTTACTACCGAAGGTGTATACAAAATTTTTCCAAAATCGCAAAACCGCTCACTATGTTGACTCAAAAGGGAGTGACTTTCAACTGGGAGGATAAACAAGAAACTGCTTTCCAAACTCTTAAACAAGCCCTTTGCAGTGCTCCAATCTTATCCCTCCCAGAAAGGACCGAAGACTATGTGGTCTACTATGATGCATCCAAGCAGGGTCTAGCATACATACTTATGAAAAGAGGGAAGGTCATTGCGTATGCCTCAAGACAACTAAAGAATCATGAGGTTAATTACACTACATACGACCTCAAATTAGGATCAGTGGTGTTTTGCCTAAAGATCTAGAGACACTACCTTTATGACACGAAATGCACCATCTTCACTGATCATAAGAGCCTTCATCACATACTCAATCAAAAGGAGCTGAATATGAGACAACGAAGATCGGTAGAATTTCTAAACGACTACCAATGTGCAATTCGTTATCATCTAGTCAAGCCCAACGTAGTAGCAAATGCCCTAAGTCGAAAAGAATACTCGGGGCGTCGAGTAAAATCATTGATCATGACCATTCATTCACACCTGTCCACATAAATCAAGGAGGCACAACTTAAAGTTTTGAAACCAAAAAACATCACAAGTGAAACCTTATGGTAAATGGATAAAAACCTTGACGTCAATGGTGAGGGTGCCCGTTACCTCATTGATCGAATCTGGACATCGAGATTCGGCGGGTACAGAGACGTTGTCATGAACGAAGCTCACAAGACCAAATACACTGTTTATCCAGGTTTAGACAAGATGTATCTGGACCTCAAGAAACTTTATTGGTGGCCAAACATGAAGGAAGAAATCGCTACCTATGTGGGCAAGTGCTTGACTTGCGCCAAGGTCAGGGTAGAATATCAAAAGCCTTAGGGTTTGCTTCAACAACTGGACATACCTGAGTGGAATTGGGATTTGGATAACCATGGACTTCATAACCGAGTTACCCAAGATGACGGACGAACTTGAAACCATCTAGGTGATCGTTGACAGGTTGACCAAATCCACACACTTCCTGCCAATAAAATAGACCGACAAGATGGAGTGCTAACTAGAATCTACATTAAAGATATCATATGATTACATGGTGTGCCATTATCTATTATCTTCTTAAGAGATAGTAGATTTACCTCACGATTCTGCCAGTCACTACAAAAGTCCTTGGGGACCAAACTCGACACCAGCACTCGAGCACGACTTACCACCCTCAAACTGACGAGCAAAGCAAGAGAACCATTCAAACCCTGGAAGATAGTTGGTGACCGCATATTGTGAAAGGTCTCGGCCTAGAAAAGAAAGATATGTTTTGGAAAACGTGGGAAATTGAATCCAAGGTATGTCAGGCCATTCGAGATGCTTGCTAGAATTAGCCCAGTATCTATAAACTTCGACTACTACTAGAACTCAGCAACCCCACCTTCCACGTGTCCAATATAAATAAGTGTCTATCTGACGAGACTCTTGTAATCCCACTTGATGAAATCGAATGTAAATGAGGGTCTATACTCTGTAGAAGAACCAACTGAAATCATGGACATGGAAATCAAGAGAATGAAGAAAAGCTGTATACCTAGAGTGAAAGTCCGCTGGAATGCCAAGAGAGGGTCTGAATACACCTGGGAATGAGAGGATCAAATAAAATAGAAATACCCACATCTTTTCGCCAACCCTTAAAGTCCCACGCAAAATACTAATTTCTGGATGAAATTCCCTCTAACGGGGGGTTGATGTGAGAAACCTCAAGTTTGAATCAAGCAAAGTCAACAAATCAACAAGGAATCAAACGAGTCAGAAAAGTCAAATGTTTCAAGCCCAAAAATACTTGGGATTTTCATTGGCACTAGGCCGAAATCACATGTGATTTCGGTTGGACCATGAACGAAATCATCATGGTGATTTTGGTTTGTGCTAGACCGAAATCACATGTAATTTCGGTTGATGCATTGCCGAAATCCCTTGATATTTTAATTAATTCATGCCACTTGATTGGTGGATTACTTTCCCAATATGATTAATTACACAAACCAATGCACCTTTCACTTCACCCTCATCCCTTTTCGTATATATATATATACATGACATGGCCGAAATCTTCTTTCATAAGTCTCATTTTCGTTTCAAACTACTCCAAACTTCCTCCCAAGGACAAATTCAACAGCTTCAAACATTCATACAAAATTCCCAAGAAACAATTCCTCCAAGGTCTATCTCTTAGGAATCATTGTAAGTTTACTTATTACCCTAGTGTTTTTATAATACTCCCATGTTAATCATCTAATTTACACATTATTATGTACTAAAAACTATTAGGATACGACTACCTTCAAAGTATTCTAACGCAAAGATAATCATCTTCACCTCGTTATACAGCGAAGAACGCATTCGAGGCGAGTTCATACCCCAACATTTTTCAAGATTTTCATGTTTTAAGGGGGGGGGGGGATACAAGTTAAACACAAGAGAATTAGTGTTAATATACAAATCATTATAAAAGTTTGCTTTCATTTTTATGTATAAAAATGCTAAATACAAGAAATGACGTTACTACGAAGCTTACGAGTTTTACATGCAAAGTTGCTAAAAGACAAAAACTTTCATTTCAACGGAATATATATTATAAACTACAATATGTATAGTTTATGGGCCATTTACACTATTTTAGCAATTCGTGTTACAACACAAAAATATTAATTTAAAGGAATAATTATTCTACACTATGTAACTATTTTAAAAGGATAATACTTCCACATATAAAAAAGGATTTTCGCTACACTATACGTATATCGGTTAATACAAGGTTGTGAGGCACTATCTTCGCGTACTTTCCAGAGTACAAGCTAAGGTCCTGTATTATAACCAGAGTCTATTGTAGGGAGAACGTGACACTTGTGTATAGATCTATAAGGGACTGACAACCCCGCACCTAACTGTTAGCTACAATCGGACCGATAGGTCCAGGGTAACAAATGTCATAACATTCCAATGCTTGAAGAACATCGTATAGGCCACTGGTGGCTAGCATGGTTATGACAACTCACATAGGGTATTACCAGAACATTTGGTTTACGGGGTTAACATACATGCAAGTAGTTTTATAAAAAAATAAAACTTCGTAACGCTATTCACTAGTACAACACTACATACATTATTGGTCTTTGAACCTAAGACTTGCAACTCATTTTACAAGAAAATATTTGATTTTCTGAAAACACACTCTATCATTCATACAAGGAAAAACTATTGAGTTTTTGTATACAAAATTCTTATGAACTCACCAACTTAATTTTTGACACTTTTCAAAATCACTTGTATTCTCAGGGAATCAGTAAATAGGTAACCAGAAAAAGGTTTTGGATTATGAGGCGTCGCCGCGTCACACTATTTTGTTTTGACTTATGTATTCAATATCAAGCAAACATGTTTTGTGTATAATGTAAACTACTTAATTATCAATACAATGGTTGTATGGATTTGATCATTAATATTCAATTGTTGTGATACTATACATGAAAGTCACTCCACCCCCAAACGTTTCTGCCATTATGGTTTGGGGGTTTGACAGATAACTAGCTTCAACCAAGATCCTAACAGACATGCCTCTAATTTATAATCTGAGTATATCTCTATCACCTCTGAGTAACAAATTGAATCTGGCTAGCCAATACATAATCAACCGCATAGCATGACCTCGGAAGAAAAACATTATTTCATGCTATTAGGGTCCCCTGTAATAGCATCTCATATGTGACACGTTTTCCTGTCACATATGTGACACATTTTCCTGTCATAGGATTTAGCATGTGTGATACATTTTCTTGACATAGGCTCCAACATTTGTGACACATTTTCATCACAGGGGATCCATCATTTGTGACACATTTTCTTATGATGGGCTCCAAATTTGTGACACATTTTCCTGTGGCGGGCTCAAATAATATTCATCATCTTCTCCATATTACTCATCCACCGAGTACATTATATCCTCAAACATATATTGGGAATTTACGTCCATTATCAAATACAACATTTATCCAGCTTCTAACACATACATACATGCATGAATAGGATTTCGACCAAATAACTTCCTTGACA
Organism: Lactuca saligna; assembly: GCF_052625555.1. Taxonomy (NCBI): domain Eukaryota; kingdom Viridiplantae; phylum Streptophyta; class Magnoliopsida; order Asterales; family Asteraceae; genus Lactuca; species Lactuca saligna. The sequence continues at coordinate 204,956,196 of NC_136421.1, forward strand.
AGTCTGTTAATCACATATCTTAACTACATATATTTTATACTCACCCATGGAGTACTATATGGCCTCAATCACATTTAAGGCCTTTCACGCCTTGTTCACAAATAACATTCCATAAGCTTTTAACATACAATTACACTTAAGCTTCCTATGATGACCTTCCTTAATGTTTTCATTGCATATTGAACTAATTTATACTTTTGGTTCTCATCCATGGAATATCACATGACTTTTAACTACATAATAGGCATTTTACGCACTTTCCGTGTAATTAACTATTCAGATACTTATTTCATATGTTTACATATACATGTGTGCTAATAAATTTCTTAAAGTCATTATATTTACAAAGCTTAAATATATTTCTCGTACTCGCCCTTGGAGTATAATATATTCTTAATTACAACGAAATCATTTTATATGTTTTCTTACATGTAACTTGATAAGATTTTGAAATATATTTAGAGCCAACATGTTTCGAATGGCTTTGCCATAAATCTTCCTAGCATTTATACTCGTATATGCTTCTTCCCAACATACCAATGAATCAACTACATAACTGTTATGGGTAGTATTTTCACATCCTTATTTTATCTAACATCTTGAATCACCTAAGATTATGAGCTGACTAATATCTTGAACTGCGCAAGATCTTGAACAAGCAAATGTATTGGGATTATGATCATTTTTGTATGTATCTTGTCTAAGACTTGATCAAAAAAGATATATACCAGGTCAAAGGGCACGTGGTCAACAAGAAAAAATGCAGAGTCTCCTCAAAATACCTGGTCAAGCTAGACTGGAGGAAGATCTAAATTTTTTAAGGAAGTTAGTTTGATGTCATATGTATAAATAGAGGAGCTAAGATCATTTTACACACATTTAGCTTGGAATAGACACTTACACATGGTCACTCTCACTTATAATCCATCTTTAGAAGCTTAGAAACATGAAATCACTTCACACTTGGTCAAATTGCACATGTAAATCATATTTTTATCAATAGAAGTTCTAAGGTAAGTGATATTATCATCTCCCAAGGTTTTATGTCGGAGATCCAAAAGGATTATGGGCTTTCCTCGTATGTGGTTTGATCCGTTCCTATCGTTACAAGCCTTTTTACAAACATTTATTCAATTGTTATACTTTATTTGGTCAATTACAAGCTTAAGATACTTTGTGTATCTTGGTCCTTTTTGAATATATTAATATCTATTACTTCATTTAACGATTTTAAGACTTTAACACTATTTTTGTCATAATTTCCAAGTATACATGTATTTATATATTAGATTGAAACAATATTTTTATATCATATATCTTTACAACAAATATCGGCATTATCGTTTTATTCCCAAGATCTAGGGCACGTCCAAGATCTTCGAAATCTTCAAAAATCTTAAGCATTTGATAAATCTTATTCTTAAACTCTTTACCTAAAACATCACACAAACCTTACTAATTTGGTTACTAAATTACATATGCGAGTTTTGACCAAATCAATAACTATAGAGCTTAACCATAGCTCTCGTTAATTAAGCATCTTACATATTGTTCGATAAGATTATATATCTTTTAACAACGTTACTTTTTGAAATCATTTATATTGGCGTGCTTCATGGTTTTTCACATACTAATAAATTATTTTTGATGTAAACCTTTTACATAAAAAAACTTAGTCACACCTAGTGACATATTCACACTTTTCACATAAAAATATTTACTTGCTATGTACCCATTAAATCCACATGTACTCACGTTACTAATTAGTGACTACTAACTATAATCATGGGTTCTAGATCAGTAATATGTTTCGGTGTATCCTCTTGCCGAAACCTATTTTGGTATCATACCAAGTCTCTTAGAATCATATAAAATTACTATTACATCTACCATAAGGATACATTAACCAAGCCTACTAACCATTCGTTAGGAAACTAATCAAATCCAGCATCACGTCTACTAGACGACTTAACCCTAATGATTTTCACATAGTATTGAAGAAGATTAATGCTCATAGCCATAACAAACTGGTAATATTACTATAAATAACAACGGCCTTTTAGGCTACATGCAAGAGAAAAAATAAAGTAGAACAGAAAAGATATTTATATTACGGACTTGTTTTGTTAATTAATAAATATTTTAATTAATTAATAAGAAAATAATGAATTTAGAATACTCCAAAATGATTTGAAAAGTCAAGATAATTAAAAATATATTCCGTAATTATATTTAGAGATTCAAATCACCTCCATATAAAAGAGTGGTCAAAATCCAGTTTTAAATACATGAGAAAATACCATTCTACATCAAAAGTTCGGAACCTTAAGGAAAAACCCTAGAATCGTTGGAGCTCATTTACCAAGCTGTGGTTAATCAATTACCAAGTTATGGTCCCTCATAAATTTTTTTAATCGAGATTTGTAACAACTGGTGTTTGAGGAGCTTTCAAATCTGTGAAGTTTTTGCCTCTTGGGTGCGATCACAAGAGAGGAACTCTACGTTGGGTTCTTAAGTTTGATCAACTTACTAGAAAAAAGAAATCTAAAAGAACATGAAGGTATGATTACTTTTTTTATGTTCTTAAAGTTGCATAGATTTATTTCAGTTAGATCTGCATGTTTCGAGTCTATAGATAAGAAAAAGTTGTCGCCTCCACTGTCCGATTTAGTCTTTGACTAGGCTTGAAACCCATCAGTGGTATCAGAGTGTTTGGTTAACTCAAGTCTATTGCACTCGGACTTTGTCTCTGATTGTATGTTATGGTTTGTATATGTAGGATTTATGTGTTTCATCATTATAAATATTATATAAATTTTCCTTGTTAAAATCAAATCTGTTATGGTTGAGAAAATGACTTTCGGGCCATTTTGCCTATTCGCCACGTCGTGGCTGGTCTTCCACCACATCTTTGTTCATGCTGGTTCTGAATCAAAATAGAGAATGTATCGTTGCCACACCATGGTCCTTACCTATACACATCATGGCGTGCTTTTGAAAACATAAATTTTCATTTAATGATTGTCTTGTTTTTTCTGTCCCATGAAATGGTTTCCCATTCCCCATGTCATGGAAAATGAGTTCTAGATTTATAAATTTGTTCCTTGTTTAGGTTGCTTCATTCCTTTTCGATTTTAAAACACATACAAGGCTTTGGCAGGCCCTAAGGCTTCCCAATGGAAAGAGGCAATAGATAGCGAGATTCAATCCATGTATGATAACCAAGTTTTTGAATTTGGTTGATCATACACCTGGTCTGAAGACGATGGGTTGTAAATGGATCTTTAAAAAGAAGGCCGACATGGATGGGAATGTACACATGTTCAAAGCTAGGTTGGTGATGGAGGGATCTACTCAAACCCCAGGGATTAATTATGGCAAAACCTTCTAACTAATAGCTAAGATCAAGTCAATTAGGATAATGCTTTCCATAGTTGCCTTATATAATTATAAGGTATGAAAAATGGATGTTAAAACACATTTCATTAATGGAAAATTAATAGAGGATGTCTATATAACATATGTAGAGGTATTTGAACATGCCAAATATCTTAATATGGTGTGCAAGCTTGAAAAGTCAATCTATGGACTTAAACAAACATTTTGTAGCTGAAGTCTTTTCTTTTATGAGAAGGTCAAAGGGTTTGGATTTTGTAGAAGTGAAGATGAGTCATGTTTGTAACATAATATAAAATTGAGTGAGTCTCAATGTTCTAGTAGTGATGATGAAATGGACAGATTAGTTGAGTTCCATACGCTTCAGCTATAGGATCAATCATGTATGTTATGATTTGTACTCGTCTTGATGTCTTATATGCGTTCAACATGGTAGGTAGATATCAGGAAAACCCTAGCAGAAGTCATTGGACAAAAGTAAAGAACATTCTTATGTATTTAAGAAATACAAAAGATATACTCTTGATTTTTGGAGGAAAAGATGAACTTAAAGTGAGTAGGTTTAGTGATGCTAGTTTTTAAACAAATAAATATGAAATTTGTTCATAATTTGATTCGGTGTTCTTGTTGAATATTGGTGTAGTGACTAGGAAAAGTTCCAAGTATAAGGTTGTGGCAAACTCGTGAGTTTGAGTATATTGCAGATAGTGAAGCCACAAAGTATGCAACATTGTTAAAGAATTTCATTAGCGATCTCGGAGTTATTCCATAAATCTAATAACCAATGGAAATCATATGTCATACTTAGGGATAATTCGCCTTAACTAAAGAACCAATGGAAATCAAGGCACATACTTAGGAAATACCACTACATCATATATAGGGTGGAAGGCACTGACATCATGGTGAATAAGGTAGCATTAGAGGACAAGCTGACTGATCCTTTCACAAGTGCATTGATTAAGATCAAGCACTTCGAGCATGCTAATAGTATAGGCATAAGAGTTTACATTAGTTTTAGTACTTAGTTAATATTTGAAACAAGTGTAAAAGTGATAAGTTGTAAATGATTTTATGATAAATAATAGTGATTAATTTATAAGTTAGTGAACTACCATCTTCAATTTTTGTAACATTCATATTAGAGCTAAATTACATTTCCAACCCTTATGTGTGAGAACTGTTGCAAATTGCCCATAGTGGCATTTTTGTAATTTTTGGGTGAGACGTGTGTATGCTCGGTGTACATTGAGTACACACATCATACGTAGTAGGACCCTATTTAAAATTTATGAAGTCCCAAGTTCCTTTCCTCTCATCAGCCTCCGATGCTCATTTCATCCATAACAAACCCTAATCCTTTTGGCGTTTTCTTTGAGCTTTTAAGTGTATGTTTTGCTGTCGTTGAAGCAAATAGAAGATTGAAGAACGACATTAAAAGATTAAGGCCACTTAGATCTAGAAACACCTCACCTACAAGGTTCATTTTGAGGTATAAAGTTGAAATTGATGATTATATCTCTAGATCCTTTTAGTTTTGGATGTTTATGCTTATTAGCCCCATAATCTTGGTCTATTTGGGTATGAGCTAACCTAAAACAAATGAGTTGGCCTTTTGGACTTGTTAGAGTGTTTTGAGTGATAAAAATGTGATCTTAGGTCTTCATTTCCCTCCATGTAAATGTTGAAATGTCATAATGGGATAAAAAGTTAGGGTTTTAGCCTTTGGTCTAATTATGCTCTTAATAAGAAGGAAAAAGGGTCAGGTGGATAAGCTGGGCGAACCTAATAGTACGCTATGCGTATGCAATTAACATCTCTTAATTGGTCAAAGCTTGAGTATTATAGATGTCGAATATTGTTGTGAGGTGTCGAAGGTTATAGATAGTTTCGATAGTTTTGTTATTTTATTATAAGGGCACTTTATGTATCGAAGCTTCTAGTGTTCAGTACCTTATATTTTTTGTGTGCTTTCATGATCCCTATAAATATGGGATGTGTACCAGATTTGGTCATCTGGTTTTGATGATGATGAGATGCGAAACCCTACACATGGAGCTATGTTCGTGATGCATGAAGGAGAAGATCAAGAGAACGTAACTTGGAAGTGATTTGTTTTGACATCTTCATACAAATCACCAATGAAATCTTAGGTACGTTCTCTTTTACAATCTTTTAATATTCCTTTAAGTATATATAATTCGATTTTATCTGAGTTTGATGCAGCAATTACTTATGTTAATGATCTACTTATTTATGCTAGTAATGATGCTAAGAAGTCGAGCAAATTACTATTAGAAACTCATAGGATGTTGGATTCGAAGAAAGAGAAAAATATAATACTTAGATTTAAAAATAACGAATCTTATGTGTGATAGGGATAGTTTGAGTGCTGATGTTAAGCTGTTGTTAAAACAAAGAAATATCTATTGTAATTCAGCCAAACGTTTATATGGTAAATTGGCAGCATTGCATCATTCATTAGATATTAGTAAAGAACAACATAGGAAAGTTTTACCCTTTTTAGCATTTGAAAGGGAAAAAATTGATTATATTTCTTATGACTGCAAAAAGACAATTGCTGAATTCGATAGGGTTCCAGATAATAGATATGCATATGGTATAGTGAAAATTAATGAATGTCTGGATGCTAATGAATTAGTTGATATTGTAAATGAAATCTTGAAAAAAAATGAACAAATGAAGATTTTGAAAAGAACTGAGAACTTGAAAACTAACTGTCAAACTAATTTTGCTGATATCGAAGATGATTCTGATGATATTAGTGAAATTGAAGAAGAAGAAGTTGGTGATTCTTCTTAGTTGTCTGTCATTAATGTCACATAAATGGCTAAAGGCAAAGAAAAATGTAAAGATTCTATGTTTAAAATTTACACTACTCTCTCTATCTCTCAAGTAGTGCCTAATGAAATTTGAAGCAGGAGAACCTTATGAACACCTCAATTTTGAAAGTTCATGATCTTGACCATGTGACTGTCGAAGTTTGTCAAACAGACAGTGATGATGACAATGATGATGTTCCGAAAGAAACAAAAATTTCAAGGGTTGTAGTTGATCTGGTTTTTTGACGAAACTGAGAAATTCGACAACATTATGAAGGAAAAAGGTTCTCATTAACTTGAAACAAATACAATTCTGTATCCAAATTTCAAATGCTCAGACGAGGTTATCTTTCCGAATCAGGTTTTTGTCACAACAAGGAATAGTGATAAGATTAAACCTGAGTTTCATAAAATGGTTGAAGAAGACAACAAGAAGGCATTAAAAGAAGGATTTTTCTCAAACCAAAGTACCATCGAAAACAATCTAACAAAGAATTCTTGAACTTTTTAATGAAAAAAACCACAAATAATTTTGGGTTGAAAAATCAAAAGATGTTTCAAAACATGTTGAAATTGTTTCACAACATGTCAAAATTAATTATCAATAATTTAATGAACAAATTGAGCAGACACTACTAGAAAAACAGCCTTTTACGACGCTCATTGCGCGTCGTAAAAGGCTCAGATGACGTGCAAATGCACGTCAAGGAAGGTTGTGTCATAAAGAGAGACGACACGCAATTACGACGCGCGTTTACGACACGCAATGCGTATGAAGGAAGGCCCTGTCATAAAGGAAGACGACACGCTTTCACGTGTCGTAACCTTACGACGCGCGTGTTAATAACACGCAATGCGTATCAAGAAAGCCCCTGTCAAGAAAGGCCATGTGATAAATGTAAATGACACACATTTTTGCGAATCGTAAATTTAGATATTTAAAAAAATATATATTTATATATTTATTAATTTTTAAATTAAATTTGCATTTAATGTGTCATAATTGAAATAAAATACCATATACAAAAAAATACAATCCATTGCATAAACTTTAATGTCATACAATTCTATTTCTTACAATATATAAATTTGCATTCATCTAATCTACTCTATGTTTCATACTAACAATTGAAATGAAGAATACAACACTTGCATTTTCAGCATCTTATCTGTTTCGGCTTGAGCTTTCTTTTCCACTTCTAACTCGAGAGCTATTCGCTTTCATCAACCCTGTAAACACAACACAAAATCACTTGTCATTTTCATTCTACTTTTATGTTTACTAGTCAATCCTTCAACTTTCTTTACTAATTAGATTCACCTGGCACCAATATTGCTGATGTTTACTAGTCAATCCTTCAATCTATCATATGAAGTATGAAAAATATGAACAATAGGAAATGAAAGTTCAAAATCCTAACCAAACATCCTAGATATATAACATTATGCCCTCCTGGTGCTTGTCTTCCTGACAACACAACTTTTATCTTCAAGGCAGATCCTAATTCATTAGATTCACCTGGCACCAATATTGTTGATGGTTGCCCAAACTGGGATGGGAAAAGTTTTGCAATTTCATCTGAAAGCATTTGAACAAGCACAACTAAAGTCATAATCCTTCATCTTTACACTCAGTCTGTGCAGGTGATCAGATGTGTTTAGCAATTCTTTTATGTGATTTTAGATTATAAAAAACAAATCACCAATTTGTTTAGTACCGGTTCGTTTTTACAGTAGTTTCACAAGGTATTTATCGTAAGCAGTTAACTTTAAAACTCAAAATGCAAAATTCGATCATAAAACCTAATTAACATCTACACACAACGTAATCAGTTAACATAGCTAGAAAAACACTTAAATTCTTGTTTATCCAATGCAGCAGTGACTGAATTAGAAAGATTATTATCAATCCATCATTAAAAAGACTCTGATCTATTGTTATCATAGCATAAATAGTTTTGCTTTTACAGGGGTTGTAAATTCACTTCAGTATCAATATGAAGTGAGAAATACCTGGATTTCCGACAGTGGAGCTAGCGGGACCATCGGCGATTTTGAAGGGGCTTCTTGAGCAAGCGACAAGTCCACAGGAGTGTCTTCCACGGGTGGGTACAGAAGATAAAAGCTGTTGTCACAAATGTAAAAATATTAAATTAAGAAAAAAGAAAAAAGAAAAATATTATTCGAATTTTGAAAACATGCCTGTGTTGACTCAGTAGATGGTTTGTTAGTCCCTTGAGACGTCCGCCTTCGCTGTCTACATATTAAATTAAGAAAAAAGAAGAATATTAAATTAAAAAAAAATATTAGTTCCCTTGAGACGTCCACCTTCGCTGTCTACATAATTCAGACCAGAGCCCTACAAAAAAAGTAATGCAGACGTAAAATGACTGTTTTGCCCTTCATTTTTAATATTTTCATGATATACATATAAAGGGTATTGTATTATGTAGACCTTTTCATCTCATCCTGCAATCATTGTCCCAACAGAAAAACCCATCCCACGGTAAGAAATAGAGAATGTTGGCAAACATCTTTGAAGCGCCAATCACTGAAATCCTACTCTTGTTTGCCAATTCATGCAAACGACATTGAAATTAAAAAAAAATACAAGTATTGCATATAATATTTCAAAGTAGAAGGCTGTGATACGTAAAAAGGTGATTTTAATACCTTAATGCCTAAATTTATGTGCCAAAACTGATAATCTGCAGCTCCTCCAGCCATTGTCCCGACCTGAGTTTATAATGCTGCATCTATGAATTGAGATAACTATTAATTACAAATTTTATGGAATTTATTAAGGCAAAGATCAACTGTTTCAACAATAGCATAATTTATGTCCTAAACTGACCTTATAAACACTATCAAAGGGAAAATAATAGCATAATTTATGTCCTAAACTGAGCGTAACAATGATCCAACCAGCAAAGCGGCATACGGTGTCATGCTTGGAGCATTTTCAGCTGCATACTCTTCAAACCAATTCCAGAAGATGTCATAGCAAGGCAAATAGATTCCCACCTGTTCAAACAAAATATTATCATTAAGCATTCATTAATGGAAGAAAAAGAAAAAAAAATCAGAGACTTACAGTTGGTATAGCCAATGCAAGGCCAACATTGGTGCCTCGCCATAATCTTCCAAATCCCTCCTAAAAAGACACTCACAAATCTTAAAATGATCAACAATTAGAAAAGTGCTGGACTACAGAATATATATAAGAGGAAGAAGATGACCAACCTGTCGAATAATTTTGTAGAAAACATCAAGTGTTCCTTTGTACTCAAAGCAATCTGGAGGACAGATGGACATTGAACCATGTACTCCAGCACGCGTACATGATGGAGAACATCTTAGATCCGTAAACATCTAAAACAAACAATTACATGATTATCAAGATTGCACAACATTCTAACAAATATTACAAAGAAAACATACCATGTTTGGTCCAAAAACGGCCATTCGACTCGTAAGATTAGTCATTGGATGCGAGTATGCTACACCAGCAGCCTATGCTTGCAGCCTTGTCTGTCAAATCACAATCATACACAAAATGAAGAATCATTACCATGGTCATCAACACCCAATATGAAGTTAACGAGAATGAAGAACAAATTAGCAACATTAATAAGCAACACGTAGTTTTCAAGGGAGAATGATATCTGAATTTGAGTTTGTATGAAAAAATCTACCCTTTTGGGTCACAGGCAGAAGAGATTGCTGAGAAATTTGCGAGTCTTTAGCAATCAGCCGGGTGGGGAAAATGCTTGCTTCTTTTACATCAACAGTGCAGGTGAGTTAGTAAACTCTGTCCTTTTTTGTAATTTTGGGTATTTCATGGTTAGTTGATTTATAAAAAAATATGAAATTGATATCGAGTGCAGGCTGCTATGAAAGATGCTCTTGTTCGTATCTTGACTCCAAGGCATTCTATTGACATTCTGAGAAATGTTCATATTTCCAAGGAGCAAAGGAAACCATATGTTGTGGTGTTTGTTGGAGTCAACAGAGTTGGAAAGTCAATCAATCTTGCCAAGGTATAAAAAAATATTAAAAATTGAATCTTGGCATACAAAAAACAAAAAAATAATATGTGAAATGTTGTGTACATAGGTGGCTTAATGGCTTCAACAGCATGACATCAATGTAATGATGGCTGTATGTGACACTTTCCGTTGAGGGGCAGTCGAACAGCTGCGCACTCATGCCCGTAGGCTCCAAGTATGCAATTGAAATTGACCTTTTTGTCCTCTGATAATCTTCTTCTTTGATTTCCACCTATGAATGCATATATGTATTTTAAATTGGTTTCAGATCCCATCATATATATAATCAAATCAATACTTACAACTGATAACAGGGGCCCCTTTTTGTATTTGTCATGGAATGAAAATGTTAGAGGCTTCAGGTCCTCTCCAAGCCCTCTGATGAACCCACTACATCAATCAATTCATTAAAAAAAAAAGAAATACTTTCTATGAAGTATATGAAACTGCATCATTACCCAGTGAAGACGCACAACAACATGAGAATCTAAAGTGATGCCTCACCATTCATAATACTCATTCCAATTACTTAACTTATTTGTTAATATAGACAAAGGCCCTGCATTTTGAGTTTGTGTAGAGTAGCTTTCAGAAGTAATTTTAAAGGATCTGAAACCAAACCAATGAAATTTTACACCAATACCTTTACAGGGGCATAATTTACTTGAGAGATTCCAGCGCTTATTATACCTTCCAATTAAATGAATAAACAATGAGATCCCGCGTGTAATTTAATCACATGTGTATTGAAACATTGGGAGAAAATAAGGATAAAAAAGGAACCTCAAATGATCCAAGGAAGTAATCAAAGTCGCACAGATACATGAGAGGTAAAACTTAAGGTGTGAGAATATGATTACCTAGAAACATAGACGATGGCAACACGGTGGGTCTGGGTGACTGGGATTGTTCTGGTCTTCATGTAGCGATTTTTATGTAATATCTAAGATTGTTGAGTTCTTTTCCATGAACCGTTCTCACCAATTACCGCCACTACTGGATTCCGATACACTGTTTCCAATATATTTTTCTTCAAACCAATGAAGTCGGAGGTTCGACATTGAAATTGATTTGAACAACAAGAACTAGGGTTTTGGGTCGATTTGATTTTGAAAGAAATGGGATAATAAAAACAAGAATCATCGACATCTGCAACCCATTTTGAGGCGTTGGAAGCAGGAGGAGGTATGGTTTCATCAATTTTGACTGTGCTGGGTGTTGGAATAGATCGTGACAATGGTGTTGGTGTTGTCAATGGAGAAGGCGAGACGAGAAGGAGGAGGATAGAGATGCGATAAAACCTGGTGGAGAAGGAGAGACGAGAATGTGGAGGTGTCGATTAGGGCTTGTTCAATAGGTAGTTTCGATTGACGATTGATGAATTGTAGTTTTTAATCGGCACAGTCTGAGGCTAGAAGAGGCATCGAGGATTGAACGCAGTGGATGTGGGTGAGGGGTAGATGAAAGGGAGAAGAAGGCGGGGGTTTAAAAAATTTGGGGATTTCATTTTCCCTCTAAGACGAAGGAGACGCGCGTTTCTTAAAAAAAAATATAAAGCGACATTCACAAAGGACGCACGTTTTAGATAAAGTGCCCTCCGTGTTTTTAATTTTTTTACATGAGACATTAATTTAAGGGCACGCAGTAATGCGTGACCTAAATCCTTAAAATTTTTGAATAAATGACTCTCTTTTAATGTCACTCTCTTTTGCGTAACATAGATCAATGAGTGTCGTAATTTGCACGTCGTAAAAGGCTGTTTTTCTAGTAGTGAGATTTCGAAACAAAATGGTATTTCAAAGAGACAAGCAAGCAAGAAAGGTTTTTCGCAAACCATTGAGTCCTGAAAGAAGTCAAACATTTTGCTAAATAAAACATCTGAACAGAATAAGTCTAAATTGGTTTAGACTTCTTCTCAAAAGAAAGTTGAAAATAAGAAAAATCCCGCTCTAACTCAGATTTATCTCCAAATAGACCACAAAATGATTTTTCAAAGGCTAAAACTCGAGAGTCAAACTTAAATTTTCAAACAAATGGTCAAACATCAAGTGCAAAGAAGTTTATAAATTATCAATCATCAAGGAATTTCAATTCAAATTGACAAAGAAGGTTTTCCTAAAATGTGACTTTCACACCAAAACAACTAAAATTTCCCTATCCTCCTACAAAATAAGTTTCCCAAGTTTCGTATGTAAAAGGAAAGTCAGATGTGAAAAACATTAACCACTGGTCGAAGGAAAAGGGAAACCATTTCAATTAGGGAAGTTTTCTCAACAATAAATCAAGGATGCTTATGAAACATATTTGAATGAATCTTCGAATGAAAGTTCTTCATCCAAGGAATCAAAGGTTAATGAGAAACGAACTGGAAGCAAATGGTGAAAGTCAGTGAAAATTCTAAACATGTGAATGATTCATTTCCATGCCTTTAAATAACAAAGTTGACATAATTGATTCTCTAAAATCTAATGTTCGTAATTAGATTTTAGGATCTTCATTTCCCAGTGTTGTTCGATCTAATGACCAAGGACTCAAACAGCCTTGGGGACCTAGATTCTTCCACTGATTGCAGGTTTTGTGTGACGAGCAATATGATGAACAAATGGTATATTGATAGTGGTTGCTCTCGTCACATGACTGGAAGAAAGGAAAATCTTCGTGATTATCAAAATTTGGAGAGTGCTGGAGTAGGGAAATTTGGCAATAATTAGAGGATATGGAAAAGTAACGAATGAGAAATTCATAGTAAACTGGGTAGCGTATGTCGAAGGTCTTCAACATAACTTGAAAAAAGTTTTGCAACTTGTTGTGGGCACTGGAAATCAAGTGTTGTTTAATGAAGAAGGAAGTGTTATTTCGACCATACACACGAAGGAAGTATTGCCTAAATCCTAAATAAAAGGTGATATGTTTACTCTTGACATTAGACTAATAGTTGGGATTCCTTCAGTGTGCTTACTTTCGAAAGCTTCATCTGATGTTAGCTGGCTCTTTCATCGAAGAGTTTCTCATTTGAATTTTAAAAATTTGAATAAATTGGTGGTAAATGATCTTGTGAGAGGCTTACATGTGTTAAAATTTGATAATGATACTTTGTGAGCAGCATGCGAATAAGGAAAGCAACATATACAAGGTCATCTCGTTGTCATCGATTCAAAGATTATTGAGCCTTTGGAACTTGTTCACATTGATATTTGTTGACACTCGACTGTTGAGAATCTCAACAAGGAGAGATACATATTGGTCATTGTTTATGACTTTTCGGGGATTACTTCGGTATATTTTCTAAGACTGAAATCTGAAACTCCTCAAGCATATTGAAATAAGTTCGAAAGATCAAGAGTAACAATGGCTCAGAATTTAAGAATAATGTTCTTGATTCATTCTTAACCAACAAAGGAATTCTTCATAATTTCTCTTCACCTTAGGCTCCTCAATAGCATGGTGTTGTAGATAAGAGAAATCATTCACTTTGCGAAGCAGCAAGAACAATGCTCACATATGCGAATCTTCCTCAATGTGACAACCCAAAACTTCTATCTTGTACAATTGGCCAATTCTATCAATGTTAAACTCGATTCTGTCAAATTTTAACACCGTTTAAGGGCTTATTAAAGTATTCTAAGCCAAGTACAATCAAAGTTTGGGTTCTAGGTCGAGTAATACCAAGTGATAGTTCAACAACCAGGCCATAAACCCTCTTGGGAGGAGTGTACGGCTGTACACATGGCTGTGCGACCGCACACCCACCCCACAACCGCACACTCAGGGTGGTGGGTCACCTACCCCTATAAAATATGAGGATACCTCCTCTCTTTCTCCCTTTTCATCTTTTGGCTACACTCTACCACTTTCTCTCTCTAGAATCTTCATCAAAGAAACCTCAAAAGGCTTCAAAAACGTAAGTAATTCATTTCCTAGCTCGTTATGCTTGAAAGATCCATTGATTCTTCATGTTTTTAGCCTTGTTCTTCTTCCTTTGCAGGTGTACGGCTGCACACCTTCATAAGGCCAGCCATACACACCTTAAAGGCTCTCCAAAGTGAGAGTTTAGCCCCTATCTTATAGTTGTGCTTGGTATTAGCCTTAATGCACCTCAAAATCGACATCTTGGGCATGAACTTGGAAAGTGTACGGCCACACACCGCTTTGTACGACCACACACACTTCTTCAGGGCCGTACACCCACTTTGATTTTCACATTTGGCCTTAAACTTGCAAAACCACTAAGTATGGGACCCAGAACACTCCTTGGATGCTTGTAGAACCTTGGAAACACCTAAAAAACACTCCCCATCATGAGTGTACGACCATACACTCATGGGCCATACACCCATGGCCATACACACCCAAAGGGTGGCCGTACACCTCCCCCATTCAATCATATATGGTTCCAACACTTAGTTCAAGCATTTCTAGGTCCTTAGGGTGGATTCACATCATGTTTAGTCATGAAATACCATAATATAATACATATATGAGTTACCATATGTTAATAGGATCTACTTGCATACGAAACATCAATTGACAATCAGCACCCATACCGATCATACACTCGAATCTTACGTTAAACAGTGAGTTCATACCCTATGTTTTGCCGAGTTTTCAAGGGAGAATACAAGTAAAAGCACAAGTAACATTGTGTTCAAATATATTATTTTGTTTAATATATTATTGTTATTGATATACTACGAATCTAGAAATCAATTTTACATAACACGTTAGGTTATGAACTATGGAAAGGCCGTTTTCAAAACTAAGGAATGAACTTACGAATCATGAAACCAAAGATACTACTTTATAAAGAGTCGTGTTAATAACCAAAAGGGTTTTCCTATATTATTTCTCATAAAGTCGTCACCTAAATTGGGAGACACGTCCTTGGGCGCTTACAACGTTAACTAAGTGGAGGACTACCCTTATGAACCAGAATTTTCGAGAAGGAAAGCGTGGCTTTTGTGTATACATCTATACGAGACTGACTTTCCCGCACATAGTTGTTAGCTACAGTCGGACCAACAGGTCTACGGGTGACAAATTTCATGAAGGATACTGGCCCCGATACGTTCCATATCAAGTTTAAGTATGGTCATAAAACTCGCCAATCGGACGGAGCTTCTACATAATAATAATATACCTCTCTTAAATAACTGCTTTAATAATATAAGTGTAGTACTTATATCTTACGATTTCGGAATCATTAAAGCTAAAACCTCACGTATTCCAGGGAAAATAAAGGATTTTTCCAGCCTCAACCTCTTACTGGTGGTAGCCAAGGTTTTCAAAAGGGAACTATGCTTAACCAATATAAGTATGGTAGATACTTATATGATTTAAAACAAGAAATTCAATACTTTTCATTTAAGGGAAATGTAGGATATCCCAGGGTAATCAATCAGTATTTTATACACAGATGGTCTATCATTCAACTAATGAACTTTCATTATTAATTCCATGATTTCTTAGATTATACATATGGGTTATGTATAACGAATACCTGATAAACTTTGGAATGTGTGGTTTCCATTTCATTCCCTGTTCCTTGTTTGGTTGTGGGTTTAGGGCAGATCCACGCAATTAACTGTCAATCCGGTAGTGGTTTATACATAACTAGTATTAACCAAGAAGTCATAGAAGAAATGGGTTTAATCATGCTTTTCATAAGAAAATATGGGATTTTCTTGAGGACCACTTTCAACTGATGTCGATGAGAACTCTTTTTCGTAAAAATACTTATGAACTCACCAGCTTTATGTTGATAGTCTTTCAAAACTTACTTGTATTCTCATGGCTTTAGTAAGGTACTCCCGCCACATTTTGAGAAGACGGAACATTTCGGAGACTCATCTCTTACTTTTGTTTCATTTCGGTGTATATAAACTATGTTTCAAATTAGATGTAAATATTCATATTATAATGTAATGGTTGTGTTTACTTTGATTACTATGATGCAAATGTTGTGATACTAAGCATGACGTCATCCACCCCCGGACGATTCTGCCGTCTGTTGTTTTTACGGTTCGGGGTGTGACAGATTGGTATCAGAGCTATTGTTTATAGTGAACTTAGTATACCAAACCTTACTTGGTATACCACTATAAACACTAAGGGGCTGAAGTGCTTTGAACTAAAAGTATAGTTTTAAAATATAACTATTTTTACAAAAAGTATACAAGTATACCTACATACCAGAAACAGTATCATATGTACAACAAAACAAAAGTATTTGGATGTTGGACATTGCAGTTAAACCTGGGCAGTTATGTAATCATGTCTAGGGTCAATGTAGCTTAATCAACTATATTTATTCGAGACAAGACCAAGATGTGTTTGGGAGTGACTGACGTGTCGCAGCAGGCCTAAGAACTTACCAAGTATCCAAACAACAAGCTATCAATAGAACAAAAAATACAACTTAAAATACTATAGGAGTATATTAGTTAGAGCCGAATACATTGTAGAGACTCATTCCAAGTTTTGCTACTCATTCTTTCTTAGCAATAGTTTACTTGCATTATTAACCCTTCCTTGCTTATCGCTTAGTGGAACACTTTATCTATCAGATAGAGATATACCTTGTTTCATATCTCTTGATTCAAAAGTCAAAGGGACTTATCATCTTCTTCTTCCTGATATAGAACAAGATGCCTCCGAAGAAAAGACCAAACAGAAACAATAATAATCCTCTAACAGATCCAGCTCCTCCACCTCCTTAGTTCGATCCCGCAATGTTTTTGGCAGTTGTTATTGCCGTTGTGGCTGCTGTAATGTCACATATAAAATATGGCGACTCTATCGGGTTGGAAAGTGGTGCCCAACCCATCAACCTCGATGGAAACCAAGGACACCAGAAGGAGTGCTCCTATAAAGACTTCATGAACGCAAATCCCACATCATTCGACGGCAATGGAGGTGTTATTACCCTGACTCGATGGTTCGAGAAGATCGAGTCTATCTTTGTGATTTGTTCCTGTTCCGAAGCCAATAAGGAGAAATTTGCCTCTTGCACTTTCACCAACAAAGCCTTGACCTGGTGGAATGGTCGGGTTAAATCCCTAACCCTGCCAGTAGCAAATGCAATGGGCTGGGAGAGCTTGAAAGAGCTCATGCTTGTTGAATATTTCCCAAGGGGTGAAATGTAGAAACTGGAGCACGAACTTTGGAACCTGGAGATGAAGGGTTCTGACATTACTTCCTACACAACTAGATTCTGCAATCTGGCTCTTCTGTGTCTGGGAATGGTTACCCTGAAAAGTAAAAAGATAGAAAGATACATTTGGGGATTGACTTCCGCTATGCAAGGAAATGTCTAGGCCGCTACGTCAACCACTTTTGACCGCGCCAAATGCTTGTCGCAGATTCTCATAGATCACGGAGTTGATCTTGATGCGGCAACAACCACTCCCGAACCTGCAAAGGTGGGTGGTGGGAACAGAATGTTCTGGAAGAAGCGAAAGGGCCAGCCCTCGCAAGAGACCTCAAAGAAACAACAAATGGTGGCAGTTCACACTACTACTACTCCTGCCTCTGCTCCTGCCACTCAAGCACCTACCAGTAGATATGTTGGTACCCTCCCTCGGTATGACAACTACAATTACCATCATAATCCCGGCCCATGCTGGGAAATGCTCTGCAACAACTGTGGCAAGAAGGGCCACACAACTCGAGGCTGCAAGACACAAGTCCAACCAACTAACCAGGCTTCTGGAGCAAGTGTTGGCCAAGCCTGTTATGGCTGTGGCGAAGTCTGGCATTACAGGAGAAACTGCCCCAAGGTAACAACAACTGGCAACATGGGGAGAGTACTGACTATGGGGAAAGAGGAGGCAGTTGCAGATCCCACAGTTGTTACGGGTACATTCATCCTCGACAACTCTTATGCATGCATTCTTTTCGATTCTGGTGCGGAGAGAAGTTTTGTTAGTCATGCATTCAAGAATCTCCTCAAACATGAACCCCGACCTTTAACCGAAACATTTGCCATCGAGATGGATAACGATGAGAAAGAGAGCATTAACGATATATTCCGTGGCTGTACCCTTACCCTAAACGATCACTCCTTCCCAATCGACCTTATGCCGGTTTCCATAAAGAGCTTCGATGTCATTAACGATATGGATTGGTTGAGCCCCAATCGTGTCGATATCCTTTGTTATGAAAAAGCTATTTGTCTCAATCTTCCTTCCGGTGAAACCCTCATGGTTTATGGTGATAATGTCAGCTCGAACCTCCGTATTATATCGTGCATCAAATCCCAATAACTTTTGCGAAAGGAGTGTCATGCATTCTTAGCCCATGACATTAACGAGAAACAAAAAGTTAAAGACCTCGAGAGCACCCTCGAAGTCTGCAACTTTCCTGATGTCTTTCCCGAAGAGCTTTTAGGAATTCCTCCAGAGCGTCAAGTCGAGTTTCGCATCGACTTAATCCCCAGAGCTACTGCCGTAGCTAAATCTCCACAACGCCTAGCGCCAGCAGAAATGTAGGAGTTATCCACGTAGCTTAATGAGCTGTTCAGTAGAGGATTCATCAGACCGAGTTCCTCACCCTGGGAGCCCCGGTTTTATTTGTGAAAAAGAAGGATGGATCTTTTTGGATGTGCATTGACTACCACGAATTGAACAAACTCACCATCAAAAACCATTACTCTCTTCCTCGAATCGATGACCTCTTCGATCAACTTCAAGGAGGCAGTGTAACACCGAAAATTTTCAAAACTAAAATTTCATTTAAATTCACTTTGATCTTAAAAAACTTTTTGTAAAAATCTCATTTTTGTTTAAATTACAAAAAAACATAACTCCATAATCAAATAAATAGTAATCCAGGATCCTCTAAAACATAATTCTTTCTCTGGTGTGTACAATCGAGCCGGTGCCATCCCGTGATCCTGAGAAAACCTGAAACACAACGCACAAAACACTGTAAGCACGAAGATTAGTGAGTTCCCCAAAATACCACACATAACACATAATAGCCACTCGAGGCTATAACTCTGTGGGCCCTTGGGCCCTAACTCTGTGGACCCTCTGTTCCTGGCTCTGTGAACCTTCCGGTTCTAACTCTGATATACTCTGATATACACATGACATAAATCACATAGAATAATGCAGTGCAACACATCACATAAATAGCATACAATAACTCTGTCACATAACTCTAATTACCACTCAAGGTAAAGTATAGTGAGAAGACTCACCTCAAACGAAGTTGGATGAACTCTCGTGCTCAATGTCCCGACCTGACCTCTTCTTATTATTCAAATAACATCCCCGATCAATACTCTCTCATTGTCTCAGCTCTAAATATTAGGTGGAAGACCATTCTACCCTTCCCTGAACTCTTTTAAGTTAGCCTTGACCAAAACCCTAAAGTCAACGGTCAAACTTTGACCTGACTCATCGAGTGCACTTGGGCGACTCGGCGAGTCTACACGTGTCCACTATCTCTCTAGTCTCTCATGACACATCGAGCCTTCCCCCTGCACGACGGGTTACACCTGGCATGAATCGTGGGGCCACCCTGACTCAACTCGACGAGGTCAACTATGGACTCGGCGAGTTTCACCTGTAATCCTCTACCCCCTTCTAACTCACCGAGTCATTCCCCCAACTCGAGAAGTTACTCACTGAGTGACTTCCGGGAAACCCTAGCCCTACTCGCCGAGTCTTTTCTTGGGACTCAGTGAGTTCATTCCATGCTCGAGCTCATATGAGCTCCTGAGGTCAAATCCATTCCTCTAACTCATAGATCTGGCCTCTTAAAGCAATAAAAACACGTAAAGTTTGGATCTTGATGCCCATGCAAGGACCCCCTTGGCTCTATTTGAAGAAATAGCCTCAATATGCCATCCAAAACTCATATCTCTCCAAGACACTCAATAAAGATCAAGGATTTAAGATCTCTAGACCTCTTTGGATCCATATTCGAAGCCTCAACACAAGAAGGGACCAAAATGCACTAACAATCATACTCTAAATGGGCTAGAAACCCTAACTCTCAAGGATTAACACCCCAAACTGAAGAAGGATCGAATATGTACCTCAAGATGAAGTCCTTAAGCTCTGAAATCCACAGATTAGCTCCCTCTTTAGCTTCCTCTTGCCTTGGTGACCTTCTTCTTGCAAAATCACCCACACAAGGATCAAAAATGGCTTCTTTTCCCTCTCAGAATGCTCACACACTCTGTCGTCTCTCTTTATCAACTGGTCGGCACGAATGAAGGCCATAAGGGCCTTTAAATAGGTCTCAAACCCCAGAAATTAGGGTTTCATTAAACAGCACGGACTCGCCAAGTCCACTAGTCGACTCGCTAAGTCCAGTCATTAACCCGGATGAAAATTCGTGACTCTACTCAGTGAGTCTAAGCATCAACTCGTCGAGTCTCTCTCAAAATCTCCAAAAATAATAATCAAATAATGTACTTGGAAATCCGGATGTTACAGACAATTACTTCTCAAATATAGATCTATGATCAGGGTACCATCAGCTGCGAGTTCATGAGAGTAATGTTCCTAAAACAGCATTTTGGACTAGATATGGTCACTACAAATTTGTAGTAATGCCGTTTGGTCTAACCAACGCATCTGCGGTATTCATGGACCTGATGAATTGGGTGTGCCGTCCTTTGCTGGACAAGTTCTTAATCGTATTCATTGACGATATACTTGACTATTCAAGAAGTGAGAAAGATCACAGACAACACTTGAGGTTAGTGCTGGAAACTCTAAGGACGGAGAAGCTATACGTGAAATTCTCCAAGTGCGAATTCTGGATTCGAAAAGTAACCTTCCTAGGTCACATGGTAAGCAAGGAAGGCATACACGTGGACCCTTCCAAAATCAAAGCGATAGAGAATTTGTCAGCAGCGAAGACACCCACATAAATCCGTCAATTCTTGGGTCTTGCTAGCTATTATCGTAGGTTTATCCAAATTTTCTCCATAATTGCTAAACCCTTAACCACTCTGACTTAGAAAGGTGTACCCTTTTGTTGGAGTGAAAAGAAAGACATTGTGTTCTAAACATTGAAGTAGGCCCTATGTAGCGCACCTATCCTGTCTCTGCCCGAAAGGATGGAGGACTTCGTTGTCTACTGTGATGCATCCAATCAGGGCCTTGGTTGTGTGATCATACAACGAGGAAAAGTTATTGCTTATGCCTCGAGACAGTTGAAAGCACACGAAGTCAAGTATACAACTCAAGATCTGGAATTGGGAGCAGTGGTCTTCGCATATGGAGACATTACCTCCACAGAACCAAGTGCACCGTCTTTACTGATCACAAGATTCTACAACATATCTTCGATCAGAAAGAGTTGAACATGAGACAAAGGTGATGGGTAGAGCTACTCTATGATTACGAGTTTGAAATACGCTACCATCCCGGCAAGGCCAATGTAGTAGCAGATGCCCTCGGCCAGAAAGAGTACTCAGGTCACAGTATGAAAACACTAACCATGACTATCCATTCCCACTTATCCGCACAAATAAGAGAGACTCAGATGGAAGCCCTAAAACCAGAGAACATGATAGATGAAGCCTTGAGAGGAATGGATAAAAACATAGAGGTTAAGGAACACGAAGTCTGTTATTTCATGATCCGGATATGGACCCCAAAGTTCGGTGGTTACAGAGAGCTTGTCATGTATAAAGCTCATAATACTAGATACTCCGTTCACCCAGGTTTGAAAAAGATGTACCTTGATCTCAAGAAACTATATTGGTGGCCAAACATGAAAGCATAGATCGCTACCTTCGTGGGCAAGTGTATGACTTGCGCCAAGGTGAAGGTTGAATATCAAAAGCCCCCACGTCTGCTCCAGCAGCCAGAGATACCTAAGTGGAAGTGGGGAATAATTACTATGGATTTCATCACTAAATTACCTAAATCTCCGAGTTGGTACGATACCATATGGGTAATTGCTGATCGATTAACCAAATCCGCCCACTTCCTGCCAATCAAAGAAACTTTCAAGATGGAAAGGGTCACACGAATCTACATCCAAGAAATAGTTCAACTGCATAGTGTGCCTGTATCCATTATCTCTGACCAAGATAGCAGGATTACCTCGAGATTGTGGCAGTCACTACAAAAAGAATTTGGAACTAAGCTGGATATGAGCATGACTTATCACCCTCCGACATATGTGCAAAGCGAGAGGACCATCCAGACCTTGGAAGACATGTTGAGTGCATGTGTAATCGAGTTTAGTAAGTTGTGGGACATCCATTTACCCTTGGTCGAATTCTCCTACAACAACAACTACCACACCAGTATCAAGGCTGCGCCATTTGAAGCTCTCTTTGGCCATAAGTGCAGATCCCCTCTGTGCTGGGCAGAAGTAGGCGACACGCAGCTAGCCAAAGGACAAGTCCCCGACAGCACTCTCATAAGCCCAGAGATCATCCGCAAAACCACATAAAAGATCATACAAATCCAAGAACGACTAAAAGCCTCATGAGACAGACAAAAGACCTACGCCAATAAGAGACAAAAACCTTTGGAGTTCTAGGTTGGAGACCATGTTCTGTTGAAGGTCTCTCCCTGGGAAGGCATGATACGCTTTGGAAAGCATGGAAAGCTATATCCAAGATACACAGGACCATTCAAGATCCTTTCTAGGATCGGTCCTGTAGCATACAAACTTCGTTTACCTCAAGAGCTTAGTAACATTCATCCCATCTTCCACATCTCGAATCTTAAAAAGTGTTTATCCAACGAGACCCTTATGATCCCTCTTGATGAGATTAAAATCAACGAGAACCTCAACTTCGTGGAAGAACCAATCGAAATCATGGACCGGGAGGTCAAACAAGCAAAGCAAAGTCGCATCCTAATAGTGAAATAGAAGTACCCCATCTTTTTCCAAATCCATGATTCACATGGGAGCGCGAGGATTCAATGAAATAGAAGTACCCCATCTTTTTCCAAATCCATGATTTGTGTCTTTATTCTTGAATTTCGGGACGAAATTCCCTTGAATGGGGGGATGATGTGACAACCTAAAGCTTCTATCATGTACAATTAGTCAATTCTATCAATGTTTAACTCGATTCTATCACCTTTTAACACCGTTTAAGGGATTGTTAAAGTATTCTAAACCGAGTACAATCAAAGTGTGGGTTCTAGGTCGAGTAATACCAAGTCATAGTTCAACAACCGAACCATACACCCTTTTGGGAGGAGTGTACGGCCGTACACATGGGTGTGTGGCTGCACATCCACCCCACAACTGCACACCTGGGGTGGTGGGTCACTCACCCCTGTAAATATGAGGATACCTCCTCTCTTTCACCCTTTTCTTCTTTTGGCTACACTATACCACATTCCTTCTCTAGAATCTTCATCAAAGAACCCTCTAAAGGCTTCAAAAACGTAAGTGATTCATCTCCTAACTCAGTATGCTTGAAAGATCCTTTGATTCTTCATGTTTTTAGCCTTGTTCTTCATCCTTTGAAGGTGTACGACCACACGCCTTCATAAGGCTGGCCATACACACCTTAAAGGCTCTCCAAAGTGAGAGTTTGGCCCTTATCTTCTAGTTGGACTTGGTATTAACCTCAATGCACCTCAAAATCGACATCTTGGGCATGAACTTGGAGAGTGTACGGCCGCACACCCCTCTGTACGGCTGCACACACTTCCTCAGGGTCGTACACCCACTTTGATGTTCATATTTAGCGTTAAAATTGCAAAACCACTAAGTATGGGAACCAGAACACTCCTTGGATGCTTGTAGAACCTTGGAAACACCTCAAAAACATTCCCCATCATGAGTGTACGGCCGTACACTCATGGGTCGTACACCCATGGCCGTACACAACCAAAGGGTGGTCGTACACCTCCCTCATTCGATCATATATGGTTCCAACACTTAGTTCAAGCATTTCCAGGTCCTTAGGGTGTTTACTCATGAAATACCTTAATCTAATACATATATGTGCTACCATATGTTATTAGGATATACTTGCGTATGAAAAATCAGTTGACACTTGCACCCATACCGATCATACACTCGAATCTTACGTTGAACATTGAGTTTATACCCCTACGTTTTCCTGAGTTTTTAAATGTTTTCAGAGGGAATACAAGTAAAAGCACAAGTAACGTTGTGTTTATATATATATATATATATATTAATATATTACTGTTATCAATATACAGCGAATCTAGAAATCAATTTTACATAATGCGTTAGGTTATGAACCATGAAAAAACCGTTTTCAAAACAAAGAAATGAACTTACAAATCATGAAATCAAAGATCTTATTTTATAAGGATTCGTGTTAATAACCAAAAGGGTTTTCCTGTCTTATTACTTGTAAAGTTGTCACCTAAATTGGGAGACATGTCCTTGGGCACTTACAGCATTAACTAAGTGGAGGACTACCCAAATGAACCAGAATTTCCTGGAGGGAAAATGTGGCTTTTGTGTATAGATCTATACGGGACTGACTATCCTGCAACTAACTGGTAGGTATAGTTGGACCGGCTTCTACGTAATAATAATATACCTCGCTTAAACAACTGCTTTAATAATATAAGTGTAGTACTTATATCTTATGATTTCGGCAATCATTAAAGCTAAAACATCACGCGTTCCTGGGGAAATAAGGGATTTTCCCAGCCTTAACCTCTTACTATTGGTAGCTAGGGTTTTCAAAAGGGAACTACGCTTAACTAATATAACTATGGTAGATACTTATACTTTCTGATTTAAAATGAAAAATTCAATACTTTTCATTTAAGGGAAATGTAGGATTTCACAAGTTAATTAATCAGAATTTTATATACAGATGGTCTATCATTTAACTAATGAACTTTCATTACTAATTCCATGATTTCTTAGTTTATACATCCGGGTTATGTATGAAGAATACCTGATAGACTGTGGAATGTGTGGTTTCCGCCTCATTCCCTGTTCCTTGTTTGGTTGTGGGTTTAGAGTAGATCCATGCAATTAAATGTCTATCCGGTATTGGTTTATACATAACCAGTATAGACTAAGAAGTCATAGAAGAAATGGGTTTAATCATGCTTTTCATAAGAAAATATCGGATTTTCTTGAGGACCACTTTCAACTGATGTCAATGAGAACTTTTTTTCCTAAAAATGCTTATGAACACACCAGCTTTATGCTAATACTCTTTCAAAACTTACTTGTATTCTCAAGGCTTTAGTAGTCAGGTGTTGCCTCTATCTTTTAAGATGACGGACCATTTCGGAGACTCGTCTCTTACTTTGGTTTAATTTCTGTGTATGTAAACTATGTTTCAAAACAAATGTAAATATTCATATTATAATGTCATGGTTGTGTTTACTTTGATTGCTATGATGCAATTGTTGTGATACTACACATGACGTCATCCACCCCCGGACGTTTCCACCGTCTATTGTTTTTACGGTTCGGGGGTGTGACACTCAATATCTATGGGCCAAAGCAGTATCCACTGCATGTTTTACACAAAATTGATCTTTTATTCATCGTTGTTTTAACATTACTCCTTATGAAATTACAGACAACCAGAAACCAAATGTTAAATTTTTCCATGTTTTTGGATGCAGGTGTTTCATTACGAATCTCCAGGATAATCTTTCGAAATTTCAGTCCAAAGCTGATGAAGGAATATTCTTGCGATATTTGCATAATTATGTTGCTTAAAGGAAGTTAAACAAACGAACAAGGAAAATCAAAGAAACATATAATTTTACTTTTGATGATTATTATGTTAAATAAGTTGAAAAGACCTTTGAACAACAACCAATAATAAATGAATCAAATAATGAATCTTAAACTTTGAATTCATTAGATTTTGAGTATGATTTGACTTTTGGTTTTCAGATCGGGCTATTGATGCAGAAGTAAATGTTGATGACAATCGAGTGTGTGACAACCCGATATTTCAACTCTTTGTAGTGACCTAAAAAGTCAAGTATTGTAACCACTTTTGAGTTAATAAAATTAACTTTGAAAATAAAATGTCCAAAAAGTTTCTATTTAAATTCTTCTATGTTTAAATATCATTAAACCATGATCGTACGTAAAAAGAACGCCCAAATCCGACTTCGTATATTGAAGTTATGATTTTTCCAAGTTCGGCTTAGCAACAGACAACTAAAAAACTCGAATCGGAGATCGAGCGACTTTTGGCCGGAATGACCTAAACGAGAATCGAAGGTCTCGACAATGGTATTTCAGCGGTAAAAAGTCTGGCAAAAACCGACGTCAGATAAAGAAGTTATGAATTTTTAAAGAAATTCCTTAATCACATCATTTTAATAAATAAATAATAAAAATAATTTCGGAATTTTCCAACGGAATCCAAACGAAAGTTGTAGATCGTAATCTCACCTACGCGTGGATATAAAGAACGTCGAAAACGGAGTTCGTATGAAGAAGATATGATTTTTTGAAGTTTATTTAATAAATTATAATTAAATTTAAATAAAAAATGTTGGTAATATCCGAGGGGGAGTCAGCCTAGGGCCGAAGTACGCGCCGTGTACCCTCGTACACCCCGCGTACTCAAGGCCAAGGCCTCGGATCATCCACGTCGCCCTATGCGAAGCTACCGACCCGTCCCATCCGACCCGCCCCATCTGACCTGTCTCGTCCGAAGTGTGTAAGCGATGACGCACGGGTACGCGCTGCGTACGCACGTACGCCCCGCGTACGGAGGCGGTTCAGCACCCCTATAAAAGGGATGCGAGCCTTTCCGAAAAATTTGCTCATTTTTTCTCTTTCTCTCACGATCTTGCCTCGATTTCCATGCCCGTTCAAACCCGAAGCTCTGGTCTTTTTGCTCAAGTCCTGAGGGTCGATTTTACTCCCGAGATTCCCGAGAATCTCGAGAAAAATCCGTTTCCCGAGACGAAACTCTGCCCGGTTTTCCATCTCGCTATCTTCAAACTTCCAAGTGAGTTCATACCCCTTTAATCAACCTTTGAAATGCTTTTAAATGTTTTAAATACTTTATGGGGGGGGATACAAGTTAAACGCTTACAGTTATTACATCAATCACATGTGATTGATTTAATCACATGTGATTAATAACTAGAAAACCAATGATTTTATCACTGTTCAAACTGTTTATCAAACTGTTTCACTTCAAAATGTTTTACAAACTCTTCTACTTATCAAATGCTTTTATTAAACTTAGTTTTACTTCTTATAAATTGCATGCCCATATATGTATAAATATATAAGAAATGTTTAAAGGGCTTAGGAAGGCTATCCACCCTTTTTCCTTTTCGCGCATTGAGATGTGGTCTGGTGGGATTTTGGGTAACCATCCGAAGGTCGTTTCAATATTAATTATATATCAACTATACATATATAGACATAAAAGTACTTCCATACTCATACTCATCAGCACATCATTAGAAAGTTACCATCGGGGTAACACAGGATCATACTACTACAATTTCTAGATCAACGAGTCAGTTCATTCAGGAGTCAATACTTATTACTAAGAGAACATATACGACGGTACTAGAACAAGTAACATTATATTACATATACACGAATACGTTAACAATTGTGATCCACTGTATGGGAGAATGTCTTAATTTTCATGACCCGAGTTGTAGCCAGAGTCTCTTGGAGGGAGAGCGTGAGTTTACGTATAGATCTATACTGGATTGACTATCCTATACCTCGCTGCTAGCTACAGCAGGACCGACAGGTCTGCGGGTGCCAAACGTCATACCTTATTTTTCGACTATACGTTGTCGTTGTTATCAGTCGATAGTATGGTGCAATTATCACATTATACCTTAATATAAATCCGGTTTAAGGTAGTTAGTACAGCACTAGTTCCTAGAATACAAAACTACAGTACTACAATGATTTACCCATTACATTTTTAGTGATAACCTCACTTAAACTTTAATGTACAAACTATATTTTGTTAAAATATAGTTACACTTGGGAAATTACGCACTATTACAACGAACGAGCATACAAAACATTTAAGCCCTGGTAGAAGGCTACTTTAATAGAAAATATAGGTTTTTTTGAGAGATTCACACTTTTACAAACACTTACATACAATTTACAACTTATACTTACGACAGGTTCAAACGTTTTGATAACAAACATCGACACTAAAATACTTATGAACTCACCAGCTTAATGCTGATAAACTCTTTCAAAATAACTTGTATTCTCAGGTCATCAGTAGACAGGTACCGAGGCCAGATTTTGAGAAGATGGAGCGCATTCAAGACTCATCTTATTATTTTGATATACGTTATTTTTGGTGTCTAAAATGTACAGAACACACTTGTATTAAAATTATATATTTAATGCAATGGATGATGTTGTTTGCTTATTTACATTTACTGTGTTGTGATACTTTACATGACGTCCTCCGCCCCAGAACGTTTCCACCATTCTTGGTTTTGGGGTGTGACAGAGTGCCTAAAGATAATAATGATTTGTATTCATCAACAAATTCTTCCATAAATAACGAAAGTCTGCCTGTTAGATCAAATGTTCAAATTGAGGAGGAGCACTTGAATTATACTGTTCAAGTTTAGGGAGGGGCATACTTTTGAGGAGGAGAGAGAAAGAATGAATGTTGATGTTGAGGGGGAGCATTCTGATAATAATCCAATTATCGAGGGGGAGCAAGATGCAAATAATACAAATGTTTCTAATGTTCAAAATGATAGATGTCTTGATATAAATGATAGTTTTTCAAATGAAGGAAAGTGATCTTAAACTGAAGAAATGTTCGAAGATGCACCATTGGATTTTCATCCTGCATATCCTCCAATGGATAGATGGACATGTAGTCATCCTTAAGAACCAATTCTTGGTGATCCACATGCTGGAGTCTTGAATAAAGTTCAGATTCGTGCAAAGAATGAGGTACTCAATACTCACTAGGAATTTTGTATGTTCAATGTCTTTATTTCAAAAATTGAACAAAAGTCGGTAAAGATTGCAATGGAATATCCTGATTGGATTGTTTCTATGCAATCTGAATTGGATGAGTTTGAACAAAACAAAGGTTTGGAGACTTGTTCCGAAACAAAAAGATACTTCTATCATTGGTCTTAGATGGATTTCAAAAATAAAATTGATAAAGAAGGTAGTATAGTGAGAAATAAAGCAAGGCTAGTTGTTAAAGGATATTCTCAACAAAAAGGTATATATTATGATGAAACCTTCTCCCCTGTCGTGAGACTCAAGGTTGTTCGAATATTTTTAGCCTATACAGCACATAAAGATTTCGATGTATATCAAATGGATGTTAAATGTGCTTTTCTCAATGAATTTCTCAAAGAAACGGTTTATGTTAAACAACCACCAGGTTTTGTCAATTCTCAATACCCTAATCATTGTTATATTTTAGATAAAGTTGTTTATGGTCTTAAACAAGCTCCACATGCCTGGTATGCCACTTTTACTAATTTCTTAAAATCTTCGAAATTTAAACAGGGATATGTTGATCCCACTCTCTTTTGAAAGAAAGTTGGGAATCATCTCATGCTTCTTCAAATTTATGTCGATGATATTATTTTTGGTTCAACTGATCCTCAATTTTCAGTTAAATTTGAAAATATGATTAAAAGTCAATTTGAGATGAGCATGATAGGGAAGATAAACAATTTTGTGGGATTAAATATTCATCAAATCATAGAAAGAATTTTCATCAATCAAGAGAAGTATACAAGAAATCGGCTTCAGAAGTTCGGAATGATGATTAGTTCAAAGTTGTGTGTACCAATGGCAGTTGGAACAAGACTAAATCCATCTTTGGACAAACCAATTCTTGATCTCACATTGTATCGAAGCATGATAGGCTCGTTAATATACCACACTGCTAGTAGACCTGCTATTATGTTTTCTATGTGCAATTGTGCTAGGTATCAATAAAATCCTAGAGAACCTTATCTTACTGCTATGAAGAATATTTTTCGCTATCTCAAAGGCACAATTTCGTTAGGATTGTGTATCCTTCAAAAACAACGTTTTTCATTCAAGCATTTTCAGATCCTGATCTTGGTGGGTGTCAAATTGATCGAAAAAGCACAAGTGGCGGATGTCAACTTTTGGATGGGAAGCTCGTAAGCTGGAATTCAAAGAAACAGACATGTGTTTCGATTTCCAGTGTAGAAGTAGAATATCTTGCTGTTGCAGCTTGAACTTCTCAAATCATATAGATTCAAAGTCAGCTGCGTGATTATGCAATCAACATGAAGAAAATTCTGTTGTATTGTGATTCACAAAGTGCCATACGCATTTGTCACAATCCCATGCAATATTCGAAAACAAAACACATTGCTCTTTGATATCACTTTATTAAAGATCATGTTGAAGATGACAACATTGAAGTTCATTTTGTAAAGACAACTGATTAGCTTGCAGATATCTTTACAAAGCCATTAGATGAACAATCCAGGACTGATTTTGTTAGAATGAGAAGCCAAAGTGTTGGAAAGATTTCAAATTCAACGGTTATTGTTCATAGTCAACGCTTCGACATGCTTCGCTTTCGACATTATGCACAATGGTTTGACAAAATATTCGATACTTTTTTCATTGTTTTATTTTTGCCAGTCAGGTACATTTCTTTTATTGTTTGCTATTTTTCTTCAAAAATAAAAAAAGACATTTCTTTTTTGTTTGTTAAAATTCAAAAAAATCAATTTTCTTTCAAAAATCAAAATTCCAAAAATATTTTGTTTTGATAGCTCATGCTTGCTGCTTTCTGGAAAGGTATATCGTTGAAACAATGTACTAGTTAATATGTCCCTAGAAGCATGCTGCAACATGTCGACCAAAGCATCCATCACTCAATGTGTTTCGAAGCCTTAATGGGTTTCTCATTACAAGGTTTCCTACCCAATCAGGCTGTATTCACATTAGTTCTTGATCTACTTTATTCTTCTCACATGACTTAAGAGTTTCCTGCTTGGTCCAATCATAGCATAGGTACTTTCGATTCTTAAATCACTCTTTTTCATCCTAAATTTCTTTCACAATCAGACACAAAGACACATACCCAAGACATCTCTGGTCGAAACCAACCAGGTTATAGGCATGTAAACATTTAGTGTTTATGACCTGGATTTAAGAAACGTGATGAAAGTGAAACCCAAAATTTCAAACCATTTAAGGAATTGACAGGGAACTTTGTTCCAGATTTTCACGACACATTTGTTTCAGTACCAATTTTCAATACTCCAAATCATATTCTTTCTTTTTGCTTGGTCTTAATAAAACGTTCGAAACCCATAACATTTTTACCCAAAGAGATCCAGTAATTATTTTGTTTTGTGGAATATGATTGTCGTGTGAGTATCAATCTGATTCTTTGTTACGTGATAAATTTTTCCAAAGCATACCTGTCACTGACTACACTGGTCAAACATGTAATTTCAATTATAATTTCTCACACTTATGTTTAGTTGTGATATGTACCGAAAATTTCAGCCACCCATATAGCTTATTAAAAGAATCCCTTTGATACTTCTCTATAAGTATTCGATTGTAATTCACGGGAAACAACATAAGGTGTTTGTCATCTCTCTTGATGAATAATGAAGTGATCTTTGCTTGGGATCTTACTTCATTTGTGTCAAAATATTTATGACATCACAGAAGCAAGATTTTCTTATTTTTTTTCCCTGTATTTTTCTTTGGTACACTTTTCACTCATGAAATCCTTGAGGTTCTGAGTACTACCAACTTAGGCTGATGATTTTGAAAGTCTGGCACATGACTTCACTTTTAAACCCAAAAGTGAAAGAGCCCAACAGATTACTGACAATTCTCATTCCATGGGGGCAAGCAAAACGTACGTTTGATGTGACGTTATGTATTCTGTGCGATTTCCAGGAAAAAGTGCACATCAATTTTTCAAGTGTGGCTATTTTTACGGCTACCGGTCCGTTTTTAAGGTGCCATGTCGGACACATTTAATGATACAAACTACTTCAAATTCAAATTGGGAGCATGTATAAAAAGGATTTAAAGATTCCATTCCAATTTTATGCTCACATACAATTCTCAAACGATTTGTGCTCTTTTGTCTCTGATCTTCTTCAAGCTTTCAAAACCCTAACCATGGTGGCCAAACATGTTGATTCTCATACCACTGAATATGTTTCTTCTCAACCCATCATGAAGATTCAAAGCACCAACTATCAAATTCAAAGCGATGTTATTTTCTATCCAGAGGGGTTATAGATGTTAATCCTTACTCTTCAAAATTCAGTATTATCAATCAGCAATGTTCAACTCCTTTTCTGTTCCTCTATCCTGGTTATCACTTGTTGGTTCTACGGCCACTTACAACAAGACGATGAAGATTGTGACATTTCAGATAATGAATGACAATAATTTCAGGCTGTCGAAGAAGCTTTTTGCTCAGATTCTCAATATCCCAAATGATGAACCTTTCTACAACGTAACAAATGAACAAGTTATTCATATGTTTAACGAGATGGGTTATCAACCTACTGTTACCAAAATCAATGAATTTAGGAACTATGGATTTCCTTGTATTTGGTATTTCTTATTTGGAATATATGTTTGATCCTTGATGGGAAGAACTATGGGGTTAGATAAAGCTCGATTAGAGGTATAAGCTATGGTTTTAGGTATATGTTATGATTTGTTAGTGGGCTATGCAACTCAACTTTGGAATGAGTTTGTTAAGAGTAAAAGGAATACAAATGCTATAGATGGTATTTCTTCTGAACGATACTAGAGTCTAATTCTGCAATTTGTTTATGAGAAGGAAGGGATTTTGGTTTCTGAAGGTGAAGAAACAGCAAAATTGTCGATGTACCATTATCAAAAAACTGACAAAGATAATCCATATGTGTTTTCGATGGTTGCTCGTATCCCAGATGTGATGTTGAGCAAAGTTGCTCCAACGATTCCTATATTGATAGCTTATTTGCAGTCTATCAATGCATCCATTTAGACTGGAGTTTTGTTACAACAATGTAATGAAGGTTATTTAAAGAAGAGCATAGGATCAAAGAAGGATGATCATGATAGTACTAAGAAATTTGAAAAACCGTCTCCAAAGAAAGTTTTTCAAAAAGAAAATCTTTGAAGAAAACTTCCAAGCTTGTTGTTAGCTAACCTAAAATGTCATTGAAGGAAGTGATACCTACACAATTAGGTGTGTTGAAAAGGTTGAAGAAGATGGATCATAAACCAAGCCATTCATCTGAAAGGTCAAAAAGTTTTTCATTGTCATTTACGTTCAAGCCTCAGCTTAATCGAAAGAGGGTTGTCTTTCGGGAAATTCCAACACCAGTCTCACCAGCATCAAAGAAAAGGATTGCAAAAGACATGGCCAAGAGAACTTCAAAGAAGCAAAAGAAAATGAGGAAGTTAATTATCAGTGAAGAATCAATGGATGAGGAAGTCGTTCTTGAATCTCCACTTGGAGATGATAATATGGCTATTCCATCACCGACGAGGAATTCTCCAATCAAGTTGAATTTCGAGGAGATTGGAAATTCTTGTGGCTCTGTGAAAGCATCTAATGTGGACGCAACCACTAATCAAGGTGATCCTTCGAAGATATCTAATCCTGAGAAGACAACAGTCATACTACCCGAAGTCTTATTAAAGCATTTTCAGATCCCGATCTTGGTTTCCTCTTCAGTAATTACTCTAGAGCTTCTTTCTGAGAAGTTTAAATTGTTGTAGTCTACAATCCAGAAAGAGCTTTCACTGCTTAGGAAGCTTATCAATATGATGCCAACTGATGCTCCACCTATTTCCATAGGGGTGCAAGGGGGAGAAAATGGAGGTGTTGGCATTGATTCGAGAGTTAGTGTTGGGGGAAGTGTATCGAATAAAATAGATGATGATGTGAAGGTTGTTGGGAAGGTTTTGCCTACTCAAAATTTCAACTTCTTTCCCAAGGTGTCTACAAATTCATCCTCTACAGCAACAACTTCGAAACCAATTCCCAAAGGAGTTGTAGTTGTGTCTACTGAGGGAGGTTCAAGATCATCAATACCACCTCCTTCCATTGAAGAAATGTTGAATAAAGGGAAGGGTATTTATACATAGCCTTCTAAAGAAGAAAAGAAAGCATCCATTAAACAAGAAATGGAGAAACAAAGTCAAATTCAAAGCATTCTTAGATAGAGAGCTAATGATTCTCCTAGTGTAAACAAAGGTGATCATTCGGAACATTATACTTATGAGTATATCGAAGCCTCAGTTGTTTTAGGAGAGATGCATGATTTTGAGAAAGCTCCAAAGAAAAGATATGATAAAGAGAACACCAAATTTAACCAGTTGGAGTTTCCAATCAATAAAATGATGTTCTTGGATAAGCAATTTGAGATTACTAATAAGTTCAAAGAAGATCTTGTTTAATCAGATGAAGTCTCGGTTCCATGCTGTACTTGGAAAAAAGGAAAAGGAAATATGGTCCTTAGTCAACATAGTTCGGGTTCTCAGTGTATCCAAAGACATTTTGTTTAAGGGTGTGTTACATAATTTTTGATATCATCAGTCCGAGCGAACAATTTTACTTTTGACTTCTCGGTTGCAGACTTTCCCTTGATGAACCTTCATGACTTGTTGGTTGTGGCAAAGATTTTGAAGTCTGTTGATGTGTTGAAGCTGCTGGTGACCAATAAAGAAGATTTTTTACTTGGGTTTGCACATATAAAGATTTTCATTTATGGCTACTATGGCGCTTAAGCTTTAACTGACATTGTGTTAGCTACAACATTGGGAAATGAGATTTTTGTTCCTAAATCATTGATAAAGAACCAAGTTAGTTTGAAAGATTATGAAGATGGGGATATTTGTTTGAAACCATCGGGAATTGTGTTTGTTGGTAAAAATAAGAAGGGCAACAACACAAATTTTTTATTCCAAGTGTGTGATGTTGAGAGATACACTTCTTCTCATTATAAAAATCTCTTAATTCGAATGAATAGCTATGCCAAGAATAACAACAAAGATAAGGTAGAAATTTGAAGATTGTCAACCGGTATGCTGACGTTCGATGATTTTTGCATCAAGCTACTCAGATGTTGATGACCTGATTTGTCACTTCTCACAAAGGGGGAGAATGTAGATGTCAAATATTGTTGTGAGGTGATGAAGGTCATAGATTGTTTTGATAGTTTGTTATTTTATTATAAGGTCACTTTATGTATCAAAGATTTTAGTGTTCACTCCCTTATATTTTTTGCGTGCTTTCATGATCCCTATAAATATGGGAGGTGTACTAGAGATAGATAAGAACATTCACCATTTTTGTCTGAAAACTCTTTGTACTTCTGAAAGCATAATTAAGACAAACAGATATTATTTAGATCTCGTGTTCATCAATCTTACTTTACTCTGATCTCATAACTCTTACTCGATATCATTACAACTACAAGTATGCCCTGGGTATAGGCTAAGTACGCCCAACATACTTATCTAAGTTGACCCAGTTGACTTTTTGACTTTTTTGGACTTTGACCAGGGTTTGATCATGTTTGACCTAATGGTATTTTAGGTATTTTGATTACAAGTTAAGTTTGGTCATCTTCTAACGAATAGGTAATCAATTGAGCTGATATTCGAAGTTGTGTTTTGTTCAACGATCTTTTCAAGGCACCAAGACCGACCCACTAGATTTGTTACCATGGTATATTGATTGATGTTATGATTAGTATGTGGTAGATCTTTATGATTACCTATTCATTGTTGATAGGCATTAGATTGGTAGATCTGTATGATTACTTGTATTATTGGATATATGTTAGACTGGTAGATCTATAGGACTACATGTATTTGTTGGCTATTGATTGTTATGATACATGTTGATGTGTATGGTCGATTGGGTTGAGGCGATCTTGCTTTATGCTGAATGCCAAGATACTTAGGGTGGTTCGGATAGACCGAAGGCCTACAAGGCGGTCCAGTCAGGCCGAAGGCCGAGAGAGCAGTCCAGTCATACTGAAGGCTATGAGAGCGATCCAGATAGTCTATAGGCCCAATGCGGTGGTCTAGTTAGGTTGAAGTCTCATGTATGCATGCTGTTATTTGTATGGTTACATGTGGTACTTTTGGGGAACTAACTAAGCTTTGGCTTATGGTTTAAGTTTATGTTTCATGTACTTCGGATGACCTGGGCAAGGAGAAGGCGTGATCATACACATCCTTCGATGTCATGTTTTAGGAGATTTTATGATACATTGATCTTAGAAGTATTTGTATTTGACACTTGATTCGATATGGTTTTAGTTGAAAACAATGTTTTATTTTATGTTTAAAATGAAAATTTTTATCGTGATTTTTGGAATGTTACAATTTTTTTATTATTGTGTTTCATTTTTGTATGTTTAGAATCCACTTCCCGAGTATTGAGTTACTCAAACATCCACAGTCAGTAATATTCTTGGTAGTAAGTAGTAGTTAAATATGGTCATGAAGTATTAGTTGATGGCTAACGGAGATTAGACAAAGCATGGAGATGCGACTAAAACTCATGAGTACTTAAATGAAGATTTTAAGTACTGGAAACCCACACTTAGAGAGATTACTTAATGGATTTAATCACAAGTTATTCTAAAATGATAATATCTTCAATTCTTCAACCAAATATGCATAGGTTATATTTTATAACTCTATTGTGCATTGGTTTTAAATAAAAACAACCATAAATGGATGTTATAAAATGTATGCCCATGTATGATATGATGTGTTGATTATGATTATGTAATTAAAGTTTATTTGTTCCTTTTTCCTTAATAGGACAAACAATATCTTGGGTCCCTCTGTGTTTTGATGTTAACAATATGATTTTGGGACTAACCTGGACTAAATTGATGTGTTGAATCTTGTAGTCTAATAAGGTCATCATAAATCAGACATCGGGAAACAAAATATTGGACTAAATTGATGTGTTCAATCTTGTTGAACTAATGAATAATTGATCACTTATCTAAGGGATGTCTTTAAGAATATGATTTAGAGTTTGAAAGTTGCTAAGGAAGAACACTTTGTTGGTTAATTGGGAGCCTTGTGACAATAATAATTGATGACTTGTCCAAGTGGGATTCTGTTGAAATAATATCCAATGTCATAACTAATTGGTACAAATTTTCATTGATATCAGGGTCCTTTTTGGGTTGTCTTTAATGATCCAAATATTATTACCACATTATTAGAGAGATGTGGTTTATTAATTGTTCATAAGATGATAAATTAATTATAAATTGATTTGGAATTAATTCAAAGTGCAAAGACTAAATGTTAATTATAAAATAGTTGAATAATGGAAGGTTCTGGATCCCTTAAAAGGGTCGATGAAAATCGCAATTGATAAGCCTTGCAGATTTTATCCATGCTAGATAAAAGGAAGGAGATTAAAATTTTAGATAAAATGGACTATTTAATTATTATTTTTATTTGGTTTCCAATTCAAATCAACTTTCGTTCCAAGCAACCATAAACTTTAAATACCTATCCTAGGCACCTCAATATTTTTGTCACACTCCCCTTTATTTGATAGACTTTCTTTCTTGATTAATTCCGTTGTCAATATCTATTATTCTAGGGTTTAATATTCTTGCATGTAATAGTTTGGAATTGTTGGGTGTGGAGCTTTAGAGGTAATCGACTTTGATTACGCTTCATTGACTTGGAGATTTCGAAATCATCATCAAAGGTTCTTCAAGGAAATTGGTTTTGCTAAATATTAGTATTTCTTAATCCCTCTTGTAGTTTTTCATATTATTTAGGTTAAAGATCATTGTAGGTTTTAGTTGTTTACTTGCGTTTGATTAACATACAATTTCTGCTGCTAAATGATAATCTAGGGAAGTATTGGAAAACCTATCAAATACATTGTTCTAGAATGTTGTATTTAGAGATAACTGACACATGATATGCATAAGATTGAAAAATATAGTTTTGAATTAGGAGCTTAGAAGAAAAAGGAAATATTTGGACTAAAATAGAGCTAATAAGGATTAAGCTCAAATCTGGCATAAAATATTGGGTTAGTGCTGCTAAGAATATAGTAAATAAGTTTAAAGGTTCAAGAATCATTGGAACAAATAAATCTTAGCGATGAGAAGACTAAAGCATAGCAGTGTGACATTTTATTTTCTATAAATACGAGATTTTGGATTGCAATTTAGTATGCAGAAAAATATACCTCTCTATTAACAAAAATATTCATCCAATAACACTTTTGGGTAGAATAGAAGGATGAAGAATGTGATTGAAACATCGTTTTGAAGATCAAGGCATGGAAACATGTCACACCCCCAAACCGGAACGACAGAAACGTTCGAGGGTGGAGGATGTCATGTTTAAGTATCATAACAATTGTAATATAGTAACCAAAGCAATAACAACCATTATATTAATAATATAAAGTTTACATTGTGTTCAAAACATTACTTGATTTACATTAAAACTATAACAAAAGAGAAGACGTAAAGCTCCATCTTCGAAACACCTGAGAGGGTACCTATCTACTAACGTTCATGAGAATACAAGTTGTTTGAAAAAGTGTCAACATTAAAGTTGGTGAGTTAATAAGCATTTAGTTTTAGAAAACAGGTTCTTTGTTCTTTTTAAAACATGATGTTTTTCCCCAGGAAATCCTATATCTTCTGATGTAATAAATGATAAGTAAAATGATACTTACTAGTTCCTTTTACGAGTACTTAGTGTATACAACTTATATACAATGCAGATCGAACAAACAATTGATTGTGTGATTCTGCCCCAAGCCCACAACCAAACAAGAAACAGGAAATGAGGTGGAAATCACACATCCATTGTTTTCCAAATCCTCATTATATATAACCCTGATGTATTCACTAGATACTTACAGAGTTAACTGTAATAGCTCTTTGAGATATGATGAAAGTATTCCTTAAGAAAATCCTATATTCTCTTAATGAATAATATAACTGTGCCCGTTCCTTTTGCAATCTTTTAGTGAATACAAATTGTATATAATATAGATCGAATAGACAGTTGAATGTGTGGATCTGCCCTAAGACCACAACCAAACAATGAACAGGAAGTAAGGTGAAAGTCACACATTCTACTGCACATCGGATCTTCATCATATATAATTCTAACATATTCACTAAGTAATCATAGAATTAACATTGATGATTTTTAGTAAAATG
Source organism: Lactuca saligna (assembly GCF_052625555.1). NCBI lineage: Eukaryota > Viridiplantae > Streptophyta > Magnoliopsida > Asterales > Asteraceae > Lactuca > Lactuca saligna. The sequence goes on from NC_136421.1 coordinate 204,995,631, forward strand.
GTGACCATAATAGTTCTTTCTTCAACCACTTAATTCATACTAGTTATATATAAAATTATATCGAACGGACAGTTGAATGTGTAAATCTGCCCTAAGCCCACAACCAAACGAGGAATAGGAAGTAACGCGGAAGTTACACATTCCACTGCCTATCGAATATTATTTATATATAACTCTGATGTATAAACTAAATAATTATAAAATTTACCGTTACCGGTCCTTTATGTTATACTAGTTTGTAAAAAAGTATTGAACCTTTTGTAAATATGTTTTTTTGTAAAATAACGATGTTTATCCCTAAAAATCCTATATTTTCCATGAAAATGATTTGTAGTCTTAATCGTTCTAAGAACGAAAAGCACAAGTATAATTACCATACTTAGTTTAATGATACCTAGTTTTATCTATAAGTAAAAACTAGTTGAAGATGTGTTTTCCCTGAAAACTCGATACGACGATACTACCCACCTATGATCACTTAGTACATACGAGTTTTATATAACCGAGATCGAACAGACAGTTTAATGGGTGAATCTTCCCTAAGCCCACAACCAAACAAGGAACAAGAAGTAAGGCGAAAGTCACACATTACATTGCCTATCAGACTTCAATTTTATATAACCCAGTTTCAAATATTGAGTAATCACATAGTTAATTTCCTTTAAGAATGCTTAAGAAAAAGTAAATTACTATGTAAATATATCATTTTTTTCTCCTTGTGAGTTCTTATAACCATACTGATGGACGTTTAACTCTAAGACGTTGCGGACGTCGTAAACATTAATGACGTTTGTCACTCGCAAACCTGCCGGTCAAATTGTAGCTAATAGTCAGGGTGCAGGACTGGTAGTCCCGTATAGATCTATACATAAACTCACACCCTCCATCCAGGAGACTCTGGTTTATAAGGCTCGACTTCCATTGGTACATAGGTAAGTACACGAAGACATGTCTCACAATTAGCTTCAAAGAATTTACTAGTAATAATGCTAAAATCTTTTTATGAATAACATGTAATTTTTCTAAAAAGATCCATAAACTATATTTATTATAGTTTATAAGTTTATTTCCATGTTTTCACCTTGACTTTATAATATAATTCATATGATCCATAAACTATACCTATTATAGTTTATTTTCATGTTTTAACAAGTTTCACGTTTAAATACATATTAACGGTAAGAAAACATAATAAGTTAATTATATTTTTAAACACACAATTTCTTGTGTTTTACTTGTATTCCCCCCTAAAAAACATTGAAAAAGCTTTGACAAATATGGGGGGTATGAACTTACCTTATGTGTATGTTTTTCGTTAGATTCGTTGTGGTTGCGATGATTTCCGAGATAGAATACGTGTAATTAACTGTATCCTAATTATATTTTACACATAATTATATGCATAAATTAGATATCTAATAATTTAACTTGATAATTAACATAGGTTTATGTAAATTACTTACTAATTGTGAAGGAATTCTTATGAAAGTTTGAAGCTTTCTGGGTAACTGCTTGAAGAAGTGAAGAACTTTGATATGTGTTTTGAGAGCATATGGGTGAAATGAGTTTACTAATTGTGAAAATGAAGTATGATCTCAATTTGTATCTTAAGTTTGAAGGAATTCTTGAGGCGGTATAAAGTTTACGGGGGTTATCACACTGGGAAGCTAAATTGGATAAGATTTGAAGATATTTAGGAGTGTTTACGCCCAAATAAGAGCTTTGGTTTGTGTTCACGATCAACTTTTGGCCATGAAAACCTTAGGTCTTATCACCAAATCCATAAACTACATTTTTGAACTTATCTTGGACCATGAACACATTGTCTTTTCTTTTCTAGATCGTGAACACCATTGTCTTTTCTTTTATTAAGACTATGAACACCATTGTGGGATCAATTCTAAATCCATAAACTACATGCATGATTCATTTTCCAACCGTGAACTCTTGTGGTGAATTGATTTCAACCATGAACTCCCTTTGGCATTAATTCCTTTTAATTACTTTGGGTGAAAACTCATTTAATGAGGGTTATTTATGTTTTAAACCCCTAGACTTTTACTTAAGCTTATTTATAACACTCCAATTTAGTTTAAGTTTTCAATCAATACCTCTTTGTTAATTCTTTAAACAAGCCCTAAGGCTATAGATGATAAAATGCAACAAGAATTGCAATGCAGTTTCACTTGTACTTGGTGAGGGTTTAGGCTTTACTTGATCTAAAAATTTCGAGTTGTGACAAAACATTATGTAATCATTTAGTTTGTTTAGATATCATGTTTAGCAATACTTCATTTATTATTTTATGCGTTCTAGCTATGATTATGGGCTAAAACTCTTTTACATCCGCCGAGATGTAGACGATCCCTATATACTATGGTTTGATTTGTTAGAGGGATGTATAAAGTTGTTGGATTAGGTGTCTAAGCAAATAACTAAATTAGTATAATCTTTAATTATAAGGAAAATCCTTTTGGGTTTCCCTCAAACCTAGTAGTTAAATAAGATGACTTTTTAGAGAGAGAGAGAGAGAGAGAGAGAGAGAGAGAGAGAGAGAGAGAAAGAGAGAGAATTATTAATTTACTATGTGATTAATAAATTAATTATAAATTAAAATAAATTTATTAATATGTCATGAAAATAATATGTTAATTATAAATCATATTGTTTAATTAAAAATTAATCAGAAGTTAATTAGAAATAATTTTGGGATGGACTAATTAAAAGTGTAGGGACTGTTTGGTTATTTGTTGAAAGTTGAAGTAGAATGGTTCTAGAACCCCATGGAATGGGGTGGATGAAAATTAGCTAGAGATCATCTAGAATTTCCGTCTAAGGGTGATTTGATAAGAGATAAGGCACTATGACTATTATACTAATTAATCTAGGCCTTATCCCAAAAACCTTAACTTTGGCCCCAAGTTTCAGTCAACTATATAAAGGTTCCTAGACCTTCATATTTTTTACTATCTTGATTCTCTTAAGATATCCATAATTTTGATAACCTCTATCCTCATTCTTCAAGTCTCCTAGTTGCAAGGGTTGAATGTGAACCATTAGAGGCACGACACTTGTGGTGCTCGCTTCCAAAAGCTTTGAAGAAAGGATTCTTGATTGTTTACTACAACAATCAACAAGGTAGGTATTCTTCCTTATAAATTCAGATTTCATTAGGAAATATTTATAGTTTGATATTTCATAGTATGTTGCCTTTATTTGAAAGACATAGATCCTTCTTAGGTTACATGTGTCCTAATTGTTTAACTGTTGAATGTTTTTCCACTTAGAGCATAGTTTTGTAATCTACATTTTCCTTTAGTCGTATCAGATCCTATGATTGTCTTTCATCTAATTTCACATAAGTGAATTGATTAAACAATTTTTTTGGTTTTGTACATATCACGACGTGAGCATGGATTCTCACGACTTGAGATCTGATCAATTCACTTTTTTCGAATTTATTTGCCTAATCTGATTTGCATGCCTTTTATTTGATAATTATCTGCCTTAAAGATTTGCCAAATCCGAATTTGCTGCATATTTGATAATTAAATGTAAGCCTATAAATTAAGAGATAAATCTTTGACTTAATTAATTGTTTACATAATTAATGTTATTAAGTTTTAAATGATTAAATGATTAATTTAAATAGTAATTAATTTTAATAATTAATGTAAATTGCCCAGTATAATCCAACTGTTGAATTTAGAAAACTGTTTCTCACGACGTGATCATCTGGTTCTTACGACGTGAGATCTGCCATATCAAAGTTTTCAGATTTTTTTGCCTAATTATTTCTTTCAATATCTACCATAATCTGATCTTTTCCTATATTAGATAATTAATTAAAACCTTAATGTTATTATTTATCCTTAGACTTGATAATAATTAATTATAGGATTAATTAATATTATCCAAATGGATCTCATTATTGATTTAATTAAATGTATAATTAAAAGATTAACCTTGTATTTTAAATATTTTAATACACATTTTATACTATATGTAAGTAAAAGTTTAATATATTATATGTATAAGGCGATTCAGTCAAATTGCTAACATGTCTCATTCACGAAGCCATACTATAAGGCGAGTTTATGGAAGCAGCCTATAAAATGATCGCCATTTGGTATCCATCCTTACCAACCGCTCTCTTGTATGGCGAAGGGTCGTTAGCCGTACGGATTTGATAGGACATAATCTCATTAATAAGTATAATGATATAAAGTTACTAAACCAATTTTAAAATCCCACTCTTAGTTACTTTAGGAAAAATATGAAAAGTATGCTAATCCATGAAAAATGTACAACATGCTTTTATATCGTTAGTGGAGTGTGTGTGGTTAACCAACACACTAATAGGGACTATAAAGAGATATGATGGACATTTTGAAAAATTATCATTGTTGATGGAGCGTATATGGTTAACCGGCACATGAATATGGGATGGTAAATGTCGTTAAGGTTGTTAAGCGGGTTTGCATGGTTATTCACATCTCGCTTGTGATCCTCAGCATCGCACTCACAAAAATGAGAGCATAATATGATATTAAACATGCAATTGATAAGAATCAATGAATCTCAAAAGATCTAGGAGTTTCATAATATTGGAATTGGTAAAATCTTTACCTACCTAAAATAGATTTGAATTTGATTATAATATCCATCTTCAAAGTTCAAATCGAAAATATGGATCCTAGCCTTAATTTTATTTTTGGGTTAATAATTAACGATTAAAATCAACTAACTTGAATTCTTTTTTCTCCTAGTTTTAGATGTCTTATGAAGATAGAATTGTCTTCCTCGTTCTTTTGGACAAGGTTTCCTCTTCCTTCTAAGGATGATCTTCCACATTCTAATCAAGGTGAAAATGTTTTCTCTTCTTGTGGAAATGGTGGAATTGGACACCATGCTTCTTCAACTCCTCCTCCTATAGTGACTCTCTCAACGCCACGTTTTTCTCTAATTGAAAGATACAAAACTACTCAAGCCCTACTGGCATGTAAACATCAAGATGGAAATTCTGTGTGTGTGCATATGTTCTTGAAATGAAATTGTACATTGAAAAGTTGGATAGAATAGGTGTTGTTTTCCCAAGGGAGAAATCCATATTTGGTTCTTCTTTCGCTTCCAAAATTATATGAATAGTTCATTGAGAATTTCCATATGATGAACATCAACGTGACCCTTATTGATCTGACCTAAATGTTGATTGTTGCTGAAGTAGAAATGCTTAAGAGCACATTTGAAGAAGAGATGCTTAAAGGGTCTATTTCTAAGGTTTCCATGGACATTGGTGACATTGGTGGTTCAGAAAAGATTTCTCTTCCCAATAGAAAGGGATCAACCAAATTCAGATTGTTTGATCATATGGTAAAGAGAAAGGATCGTTCTGAGCTCACTCCATGTGTTAACTCCAAAGAGTCCACTTGTTTTTGTTTCCAATTGAAGGGAAATTTTTGTGACTCTACTTCATGTACATCCATTATCTAACTCCATTATTTTTTCCAATTTCCTATTCATAGACTTTCAATACATCCTGTGATGATCACATTTGTGATATTTGAGGATCTAAGAAAAAGAAGGAAGCTTAAGCAGAGTGAGCTAAACCTGATCGTGCAAAATTAACTTCGATCATATGGTTTGATGATCAAGGTTTGGAGCTATTATTTTGGAGTTAGGATAATTTAATAGGTTGCTATTACTCTTAGGAGATGTCTAGAAACATAGTTTTCATTTTATGCATTGTAAGGAAAAGTTCCAATTTTTTGTTTATTTTCAATCAAAGTGAAAATTTGGTTTATATTGTTGCCTCATTTTATATTTCCTTGCAATGACATTTATGAAAGTGTTGATTACATTTTAGTAATATTAATTATGGATTTGATTCTTAGGATATCGCTTGTGGTTTTATCATAATTGACCAAGTGAAAAGAAATCTCATTAGCAACTGGACAAATATCTGGTGTTATAAAAGTTTTATTGTATATGAGAATCTTTTTCATTGGAAAATTATGACTAATTCATTGATCATATGTTTATGTGAGTCAACTGAAGGACTAATGGATCTAATACATGTTGATATGGACTATTCATATCCACCGCCAAGGAAGATAACTCTATTCTTCATGATTTATTGATTTTTCAGTAAATATGGGTGTGTTTATAAGATTAAGCATAATTATGATACTTTGAAAAGATTCAAAGAGTAGCAGAATGAATAAGAAGAATCTATTAGGCAGAAAGATAAAAGATTCTCCAATCTGATAAGAAAAGAGAGTACTTTAGTATCATGTTTTGTGATCATCTTAATGATTATAGAACTATATCACAATTATTCCTCAAATAACATCTTAGTACAATTGTATGACTAAGAAGAGGAATTGGATTTTGTTCAATCAAGAGATGATTCATACTTCAATTCCAATCAAATTTTAGAGCCATGCTCTAGTTACTTCACATCGTATCTAGAAACTCATTTCAAATTAAGAAGGTTGAAAACACCTCGAAATATGTGGAGTAAAATTTTTTCTTACTCTAGCACATTTAGAATTATAATTGTGATGTTTTTCGATAAAACAAAAGATAAATTTAGACCGATTTTATGAAGTGTTTTTCTAGTCAGGAATCCACACAAACTTTTGAATATTTGTTTTAGCTTGTCAAGGAATGTTCCTTGAGATAAAACTCATATATCAAGAAATTAGTGGGGTCTTATTGATATTGAAAGTTTTAGGTGTCAATCGACAATAAACCTTTTATTTATCACTAGCACACGACCTATTTATCACTAGCACACGACCTATGGTTGATAACTAATCATGTTTGATTGAGACATTCTTAGTTCTGTTCACCCTCCAGTTGAGTTTGTAATGCATCTAAGTTCTATGTTTTTCATCTAACTAAAAAACTAAAAAGCACGTTGGTCATTCAAAGTACATTGATCAATATTGGTGAGCTGCTAACAACACAGAAGTACTGGTAGCTCCTTTTTCAACCAAGGACAAGAAATTTAGAATAAGTGAAGTTCAGTCCATGAGAGGAAGCTAAATTTGAATTTGGTTTTGTCGTAAACTTTGTCCTATAAATGTATGTTGGAAATGACAGATTCACATGGATGAGAATTTATGCAGTGTAAAATCTATGGGGCAAATTTCTCTAATTCATGAGAATGATTATGAGGACACTTTTGCTAGTATATTTTAAAGTTCCGATAAATATTAGTAAGGATGTTGGTTGTGTTAATTTCATTCTCAAATTCACAATATGATTACGACATCCCTCTTCATATTTTGAATTGTGAGGAATGGAAAGAAATTGTTTGAACTTTCATGACACATATCTACAAGTTTTGAAAGGGTTTAAACACACACATATGATATCCAATGAAGGTGTATAAGCTTAAGAAGTCTATTTGGATACTTATCGAAACATCACGTAATAGAAATCCATACTTTAGTAAGAAAGTCAAGAGTGTTGATTTCTAAAAGTACAATAGATATCTAGGTACACATTAAAGCTAGTGGGAGCATAATCTTTATGCCATTATTGCATGTTGAAAATACTGTTCGTTGGGAACAAAGTTTTCAATTTTCAAATTTGGAAAGTTAGGTAATTGTTTCGATATGATAGACTTAAGGGAAATGACACTCATACTTCGTTTCAATTCTAAAGGTTTAGATTGAATAGTTTAATAGAACATAATCATAGAATATCATGTTGAAATGGTTCAACATCAGTTTATTAAACCAAGCAGTTCGCCATGGGGAGCGTCGATTTTGTTCATCAAGAAGAATGATGGTTCACACCGGATGTGCATTGATTATCGAGAGTTGAAAAAGTTGACGGTGAAGAACTGTTATTTCCTTCCATGGATTGTTTAACTCTTCGATGAACTTCAGGGTGTATCTTAGTTCTCCAAGATCAATTTTAGGTCAGGGTATCATCAGATGAGGGTTAGAGAGGAGGATGTGGAAAAGACCGCATTTCAGACTCGTTATGGTCATTATGAGTTTTTGGTGATGCCATTTGGTCTCACAAATGCGCTTGCAACATTTATTGATTTGATGAAGTGGTTATGCAGGCCGATACTCGATTGACCAATCATTATTTTCATTGATGATATCTTGGTGTATTAAAACACCAGGGATCAGGATGATGAGCACCTTTGAGAGCTCCTGGGTGTTTTGAGGGGAGAACGGCTATATGCGAAGTTCTGGAAGTGTGAGTTTTATTTTCGAGAGGTCTAGTTCTTGGAGCATCTCATCGACTAAGATGAGATTTTGGTCGATACGGCTAAGATCAAGACCGTGATGTAGTAGGAGGTTCTGAAGGTTCCTTTAGAGATAAGGAGTTTCTTGGGTTTAGCAGGATATTATAGGATATTTATTCAGGACTTCTCTAAGATCTTTGTACCCCTCACTCGTCTGACAATGAAGGGCATGGGTTTTCTTTGGGCCCCTGAGCAACAAGAGGCATTTGAGACTTTGAGGCGAAAGTTATGTGAGGCCACAATGTTGACCCTACCTGAGGGTGTTGAGGATTTTGTGGTATTTTATGATGCATCCATCATTGGTTTAGGAGCAGTGATTATGTAGCGTAAGAGAGTTATTGCTTATGCTTCACGACAGCTGAAGCCACATGAGATCCATTATCCGACTCATTATTTGGAGTTGGGAGCAATGGTAGGAAGTGTTGTACCCCAGTTTTTTGGGAGAGGTTGGTCATAGAGTCATGGGAAGGACTGGGGTATTATTTCAGAGGAAAAAGCTTATTCATCAAATTAGATAGAGATTGCAAACAAATCAGAGTCGGCAGAAGAGTTATGCCGACAAGCGACGATCTGAGTTGGAGTTTCTGGTCGGTAACATGGTTTTACTAAAGGTATCTCCTTGGAAGAGCGTAATACGATTTAGGAAGAGGGGCAACTTGCATCCTGATATATTGGGCCATTTCGAGTGATAACCGTTGGCAAGATAGCTTACATATTGGATTTGAAAAAAGGAGTCAGTCAAATTCATAACACCTTTCATGTGTCTTAGCTTCAGAAGTGTGTGGCTGATGATTCAACGGTTGTTCCTATGGATTATATTTAGGTTGATGATCGCCTAAACTATATTGAGAGACCAGTGATCATTTTGGATCAAAAGGCGAAGGCCTTGTGCAACAACGCGGTGTCTTTGTTGAAGGTCCAGTGGCAGCATCGGAAGGGTTCCGAAAGGATGTGGGAACCTGAGGCAGAGATGCATGAGCATTACCCTGAGTTGTTCATAATAGCAGAATTCAATGATGAAGTCTAGTTCAACTGGGGGAGAATTATAACATCTAAATATTAATGTATATTCATTTTAAACCCTAAGTATGAGACCTTATTTCATTTTAGACCTTGGATGTGAATTAATTGTTAAACTGGACCCAAATGGCATTTTCATAATTTTTGTTGTACAAACGTGGGGCGTAAGTGGCCAGAGTGCAAACCCTGATTTTTATGGTTTGGACCCTATTTAAGCATCATTGAGTCCTAAACTTACCTTCTTTCATCACTCTCCAACCCACCTTCATCCCCAAGTAAACCTTAATCCATTTTTAGAGCATTCTTGAACATTTGTGTGTGCTTTGGTAACCTTGAAAGAGAGAGGAATAAGAGAAGATCATCTTGGAGGAGTGGGACTCTTTGGATCTAGAATATCAACATCATTTGACATCATTTGGAGGAAAAACGCTCCAGACTTGATTAAGAGTTGTTTAGATCTTGTTTATTTATGAAATGGTGTTCTTTTCATCCCATAAGTTTGGTATTATGATTATGGATTACTCTAATCCATATAAGTTGTCATTTCAAACACTTTGGAGCATCTAGAAGCATAAAAATGTAATCTTGGTTTTTATATTCCTACCATTCATGAGTTATAAGATCTTAATGGGTTAAGTAGTTAGGGTTTTTTTAGGCACTTAATGGCCATGCAAGATTATAAAGTTGGAAACTTTATGGTTAACAATGTTAATTTAGGGTTGGATTTAGATTATAGAGAAAAGAGCTTAAGGAGTAAGCGCTTAATAAGAAAGGAATGAAGCCCCTTGTGAATGTTAGGCTTAGCCCAGGAACGCTTAGTGTTCGAGGTCAACCAGCTCGTTTTTGTTCAAGCTGTATACGCTGGGCGTACTCAACAATGTTGACCAAGTTTGACTTTCTGACTTTTTGAACTTTGACCAAGTTCGATCTAAGGGTATTTTTGGGTATTTTGAGTTACATATGATATCGGTCACTATTTGATGGACAGGTAACGGGGAGAGTTGAGATTTAGTGCAGAGACCTACTCAACTATTTGTTCAGACTGAGAGATGAATTTGCCTCACTGTACTTGTAGGTCGAAGGTACCAATGACAACCCATTATATTATATGTCCTGGTATAGAGGATGTTGATATGTTATAGTGATCTGTTAGATCGTTATCCTAGTAAAAAGGATGTAATATGCGGTAGTGATCTGTAGATCTGTCTGTTTGTCTGATGATTGGTTATATCTTTATCTTTTTGTTAGATATATGTTATATGTTTTATATATGAAGACATGGTATGGTTTGGTTGAGGTAGTACTGCTTTGTGCAGTAGCTAACAAACACGGGAGCAAGCCAGACGTAACCTGTTGGCCTGAAGGGCAAGCCAGACTTATGTTGTGTGCTCGGGAGCAAGCCGTATATGGATTGTGGGACTGAAGGGCAAGATAGAATCATATTGTAGGCTCAAGGTTAATCTGATTTGTTAGTTGTGGGGCCAGTACATGTTGTTATATGTTGTGTGTGTGTTGGTACTTTGGGGGAACTCACTAAGCTTTGGCTTATAGTTTAAGTTTATTGTCTTAGTTACTTCTAATGACCATGGCAAGATGAAGGCATGATCATGTGCATCCTTTTAGTTTTATGTTGTTTGGATTTTGGGATACTTTTATTACTAAATTACACTTTCGAAACAATGCTTTTGTAAACATTTATGTTTATGGTTTGTTTTTAAAAGTTAAAATTGATTGTGATTTTTGGGATATTACATTTGGAGACCCCTTTAGCTTCTGGAAATATTTAGAGTGGGGACTTAATAGTTTATGGACTGAAATCATTAAGAGGACATTTAGAATAAAGTCACGACGTGACACTGGAGGTGTTACGACATGACCAAGGAAAGGTCTCGTGGTTAAGGCTTTCTGTATTCTCACAACGTGACGAAGGATGGCTCATGTCGTGACTTATGTTGAGTGGGTTATCCGTGACTGAGTTGGCTGAGTTGGAGTGAGTTAAGTGGAATCGGATTGTGTGAGTCCTCATGACGTGACCAAGGGATGGTCACAACGTGAGGTTTGATGTTGAATTTGACCGTTGATTTTTTGGCTGAGTTGACTTTCAGTAAAATTCCTTGATTTGGAAGGAGAGCTAATAGTTTACCTTGTATGGATGTATAGGTGGTGTTTATCATCTGTATCCTCGACAGTGAGAGTCGTAACAATTGATCATCGTCTAATAGGTGAGTATTTTCAGTGTTCTTATGGGTCAAAGGCACCAATGTCAGCCCATTGGATTGTGTATTATGTTAGTTGTCTATTTGATACTTTCACGGAAGATCCTAGGGGTAGCCTGTGGCATTTGTATGAAAGACCATGTAATTAGCCTTTGACAATTGCATGAAAGACCATGGGGTAGCCCATAGAACTTGGATGTTAGACCATAGGGGTAGTCCATAACATTTCAAGGAAAGACTATGGAGGTAGCCCCTAACACTTGGTTGTAAGACCCTCGGGGTAGCCTATGACATTCCAAGGAAAAGACAATGGGGGTAGCCCATGACAATTGTATGATCGTATGTGGTATTTTGGGGAACTCATTAAGATTTGTGTTTACTGTTTTATGGTTTAATATTTTATGGTACTTCTTTTTCAAAAGGGAATTGTCCAACGTGATCGCACAACATCGCCCCTCATGATTCCAAATTTATGGCTATTTTGCTCTGATGATTTTGTTACACTGTATTGTGGTTGTTTTGAGGTATCTGATGTATGAATTTGATGATTTTTAAAATGAAAATTTTTATTAGTATCTTTAGGATGTTACAGATTGCTCACCATGAGGATCAATAGTTACAAATTTCTAAGACTAATACCAAACATGTAGAAAAGTATACATCGTAAATACAAAAATTAGAAGTGAGCAAAATTAAACCCGAAAACTAAAAACCGATAAAATCCGACAAAACTGAAACCATAACGAAAACCAAGGGTTTGAGTTTTTGAAAAACCGAAGATTTCAATTTAGGTTCGGTATAGTAAAACAGATAGAAACTGAACCAATTCTCGGCACCTACCATTTCTTGAAGTAAAAGACAAACAACATTGCGGTCGGGTGGTTTATTATGCACTTGATGTTTGAACAAGAGGGCGCTTGACGTTTGAACAAGAGGTATGAGGATGGATTCTCGACACCTACCCTTTCTTGAATTATTTTTCCAACAACATTGTACGTATCTTGTATCGTTGGAGGAATGCAAACCATCTCCCTTTTCATCCTTATATAATGATTTCTGATTTGTGATGTCTCATCTTAATCCCACATAGGTAATCGGATGGAACCTCACATCCTCTTGACACTTATGTCATGATATTTGAAGTCTAAGTTATCTAAATGTGTTCTAAACCTGTAAAACCGAGAAACCAGACACATCATTTTTTGTTTAGGTTTGAATTCAAATTATTAAAAACCGATCTTATAGGTTTGGATTCGATTTTAAGTCAAAACTTATCCAAACAAACCCATGCAATTATAAAAAATATATATATAATTTAATCTTTAAAAATAGGTATAAAAATATTTTAGAAAGGTTTTGCGGATCGGTGGGCCCCTACCACGAGGAGCAAAGGAAGGGATCTGTTCATATGATTGGTGGGTCCCAACAGTTTCGTGACCACAATTTCCTTATTGCCATTTCCATGTACAAAACACTGGGACCATCCCTTTGTCGTTATGTGCCCTTTTAAGTATATTCTTTACCTTCTAAATACCCCCATTCTGTAATCTATATTGGACGCACGTTAAAACTTTCTAATTTAAAGTATTTTGGTTTTAATGAAAAAAAAAATGATCGTCTAATCTTAATATTTACAAAAAAAAAAAAAAAAAAAAAAAAAAAAAAAAAAAAAAAACTATTGGTTATACTAACATTCTTTATATAAGTGTCGAAAATGATATTTCGGCAAAATATTATTTAAAATAAATAATCTTAACCAATTTGTAGTATATGTTACAAGGTTTTCGTACATATAAACACTGCCGAAATCCGAGTTATAACGAAGAAGTTATGACCCGTCGAAGTTTCGCAACGGAACCGGCACGATACCAGGAAATGTAAATAGTGAATTTACGATAGAGCGAGATTTAGTCTTAGCGATGTAAACGAAGGTTGTAGAATACGTTAACCTGAAAGCGTTCATAAAAAGACGCCCAAATCTGACTTCATATAAGGAAGTTATGATTTTTCGAAGTTTCGGATTAGCAGTGTACAGTTCGAAATTTGACTATTAGATTGAGCGGTTTTTAGCTGACACAACTTAAACGAGAATCGAAGATCCCGTTATTAGTAGGTTAATGATAAAAAGACAGACGAAAATGGACATCGAATGAAGAAGTTATGAGATTTTAACGGACCAATCGTGTCTCGGCCTGTTAAGAATATAACTTTAAAAGCCGACGATGTCTAAACGAAAGTTGTAAAGTACATCTCCACCTACGCGTGGATATAAATAACGACAAAAACGGAGTTCGTATGAACGAGTTACAAATTATAATAGCATATTTACGTATTAAAATAAAATATAAATTATATATACGTATACATACATACATATATATACATACATACATATATATATATATATATATATATATATATATATATATATATATATATATATATCATTAGAAAGGTATCGACGATGCGGTCATTATAAGACTAATGTTGAGTTCTTTCGATATTAGTTTAGTACAAATATCGTTAAATCTATTTAAAATAGTATTATAAATGAGTGTTTATTGTTTATATAACTAAAAGGTCATTAAGTAATTATGGAGGATGGTTTTTGAAAATGTAATTAGTATAAATAAGAGTCTTGGGCTCTCATATTTCTTGCACCATTCTCTTGATTCAAGAGTTTTTCTTTCTTTATCCCCCGAGCATTTCGGTCCCTCGTGATTCGACTTCTCTTTCTGTCGTTTTAGTATAGTAAGGTGAGCGCTGAAGCGCTGCACGAATCTTTGTTAGAAAGATTTAGCGACGAAGTTCTGCCCCTGCAGAGCCCGACTCCTTGCTAAAATCCTCTTGTAAGTAAGTTATGCTTACCTTATTTTAAATATAGTTTATATTTAAAATTAGTATTGTTATTATAAATTTATAATAAATATTTGAGTTATTATTATGACTTATATAAGTGTCGTTATAATATCTTTTTAACTACTCGTGGTACGAGGAATCTGATTTAAAGGGCCGCATAGGGTTGTTGGATTTTAGAAGTGCTATACTCCAAAATGGTCCTGCCCTCCGGTGTTTTATATCTGGCCCCTATTTGTACATAGTGGTTAGAAAATATTGTTTAAACGCTTATATAATAATAATAAGACTAATAATTAGTCACGGTAAATATTCGACTAAAATCTAGTGGTAACGATGCTAGGTTTCGTCGAAGGAAATTATTTTAAAGTAAACGAAACGTTGTCCGAGTACCGATTCACGACCTTCTCAGGTGAGTGCATAGTTACTTTCATCTTATACATAATTATGAAGTATTTTATATAAACTACGTGTTATGTGTACATATTATTTGAATACTTGTTGTATATGCTGGATGAATGATTTTTTATACATGTTTTTAAATGATTTGAAATGTATACGTATTTTAAATATACAAGTACGTTTGGTATGAGATGGGTAGATGAATGATGAGAGATAAAAGATAATGTGAGTAAATATTGGTAGCTATAGACTTAGTGCCTAACAAATAACATCGACAGCTATGGACTTAGAGCTTATTGGACAAACGCTGGTAGCTATGGACTTAGTACCTGTTAGGAATTGGTAGCTATGACTTAGTACCTATTAGATAAACACTGGTAGCTATGGATTTAGTACCCAACAACTATGGAGTTAGTGTTTTACGAACGAGCATTGACAGCTATGGATTTAGTGTCAGTCCTATAACTATGGAAGCAAAGGACTTCAGAATGAATGAATGCGGGATAGATGACTCTTAGGATAGATCCTTAAGAGTAAAGAATATAATGGGGATGGGTAATTGGGTCGATTGTTTGATTGTTTAAACAAAATAATTATATTATTGTGGGTTGAAAACCCTATGTACTCATCAGGTTTCCCAACCAGACCCACTCAGTTTATTTATATTACAGATGTTGAGATGAAGTCACATTACACTGAGAGATTAAAGAGATGTAGATCACTAGTGTAAATAAATGTAAGTTATGTTTATGCTTATGTTTCTGTATTGACGATGACATCCCAAATGTTTTAAAACGAATTAAAAATACTTTTCTTCGGAAATGCTTTGATAACGTATTTATCATGTTTTACTAGGAAGAAATTCCGCAACATTTTTATTAAAAGAGATACTCTGATTTTTATAAAACATAAACAAAATCGATCTTTTGTGGCCGTGAAAATGGGGATATCACATTAGCCGATGCCATCCTCAATCCTTGTCCGCCACCACCGATTCTTTGTTGCAGTCAGTGTTAACTTAGCTTGATGTTCATCTCCACTGATTATTTATTTATTTATTTTTTTTATCACCGGTGGGTTCATATGTTCCACCAACATCTTCTGCCTCTGAGTCTATTGTTGTCGAACAACAACTAGCCGGACGTTTGTATCTCAATTTTCACTAATGAACGGTCTTCTTTATGTTTGAGCTATCACAATATCAGGTCTATTTGTTTCTCCGTCATGCTTCTAGTTGGTGTTGTGTAAAGCTAAATATAAATTATAAAAAGCAATTATAACTAAATTGTATTTGTCCAAGTCTATTTAGGCTAGAAAGCAAAAGCAGAGACATATTAATAGATTTGTATTTGACAGCAAAACTTTGAAATCTGTACAATTAGAATTGCTTTCAATTTTGACTCTTTTTCATATTCATCTTCGAAATACTATTTTATTTGATAGATAATTTAGTTAGTTTATAATTATAATTATAATTTTAATTAAAAAATTTAGATAGTATATTGACAATCATGTCCGGTAAATGAAATTCTTTTCAGCATGTTTATTTTGTCATTTTATTAAGATGGACATCTGTAAGTTTAAATCCTAGATTCACTACTGTTAGAAATGTTGTTCATAGCTTTGGTGTTTTGGTTCTTATGCTGTGAACTGAATTTAGAATGTTTTATTATGTTAGTGTTTTATCAAATAATGTGAATCTAGTTTTTTTTTAAGTTGTTAATACATGGTTTATTAAGTTTTAAGTTGTGAATACATAATTTTTCATCAGTTTTAAGCTGTGAATACATGTTTTCTTGCTTATTTTTCTACTTACATCTATTATACATCTCTATGACACACTTTTTTTTTTTTTTGATAGTTTTTTTCTGTTAAACTGTGAATTTAATATTTTAATCCCTCATTTGTTGTTTGTTTTTGTTAATCTTGGTTTTAACTGCAATTAAGTTGTAAGTCCAAGTTTTTTTTTCTTATTTGCATATAATTGTTCTTCATAACTTAGGTTTTTTTGGTTTTTATGTTGTAAATTGAATTTTGAATATGTGTTATTATGTTAGTATGTGACAACCGTCAAATTTCAGTCAAGTTAAGTCAACAAGTCAACTCAATAGTACATGTATATTAGGCTTACACTATGTTTCCTAATGTGTAACTTGCCATTTTAATACAAAGTATCACTCGGAAGGTTCATATGTTCAAACATCAAAAACCCTAAATAGGGTGAATAACGTAACAACTCGATAAAACTCTATTACGTATCCTTAAGGGATGTATAACACTCATAACATGGCGCAGTGGAGTTTCTCCATTTTAACACTACGAGGCAAAACCCTAGCAAAGGCTACAAACAAAGTCTCTCTTAATCTCTCTCACTACATCTCTCTCTCTCTCTCTCCCAAATTTCTCCAAAATCTCTCCTAAATCTCTCTCAAACTTTTTCATGAACACCGACATCATCATATCCATTCCAAGGACGAAAACAACCTAAAACAGGGGTAGAAAACCCAAAAGAATCAGTCCAATTCAGAATTGGAGGCATGACTTCGGACCTTCTAAGGAACCGGGTAAAATCGCATTTCGGATCTCCATTAGCTTCAGAACTCGTTCACTTAAAAGGGTTCGCTTCAAAATCACCTGATGCTCTAGACATTCTCGCATGCTCTGGACATTCTCGCAGGCCCCGAACAATCTCACCTCAGAAAGCCTCGTAACCATGGAAGACCAAGCCGACTCCGAAAGACGCTGACTCCACACCCTGACTCTGGAAATTGAAGACTAGCTTCAGAATTTATCTTTTGGCTCCGGAAATGGCTTTTTGACTCCGGAACCTTCGCAGATCCGAACCCGATTTCGGATTTTTGACAATTTCGGACTTTTTCATCATTTTGAGAGATTTTGATGTCGGGATTTTCCTAAAACTCGTATTTTTCATAATTAAGACCCTCTAAACTCCTATTTTAGGCAAAATGTAAAGTTTAAAACATATTTTCATTCCTAAGTTATTATTATTTCAATCATCCACTTGGCTACTTGTGGTGACACGTGATAGCAAACTCTTACCCAAGGTGATAAATTTCTTTTACCAAGGCAAACATATTCACCATCATCTCACTCTTCCTTCATATATAAAGTATGAATTGGGATCCACTTCAAACCATTTCCAATAGAAAACTTCCCTTCCATTTTCTCCCAAATATCAAGCCTTATTTTCCTCTCAAAATTTATCCATCAAGTACCCCCCTGAAGCATTTTTCCGTCAAGATTTTCTTAAAGATCATAGTAAGCCCCCTTATGATCTAGTGTTATTACTGATATGGTAGTGTTTATCCTCATCCAATAACATGATGATTGTCAAATTTTAAGATATTACTTGATTTTGTGAAAAACTAATTGTTTGTAAAATTTGGATCATTTTGATATATGAGTTGAATTAGGTCAAATTAGTTAAAGATAAAATTACTTGACTATATTATTAGTTAAAAAGTTTGATCTAAAGAGTTCATGAAAACTCCATAAGTTATAGATATGATAAGTTTCACCCATAAATCAAATTAACTCCTAAAGTTATGAATTCCAAGAGTATTGGAAGGTTACAAAATTTGATCTAAATGTCTTTGAAGAGTTTCATAAATTACCCTTAAGTTATGGAACTTCGAAAGTCTCTTTTATGGAATTCTAAAAGTTTTGAAGAGTTACAACACTTGCCCTCAAGTTTTGGAATTTAAAATTTGATCAAAAAGGTTTTAATTGTCAAATAGTAAATACTAAGCCTTTTGACTTCGTAACTTAACTTTATAATTTAAAGTTTTACTTATGGCTTTGTTAATAATTAATTAAAATATTAATTAAAAGAGTATTAATAAGTTCATAGTTATATGGTTTGAGTTTAGTTAAATTAAAAGTCTAGTTTAATTAATGGATTAAGCCACCTAGTATTTCAAATGTTTAAAATACACCCTTATACTATATAATATTAAAAGTTTAATGTATTATATATGTATAATTAAAAAGTCAGTCTTACCATTAGTAGGCCTCATTCATGAAGCTGGTCTATAATGGTGTTTAAGGAAGCGGCCTATAAAATGACCGCCATTAGGTATACATTATTACCCACCACACCCTTGACCAGGAGGGTCATTAGCTGAATAGGTTTGACAGGACATTTAAATCCTCATTAAAAGTATAATGAAAAACTAAGTAACTAAATAATTTTAAATTCCCAATATTAGTTACTTAGGAAAATTTGAATTTTATGCTAACCCATGAAATTGCACTTTTCACCTTCTTAAGTCGTTAGTGGAGCATGTGTGGTTAACCGGCACACTAATTTGTTGTTAACAAGAGTAGCAAAGGGTATCTTGATGTTAATCATGGATGAGAGAATACGAACAATCTAATACGCAGGGACAAGGTTTGAGAACTCAAACCTTGAGTGAATGCTTAAGATCAATTTCTGCTTGCTAATAAATGTTCAAGTCAAGCCTGGAAAGACCAATCAAGTCTTAGATAATGTGTTCAACAAATGATCAAGCCCTTAAATGAGAAATGAGAATAAATGATCAAAGTAAAGATAATAAATGAAGAACAAGAAGAATGTTTGAAAGAAGTTTGAAACAACTTAGTAAAATCCAAAAGTTGAGTGAATGATCCGTCATTGACTTTGCATTGAAAGCTCCTATAAATATGTCACACCGCAAAACCGGAACGGTGGAAACGTTCGGGGGTGGAGGACATCATGTTTAGTATCCCAAGACATGCATCATAGTAAGCAAAGTAATGAACAACCATTTCATTAGAAAGAAAGTGTTTACAATGTGTGTGTTTACAAAACATAGAATACAAAAGCAAATAACAAAATAAGACTTGGAGTTATACTACTCCATCTTCTGAATTCCCAATGCGAGTACATGTCTACTAGTTTCCTGAGAATACAAGTTATTTCAAAGAGTTTATCAGCAATTAAGCCGGTGAGTTCATAAAATTTTAGTGATGTATGTAAGTTGTAGCAAGTTGTTGTAAAATGTAGTAAGTTGTAAGTTATGTTTAGAAAAGTTCGCCTGTTCCTCCTAAAAATCTCCTATTTCCTACTTTGATGAAAGATAAGTAAAAATGACTCTACAATCCTTTCTATTAGTACTAAATGGATAGAAGTCATATAAAACTCAGAATAAACAAGTAATCAATTGTGTGTATATGCCCTAAGCCCACAACCAAACAAGGAACAGGGAATGAGGCGGATGAAACACATCTCATTGGTTGATACATCCTTGTTGTATATAACCCTGGTGTATTTCCTTGGTACTCACGGAGTTGATTGTAATAGTTCCTTTATAATTTATGAAAACATTCTTTAAGAAAACCCTTATTTCTTATAATAAAATAGTAACCATAGTGGTTCCTTCTATAATGACTTAGTTTATACTAGCTCTATATAATATAATATCGAACAAATAGTTATTTTTGTGAATCTGCCCTAAGCCCACAACCAAACAAGGAACAGGGAATGAGGCGGAAGGCACACATCCAACTATCTATTGGGTATTAATTATATATAACCTTCAGTGTATAAACTAAGGTATTATAAAGTTAACTACCTAAGGTCCTTTAAAATGATGATTTAATAAAATAGATTAAACCCTTTACTGGTAAGTTTCTATTTTTGTATAACCAAAGTTCTGATTTGAAAAGTATGTTTTGTACTAGAATATTGTGCATTGAATTTGTGTCCTATGACCTGACCCATAGCTGGTACCCCTTATGATGACTTAATGTATACAGAACATATATATATATATATATATATATATATATATATATATATATATATATATATATATATATATATATATATATATATATATATATTGAATGGATAATAGGCTGGGTGAATCCGCTCTAAGCCCACAACTAAACATGGAACATGAAATGAAGTAGAAAGCATACATCCTATTACCTATCAAATATTACTAATATATATCTCTTGATCTATACAGTAAGGAATCATAAGGTTAGCATTATGGTCCCTTTGTACTGGATGAACTAGACCCGACTGTTTCGTTTGTCGCTTGTAAAAATATAAGTTTTCCCTAGTTTATAACTATATTGACTCGAAAATAGTATGCATTAACTTTAAAGTGGAACTGTCACTTTATGAAAGTAATGGGAAAGTATAAGTACTCAGTTGTGTTATAAAATGACACATTGGACATACTAGTTACCTTAAACATATGTGTTTTATTAAGGTCATAATGTGATGGCTAGTTCCCATACTATACGCTCTCCATGTCAAAAGATTATGGGAACCAAACACGACTTGGCAAACCAGCGGTTGCATCGTGAACATCGACATTAAAATTATATGATCATGCATACCCAATATAACTATCACCTTTTATTTAGAACAATGCATTAGTGATTCATTGGTATAATTAGATCCAATAGTTGTCCTATGCTATAGCACCTTATTATGTTTGTGATGTTATAGGATCTTAGTATGTTCATTCTTTTATCATGTATTGTATCTTCTTCCCTATTTATGTTTATTGTGTGTTCTCTTATGTTATCGTGTATTGTATCTAGTATGAACTGACTCTCTAAACTATACCCATTATAGTTTACTAGTGTTTAACTTGAACTGTTGTAACAACGTAAAATTTCCAATTTAATTTTTCATTTTCAAACCACAAAATGTATAACATATCAAAATCTCAATCCATAACAACGGTGTTTTCAAAACAAATCCCAAGATCTTTCTAACATGAACTCCATCGGTGTGGGTGTGTACAAGTCAAGCCTTCGCCTTCCCACGGTTCTCACTGGTACCTGAAACATCAAACACAAAAACTGTAAGCATAAATGCTTAGTGAGTTCCCCAAAATACCACATATCACAAATACGCCACTCAAGGCTACACCCGACCCTCCGGTCAAGATGTCTCAGCGGACCCTCCAGTCCCGTCATAGCTCGTTGGGCCCTCCGGCCCGGTCAGAATCGTTGGACCCTCCAGCCTGGTCTATATAACCATACAGCATACAAATAATACATAGCAAAAAATCTCTAAGACAACACATAAACTCATACATAGCACATGAGACCCTCTGGTCAACTCAAAGTACCTACTTAAGGTAATGAATAGTGAGAAGAATCACCTTGCGTATCTCGGTAACTCGTAAATCTCGTAACTACTAGTGCTCGATCTCCGGAGCTATTGTCCTCCTACAACACAAGCATATCTCTGCTTAATACCACCTTGACCCAGGCTGACTAACACTACGAAGTTAAACTAGTCAACTCTGGTCAACGGTCAACGATTGACCCAACTAGCCGAGTCTCGCGTGGACTCACCGAGTCCCTACGGGAACCCGATCCCTCTGAATCTCTTCCAACTCACCGAGTCACTCACCCAACTTGGTTACTCAGCCCCTGGTTCGCAATCACTGAACAACCCGCACCAACTCGCCGAGTCTGGGAGTGGACTCGGCGAGTGTATTCCATGCACAACCCCAAACGACCTTCTGAGCTCAGATCCAATCTACTAACTCATAGATCCAGTCCCCTTAAGCTTATTGACCATGTAAATTCTAAGTCTTGGTGCTCATTAAGCATCAAATAGCTCATTAATGGTGTTTTAGCCTCAAATACATTGATCCCAACCCAAAACCTCCATGGATGCATATAAAGCTTGGGCAAAGAGGTGCTCTAAACCTCTATGGGTCCAGATTCAGAGCCATAACTCGCCAAGGGACCATGAGGATACTAGATCTAGCCACAAATGGGTTCAAAAGCCCTAAATCTATATGAACATCACAATAACAAAGAAGAATTCGAAATGGTACCTCAATTGTGATGTCCTGGACCTCAGTTCTTCAAGAATCCACCCCTCTTTTGCTTCCTCTTGGCTAGATCTCCTCTTCCCTTGCTAGACAATAACTCCAAGATTAACAATGGCTCCTTCCCTGACTTGAATCACTCAAATGCTCTAGGATCTCACTCTGGGGACTGATGAGTGCAAATGACAGCCATAAGGCCCTTTAAATAGGCCTCAAACCCGAGAAATTAGGGTTTCATTAAACAGCGCAGACTCACTGAGCCCATCAAGGCGACTCGCCGAGTCTGGGCATCAATCCGGGTGAAAAATCGCGTCTCAACTCGGCGAGTCTACGCAACAACTCGCCGAGTCCTTCCATAAACCTCAAAATAAAAAGAATAATTAATATACCTGAAATCCCGGATGTTACAATTCTCCCCCACTAGAATCCGACTTCGGCCTCGAAGTCTCATTCCTGAAATAGCTCTGGATGCTGCTCCCGCATCTCCCGCTCCGGTTCCCAAGTCAACTCGGATCCCCTCCGATGCTGCCACTGAACCTGTACCAGAGGCACTTCCTTGTTCCTCAGAACCTTGATCTTCTGATCCACAATCGCAACCGGTCTCTCCGCGTAGTGCATGCTCGCATCCACCTGAATGTCCTCTAACAGCACCACTGCCGACTCGTCGGCAATACATTTCCTCAACTGCGATACATGAAAGGTATCATGGATCTGCCCCAACTCAGCAGGTAGATCCAACCGGTAGGCTAGCCTGCCTACCCTAGTAATTACCCTGAAGGGTCCAATATACCGGGGTCTCAACTTGCCCCTCTTCCTGAATCGTATCACTCCTTTCCAAGGAGAGACCTTTAGGAGCACAAGGTCACCAACCTGAAACTTGAGCTCGGATCGACGCCTGTCCGCATAACTCTTCTGGCGACTCTGCGCGGTCAAGAACCTCTGCCTGACCTGCTGAATCTGCTCGGTCGTCTGGAGTACAATCTCCGTGCTACCCATCACCCGCTGCCCCACCTCTCCCCAGCAGATGGGGGTGCGACACCTCCGCCCATACAACAGCTCAAAGGGTGGCATACCAATGCTCGAATGATGATTGCTGTTGTACGAAAACTCTGATAAAGATATATAGGTGTCCCAGCTCCCTCCAAAATCCAAAACACATGCTCGGAGCATATCCTCAAGCGTCTGAATCGTCCGCTCGCTCTGTCCGTCCGTCTGCGAGTGGTATGCGGTACTGAAATGCAGTCTCGTACCCAACTTCTCATGAAACTTCTTCCAAAACCTGGAAGTAAAACGTACATCCCGATCTGAAACAATCGACATCGGAACCCTATGCCGCGATACCACCTCTCTCACATATAATTCCGCCAACTTCTCCGCATAAGAGCTCTCGCTGATGGCTAGAAAATGAGCGCTCTTCGTCAGTCTATCCACGATCACCCAAATCATCAACTCCCCTCGCAGTCCGTGGCAATTTGGTGATAAAGTCCATGGTAATCTGTTCCCACTTCCACTCGGGAATCTCCAGCGGCTGTGTGACCACCCTAAATCTATTCCCGTTACAAATCCCATTTTCACTAACGGAATACGTTAACGTACGTTATTTTATGTAATATTTGGAATCATTAATATCCGAATATCTAATTTTATGCATGTCCTAATATCATTATAAGTAATATAACTCATACGTGTTAATCTAGTTTAACCTAATAGAGTTGTATTACTATTTCAACCACTTCACCCGGGTAAAAAGTTTTAACCCCGTTAAACTTTAGCATCGGGTAGCCGTGTATCGGGTACAATACCCGAGACATATAAAAACACTTGAACACTTCAATTGGACTCTTTTACCACAATCACACCTCTCATTCACTACTTTCTCTCTCTAGACCCGAAATCGACTCCAAATCCGCAAATTTCCGACTTCCAAACGTAAGGATTCATCCCCTAACTTAATCTAATCATACTTTACTGCTTTTAGAGTCCAAAATCATGAGAATCAAGGACCGTAAAGGAGTTTACGGCCTAAGAAGCTCCTTAGGCCGTAAACCCCCAAAATCATGCCAAAGATCAAGTTTTTCCTCATGTTAAGCTAGTATACTAATTAAGGCATGTATCTAGAAGGGTTTGGACACTAAAACACATGGATTAGACATGTAAAAAGGAGTTTACGGCCCAAGCATGTGCTTAGGCCGTAAACACCTCAAACACCCCAAAAACACTTGTTTAATGCCCCAAAAACTCATCTAGGGTGTTTGGCAATTTAGACTTGACAACAAGGAAGGCTTAAATGCATCAAACAACATCATTTGATGGCAAAAAGAGGAGTTTACGGCCAAGGCTAAGCTTGGGCCGTAAACACCCATATTTTTGTGTCAAACAAGTCCCAAAACCCCTCAAATGCATGTAAGGATTTTAGCTAAGGCCTTTGGAAGTGTGTTGTACCATTAAACTTCACATTTGGACACAAAATGAAGAGTTTACAGCCAAGGGTGTTCTTGGGCCGTAAACTCCCCAAATATATATGCCAAATTGTCCCAAACTCACTATATGGCCTTCTAGAATTTATCTAAGGTGTATGAGACTTTGTTGTACCAATAAAACATACATCTTGAAGGGTTTACAAGAGTTTACGGCCCAAGAATAAGTCTTGGCCATAAACTCCCCAAAAATGTCACAAATTATGATGTTTAATCCCTTAAAATAGTCTAAGACACATACCACTAAATCAAGGAGGTGAAATAAGACCTTAAACATACACTTTGGAGTGCCACAAGAGTTTACGGCCAAACCTAGGGGGTTTACGGCCGTAAACTCCCAAAGGATGGCTTTTGGGCCATAAACTCCAAGGGAGTGAGCTCGTGGACCCTCCCGTAAATCATTCATGACCTTGTACCACTCCCGGGAACCCCTTCTAAGCCTTAAAACCCCGAAAACGATGCTAGAATGTCCAAATACTATAATGAAAAGCATAAGATAATTAACTTCTTGTAAAATACATATTTCATATGACATTAGGGTCCTAGGAGGTGCTCAAGAGGTTATTGGGTACCAAACGCTCAATCGACACTATTACCCGATTTACCCGATTTCCGCGATTTCAGGTGAGTTCATACCCCTTAATGAACCTTTCAAATGTTTTACATGTTTTAGGGGGGAGATACAAGTTGAATATACATGTTTATGAAAAGTTATACAAAACTATTTTTCAGATTTCAGAGTTAATCACATGTGATTCACAATCTGTAGTTCAAATCACATGTGATTTATCACTATGCTTTATAAATAAGTCAATTGTTTTCAAAACTATCTTGGATTAACAAACAAGTTTTAAATGTTCCTTTCGTACAATACTTTTGTTAAATAAAACTCTTTATTAGAATGTAATCATACTAATATATTTATATAAGTAAGACTTGAAAGACTTAGGACCGATAACTCGCCTTATTTCCTGTTTCTTGTTTGATTGTGGACTTAGGGTAGTAGTTATCCATCCGATTGTCATTGATTTCTTAATTATATATCTCATATATTAGTACAGATTATGAGTACTTCTTAATTCATTAATTACCTGAATCACTACTTGATTTGAACCACATACACTAAATTAACTATAATGGGTATAGTTAAGGACTCTATCCCTAGTTTCCACTATTACCCTACACTACTATAATTCTCTATATTATGAAGCAATACACTAATAAGAGAATACAATACAAGTTATACGAAAGATTACTACACTATAATACAAGAGAATGCTCTAATCATGAGATAACTCACTAATCCACTACGGGATACTCTATACGCTATTCACTATGCCCGAAGTTTTCCGACAGGAAGACGACACTATATGTATAGATCTATACGGGGCAGACGCTATTACATCCCGACTGATAACTTCAGTCCGAGCCGCTCAGGCCCAGGGATGCTTTTACTCTACTACACTATGCATGACTGGGAAGGTCATGGGAGTTCGCTATTACTCACACTATTGGGAATATACTAGAAAGACACTATAACCGCACTAAAATACTAAAAGAAAGATGAAGTAATATCCCGAAGTAAATAAGTATCTAATACTAAAGGATGCTGCACCACTATTACATACTCTAAGAATAACTCACTATATTACATTACTTAATGGCGAGTCACTATTACACTTCTATGATAAATGATATTCATAGATAGAAGCAACAGATTTCTTAAAGATTTTCATTTACTATGCAGTTCTGGAAAATATGGGATTTTCTAGGATTCATCACTATTTATGATTTCAAACTTCAGTTTTCGTAATAATGACTCTAATGCTTTTTATACAAGTACTCACACTAAAACTCTTATGAACTCACCAGCTTTATGCTGATATTCTTTTCAAAATAACTTGTATCTTCAGGTCAAAGATAGACAGGTACAGCAGCAATTTTTGGAGAAGATGGAGGATACAAGACCCATCTCTTATTTTTGTTTACTTTTGGTGTTTGTCAAACATTACAAAACACACTTGTAAATACACTTACTATGTAAATGAAATGGTTGTATGATTCTTGTTTTTACTATTATACAATTGTGATGATACTGTACACTACGTCATCCACCCCGAAACGTATTCCGCCGTTATCGGTTTTGGGGTGTGACAGATTGGTATCAGAGCATTGTTTATAGTGAATCAATTATATCAACCTATAAAAGATATACGAACTATAAACACTTCGGGACTAAAACACTCTGACCAAGAATATATACTGTTAAGTATCTAAAAGATTTAACTAAGTATATATACACACATCACTATAAAACACAGAATTCAGTATCGTCCTAGAACAAAACAAAAGTATTAAGATTGTTGGATAGCACAATTGAGCTTAGAGACATATAGTCACATTTAGGGGGATGTAGCCTGATCAACTACGTCTTCCTGGGAGTGACTAGCATGTGCCTAAGTTTGGTTGTGATATTGCAACAAGTCTAAAACTTACCAACACTACCACAATAACGTTAACATTAGAATACTATAGGAGTATTCTGTACCTCTAAAAACATACATCTGTGAGAACTAAAAAGGGTCGTTACTGATGGAGCAATAGTCGCTAAATGGATACTTTCCGGTTACATGTGACTAGGGCGTTATAGACTTAGAATCTGTGATCTTTGCTTTACTTCCTGTTCCTTGTTTGGTTGTGGATTTAGAGTTAGGGTCACTTATTCGACGGACTATCCTGCCCCAATCACATGTAATTAGTATGCATTATGCAAGTATTGGTCCAACTCGTGACGACCGTCTTATACGTAATTTAGGTTAGTACGCCTATTAACCTTCTTTTCCCCTTTTCTCGCATAGATACCATGGTTGGCTTCCACCCTCCAGGCGACCCGTACTACCCAAACCAGGGTAATGGGGGATGGCTCAGTGAAGAGTCGGATAATGATCACCCAATCCCCTTGGATGACCACCGAGTAGAAGGCTTTCCGGATAACTCCGACTCTGAGCCAGAAGTTAATAACCTACCCCCTGGAGTCCCAAACCCCAACCCCCGTCCGACATTTCAGGGCCCCACTCCTACGTGGGCCATATCCTTGCGCAGATGGAGCGAAGAGCAGGGTCAGCCCACGCCATACAATGGAGACCGAAGTTTCTACACCATAAACGAAGGTGGATCAGCAGATCAGGTTCTGCCCATCATGATCCGAAGGATTGCCAGGAATGTCGAGCAAGGTCAAGCTGCAATAGGTCGAGTTGTGGAAGTGGATGCCAACTCAAATCTCAACACAGTTCGCATCCGCCAACTCGAAGAAGCCATGGACATGACAAGGAGGACTAACGATGCTCTGCAGCACCAGCTGGCTGCATCCCGAGCTGAAGTTAGAGAACTCCGTGCACGCCAAAGGACTCATGATCGACACCTTCAAGAAGTTATGCGTCAGCTAGCAGAACTGAGAATTCACTCGACAAGTAACCGTCGCCAGTAGAAGACGTCTAGTTACCTCTATCTTTTGTTTAATGGATTAACCTATCCACTCTATGTTCCGTAGATCTATTATCTGTAAACATTCCTAGCTTGAAAGTACTCTAGTCAAACCTCTAAACTGCCAAACCTTTTCTCTATGGTATGATGTAAGACCTATTGCTAGGTCAAATTTTCATGAACTTGTGTTGCATCATGAATACCAATATATTGGCAGTTGATTTCTCTATTGCTATAACTCTCATCTTGATCTTGGATTATGTTGATTTAGTCCACGAAACACTCTATTTATATTCGCAATAGGCCCTTACTATTGCTATCATTTCTATACTTCTTCCAGTAAAGGATGCCTCCACGAAAGCGTCCCGCCGGAGGAAGACCTGCAACTCAAACCCCTACTCCACCACCCCCTCATCCACAGATCGATCCGGTGTTATTTCAAACAGCGGTAACTGCGGCCGTGACAACAGCCATGGCCCAAATGAATTCTGGGGATGCGAGCGGTGGTAACTCCAGGTTCGGTGAAGTCCATCATCGAGTGCAGGGATGTACTTATAAGGATTTCATGAACTGTAAACCCACCTTCTTCGACGGTACCGGAGGAATTCTGACATTATCCCGATGGTTCGAAAGAACCGAAGCGGTGTTTGAGATGTGCTCTTGCCCCGAGGAGAGCAAAATCAAGTTCGCTACCGCTACCCTTACCAACAGGGCCTTGACATGGTGGAACGGCCATGTTAGTTCACTTTCCTTGGTCACAGCCAATGCTATGGGCTGGGACACTCTGAAGGACCTCATGAGAGGAGAGTACTGCCCTAGGGGCGAAATTCAGAAACTTGAGGAAAAACTCTGGAACCTCAAGATGAAGGGGGCCGATATAATAGCTTATACGGCCAGGTTTTGCGACTTGGCAGCTATGTGCCCCAATATGATCCCTACAGAGAACAAGAAGATTGAACGGTACATCTAGGGTTTAGTGCCCCCGTATCAAGGAAATGTTGTAGCTTCACGCCCTACAACTTTTGATAGTGCCAAGGAATTGGCCCAGAGTCTGATCAATCACGAAATCCCCTTCACTCCGGCGACAATAACCACTGCACCACCCGCTTCATCTGACAGAAAGAGGAAGCGATGGGATAAGATGAAAGGCAAGAAAATTCAAACCTCCTCAAAGGACCAACAAATTGTGGCGGTCCATGCTGCCACCACCCCGACTACTCCAGCTGCTCCAGCCCCACCAAAAGCTTACAGTGGAAACTTGCCCAAGTGTCTCAAGTGCCCTTTCCACCACAACGGCCCCTGCCGTGAACTGCAGTGTTCCAACTGCGGTCGAAAAGGCCATACTGTCCGATTTTGTAAGGCCCCTCCCAAACCTATCACGCAGGTTCCTGGTACGGGAGTGACCCCAACTTGTTATGGCTGTGGAGAGGCGGGCCATTTTAAGAGAAACTGTCCAAAGACCACAAATGCTGGAGGAACTGGAAGGCTACTCGCTATCGGTCACAATGAAGCGGTAGCAGATCCCACAGTAGTCACGGGTAGGTTTCTTCTCAACAACTCCTATGCCTGTGTCTTATTTGATAGTGGTGCAGAAAGAAGCTTCGTAAATCATAACTTTAAACACTTACTCAAACAAACCCCTCAACCACTAAAAGAAACATTCGTCGTAGAAATGGCTAATGGAAAAACAGAAAGCTCTAGCGAAATCTACATAGGGTGCACTCTTATGTTAGACGATCACTCATTCCCAATCGATCTTATGCCAGTCTCAATCAAAAATTTCGATGTCATTGTTGGTATGGATTGGTTGAGTCTCCATTGCGCCGATATCCTATGTTCCGACAAAGCCATTCGCCTGAACCTTCCAAATCATGAAACCCTCTTGATATATGGAGATAAGTCGAGTACGAGCCTTCGTATCATCTCCAGTGTTCAGGCTCAGAAATACTTACGCAAGGAGTATCGCGCCTTTCTTGCCCATGTCGCCGACACTAACCAGAAATCGAAAGATCCAAAAGACATTCCTGTAGTATGAGACTTCCCTGATGTCTTTCCGGAGGATCTTCCCGGCCTACCTCCCAAACGTCAGATTGAGTTCAGAATCGACCTAATTCCAGGAGCTACCCCCGTAGCTAAGTCGCCCTACCGTCTAGCGCCCGCCGAAATGCAAGAACTATCTGGCCAACTCAACAAACTGCTCAACAAGGGCTTTATAAGACCGAGTTTCTCACCTTGGGGAGCTCCGGTCTTGTTCGTGAAAAAGAAAGACGGATCGTTTCGGATGTGCATCGATTATAGAGAACTCAATAAACTCACGGTTAAAAATCGCTACCCTCTCCCTCGTATCGACGATCTGTTTGATCAACTACAAGGAGCAAGTTACTTCTCCAAGATTGACCTTAGATCTGGGTATCATCAGTTACGGGTACTCGAGGAAGATGTTCCGAAGACAGCTTTCCGAACCCGCTACGAACACTTTGAGTTCGTAGTGATGCCCTTTGGACTGACCAACGCCCCCGCAGTATTCATGGACTTGATGAATAGAGTGTGTCGTCCATACCTGGATCAGTTCGTCATCGTCTTCATTGACGATATCCTCGTTTACTCTCGGAACGAGGAAGAACACAAGGATCACCTACGACAAGTCTTGGAAACATTGCGATCCGAAATGTTATATGCGAAGTTCTCTAAGTGCGAGTTCTGGATCCGAAGAGTCGAATTCTTAGGTCACGTGGTTAGTGAAGAAGGAATTCATGTGGATCCCTCCAAGATTAAAGCTATTGAGAACTGGTCAGCACCGAAGACGCCTACGGAAATTCGTCAATTTCTAGGCCTCGCTGGCTACTACCGTAGATTCATTCAAAACTTTTCTCGGATTGTGAAACCTCTCACTATGCTGACACAGAAAGGAGTACCGTTCGACTGGGAGGAAAGACAGGAGAAGGCATTCCAAACCCTGAAGCGAGCCCTATGCACCGCACCAGTATTATCCCTTCCCGAAGGGACAGAAGATTTTGTCGTATACTGTGATGCATCCAACCAGGGACTCGGTTGTGTCTTGATGCAACGGGGTAAGGTTATCGCATATGCCTCGAGACAGCTAAAGACCCATGAGGCGAACTACACTACGCACGAGCTCGAGTTAGGAGCGGTTGTTTTTGCACTAAAAATCTGGAGACACTACTTATATGGGACGAAGAGTGTGGTATACACTGATCATAAAAGCCTCCAACACATAATGAACCAAAAAGAACTCAACATGAGGCAGCGTCGATGGGTCGAACTACTTAAGGATTACGACTGTGAAATTAGATATCACCCGGGAAAAGCCAATGTAGTAGCAGATGCACTGAGCAGGAAGGAGTATACTGGTCGAAAGACCAAGTCGTTGACGATGACTATTCATTCACATCTCTCCACGCAGATCAAAGAGGCTCAGCTGGAAGCCTTAAAGCCCGAGAACGTGTTGGGAGAATCTCTACGTGGAATGGATAAAAATTTGGAGGTAAAGGGTGACGGAGCCTACTACTTCATGGACCGAATCTGGACTCCACGCCATGGAGGTTTTAGAGATTTGGTTATGAGGGAAGCGCATAACACTCGCTACTCCATCCACCCAGGTTCAGATAAGATGTATCTGGATCTCAAAAAGCTATACTGGTGGCCAAACATGAAAGCAGAAATCGCCACATTTGTGAGTAAGTGCCTCACTTGTGGGAAAGTCAAGGTTGAATATCAAAAGCCATCAGGACTTCTCCAACAACCTGAGATACCAGAATGGAAGTGGGAGCGGATCACAATGGACTTTATAACCAAACTTCCCAAGACAACGGGTGGATTAGATACTATTTGGGTCATTATCGATAGGTTAACTAAGTCCGCACATTTCCTACCCATCAAGGAAATGGACAAGATGGAGAAACTCACAAGAACATAC
This sequence comes from Lactuca saligna, assembly GCF_052625555.1. Classification (NCBI taxonomy): domain Eukaryota; kingdom Viridiplantae; phylum Streptophyta; class Magnoliopsida; order Asterales; family Asteraceae; genus Lactuca; species Lactuca saligna. Next base: position 205,028,123 of record NC_136421.1, read on the forward strand.
ATTAAAGAAATAGTACGACTACATGGCGTCCCTATCTCTATTATCTCAGATAGAGATAGTAGATTCACCTCTAGGTTCTGGCAATCGTTGCAAGAAGCACTAGGGACGAGGCTGGACATGAGTACAGCCTACCATCCGCAGACCGACGGACAGAGTGAGAGGACGATTCAAACCTTAGAGGATATGCTGCGAGCTTGTGTAATTGACTTCGGTAAGTCATGGGACACACACTTACCTCTTGTGGAATTTTCTTATAATAATAGTTATCATACGAGCATCAAGGCAGCCCCATTCGAAGCCCTCTACGGCCGCAAGTGTAGATCCCCTATGTGCTGGGCTGAGGTGGGTGACACTCAACTAGCTAAAGGAAGAGTTCCTGACAGCTCTCTCACTGGTCCGGAGGTCATTCGAGAAACGACCGAGAAGATTGTACAGATATGCGAACGACTTAGAGCCGCTAGGGATCGACAGAAAAGCTACGCCGATAAACGAAGAAAACCCTTGGAATTCCAGGTGGGAGATCGAGTCATGTTGAAGGTCTCACCCTGGAAGGGCACGATGTGCTTTGGAAAGCGTGGAAAGTTGAACCCAAGGTACATAGGACCTTTTGAGATTCTCGCTAGAATCGGCCCCGTAGCTTATAAACTCAACCTACCTCACGAACTAAGCAACATACACCCTACCTTTCACGTCTCTAACTTGAAGAAATGCCTATCACACGGGACACTCGTAATTCCCCTTGACGAGATTGAGGTCACTGAGAGCCTCAACTTCGTGGAAGAACCTGTTGAGATTATGGATCGAGAAGTAAAACGAACGAAGCAAAGCCGTATCCCAATTGTGAAAGTTCGGTGGAACGCCAAACGAGGACCGGAATTCACTTGGGAACGCGAAGACCAAATGAAACTCAAATACCCCCATCTCTTCACGTAGTTGTACTGTAACTCTTATATGTATGAATTCTAAAATTTTGGGACGAAATTCCCCTAACGGGGGGATGATGTGACAACCCTAAATCTATTCCCGTTACAAATCCCATTTTCACTAACGGAATACGTTAACGTACGTTATTTTATGTAATAGTTGGAATCGTTAATATCCGAATATCTAATTTTATGCATGTCCTAATATCATTATAAGTAATATAACTCATACGTGTTAATCTAGTTTAACCTAATAGAGTTGTATTACTATTTCAACCACTTCACCCGGGTAAAAAGTTTTAACCCCGTTAAACTTTAGCATCGGGTAGCCGTGTATCGGGTACAATACCCGAGACATATAAAAACACTTGAACACTTCAATTGGACTCTTTTACCACAATCACACCTCTCTCTCACTACTTTCTCTCTCTAGACCCGAAATCGACTCCAAATCCGCAAATTTCCGACTTCCAAACGTAAGGATTCATCCCCTAACTTAATCTAATCATACTTTACTGCTTTTAGAGTCCAAAATCATGAGAATCAAGGACCGTAAAGGAGTTTACGGCCTAAGAAGCTCCTTAGGCCGTAAACCCCCAAAATCATGCCAAAGATCAAGTTTTTCCTCATGTTAAGCTAGTATACTAATTAAGGCATGTATCTAGAAGGGTTTGGACACTAAAACACATGGATTAGACATGTAAAAAGGAGTTTACGGCCCAAGCATGTGCTTAGGCCGTAAACACCTCAAACACCCCAAAAACACTTGTTTAATGCCCCAAAAACTCATCTAGGGTGCTTGACAACAAGGAAGGCTTAAATGCATCAAACAACATCATTTGATGGCAAAAAGAGGAGTTTACGGCCAAGGCTAAGCTTGGGCCGTAAACACCCATATTTTTGTGTCAAACAAGTCCCAAAACCCCTCAAATGCATGTAAGGATTTTAGCTAAGGCCTTTGGAAGTGTGTTGTACCATTAAACTTCACATTTGGACACAAAATGAAGAGTTTACAGCCAAGGGTGTTCTTGGGCCGTAAACTCCCCAAAAATATATGCCAAATTGTCCCAAACTCACTATATGGCCTTCTAGAATTTATCTAAGGTGTATGAGACTTTGTTGTACCAATAAAACATACATCTTGAAGGGTTTACAAGAGTTTACGGCCCAAGAACAAGTCTTGGCCGTAAACTCCCCAAAAATGTCACAAATTATGATGTTTAATCCCTTAAAATAGTCCAAGACACATACCACTAAATCAAGGAGGTGAAATAAGACCTTAAACATACACTTTGGAGTGCCACAAGAGTTTACGGCCAAACCTAGGGGGTTTACGGCCGTAAACTCCCAAAGGATGGCTTTTGGGCCATAAACTCCAAGGGAGTGAGCTCGTGGACCCTCCCGTAAATCATTCATGACCTTGTACCACTCCCGGGAACCCCTTCTAAGCCTTAAAACCCCGAAAACGATGCTAGAATGTCCAAATACTATAATGAAAAGCATAAGATAATTAACTTCTTGTAAAATACATATTTCATATGACATTAGGGTCCTAGGAGGTGCTCAAGAGGTTATTGGGTACCAAACGCTCAATCGACACTATTACCCGATTTACCCGATTTCCGCGATTTCAGGTGAGTTCATACCCCTTAATGAACCTTTCAAATGTTTTACATGTTTTAGGGGGGAGATACAAGTTGAATATACATGTTTATGAAAAGTTATACAAAACTATTTTTCAGATTTCAGAGTTAATCACATGTGATTCACAATCTGTAGTTCAAATCACATGTGATTTATCACTATGCTTTATAAATAAGTCAATTGTTTTCAAAACTATCTTGGATTAACAAACAAGTTTTAAATGTTCCTTTCGTACAATACTTTTGTTAAATAAAACTCTTTATTAGAATGTAATCATACTAATATATTTATATAAGTAAGACTTGAAAGACTTAGGACCGATAACTCGCCTTATTTCCTGTTTCTTGTTTGATTGTGGACTTAGGGTAGTAGTTATCCATCCGATTGTCATTGATTTCTTAATTATATATCTCATATATTAGTACAGATTATGAGTACTTCTTAATTCATTAATTACCTGAATCACTACTTGATTTGAACCACATACACTAAATTAACTATAATGGGTATAGTTAAGGACTCTATCCCTAGTTTCCACTATTACCCTACACTACTATAATTCTCTATATTATGAAGCAATACACTAATAAGAGAATACAATACAAGTTATACGAAAGATTACTACACTATAATACAAGAGAATGCTCTAATCATGAGATAACTCACTAATCCACTACGGGATACTCTATACGCTATTCACTATGCCTGAAGTTTTCCGACAGGAAGACGACACTATATGTATAGATCTATACGGGGTAGACGCTATTACATCCCGACTGATAACTTCAGTCCGAGCCGCTCAGGCCCAGGGATGCTTTTACTCTACTACACTATGCATGACTGGGAAGGTCATGGGAGTTCGCTATTACTCACACTATTGGGAATATACTAGAAAGACACTATAACCGCACTAAAATACTAAAAGAAAGATGAAGTAATATCCCGAAGTAAATAAGTATCTAATACTAAAGGATGCTGCACCACTATTACATACTCTAAGAATAACTCACTATATTACATTACTTAATGGCGAGTCACTATTACACTTCTATGATAAATGATATTCATAGATAGAAGCAACAGATTTCTTAAAGATTTTCATTTACTATGCAGTTCTGGAAAATATGGGATTTTCTAGGATTCATCACTATTTATGATTTCAAACTTCAGTTTTCGTAATAATGACTCTAATGCTTTTTATACAAGTACTCACACTAAAACTCTTATGAACTCACCAGCTTTATGCTGATATTCTTTTCAAAATAACTTGTATCTTCAGGTCAAAGATAGACAGGTACAACAACAATTTTTGGAGAAGATGGAGGATACAAGACCCATCTCTTATTTTTGTTTACTTTTGGTGTTTGTCAAACATTACAAAACACACTTGTAAATACACTTACTATGTAAATGAAATGGTTGTATGATTCTTGTTTTTACTATTATACAATTGTGATGATACTGTACACTACGTCATCCACCCCGAAACGTATTCCGCCGTTATCGGTTTTGGGGTGTGACAGGCTGCAATTTGCCGTGCGGATGCTGGTGCTCGGCCTTAACCTGACAACAAGTCAGGCAGCTCTCGACGAACCATGCAACATCCCTCTTCATATAGGGCCATCAATACTCTTTCCTTAGATCCAAATACATCTTAGTAGCCCCGGGATGAATCGAGAATTTCGATCGATGCGCTTCCTCCATCAAGATAGTACGTGCACCGCCCACAAACGGTACCCAAATCCGACCCTGAAAAGTCATAAGTCCCCGACCATCCGTAATGAATACCGATACCTGACCGACAACCCGCTCCCTCTTCTGATTTTCTGATCTTGCAGCCTCAGCCTGAGCCCTCAGATGGTGTCCAAAATCGGGGTCATCACCGTCAACCTCAAACAAATATCTCGTATCAGGGCACCCTCTGCCCTACGACTCAGGGCGTCGGCTACCACATTAGCCTTGCCCGGGTGGTACAGGATCTCGCAATCATAATCCTTTACCACATCCAACCATCTCCTCTGATGCATATTCAGATTTGGCTGATCCATCAAGTACTTCAAGCTCTTGTGGTCCGTGTATATCGTACATCGAACCCCATACAGATAGTGACGCTAGATCTTGAGGGCGAAAACCACATCCCCCAACTCCAGATGATGGGTGGGATATCTCGTCTCATGAGGCTTTAACTACCTCGATGCATACGCGATCACATGCCCTTTCTGCATCAAAACCGCTCCCAACCCCGATATCGATGCATCACAGTACACCACAAAATCCTCCATCCCTTCCGGCAATGCAAGCACGGGAGCTTCGCACAATCTCTAGCGAAGGGTCTCAAATGAGGTCTGCTGCTCCGGACCCCATGAGAAAGTAACACCCTTCCGGGTTAACTTGGTAAGTGGCACAACAATTTTGGAGAAGTCCCTAATAAATCTCCGATAGTAGCCTGCCAGCCCTAAGAAGCTCCGGATCTCCGTAGGTGACCTCGGCACCTCCCAAATCATCACAGCCTCGATCTTGGCTGGGTCAACCAAAATCCCATTCTGGTTAACAAGATGCCCTAAGAACTGGACCTCCCGTAACCAAAAATCTCACTTGGAGAATTTGGCGAATAGCCTCTCCGATCTCAGAACTCTGAGGAGCTCTCTCAAATGCTCCTCGTGCTGCTCTTTGGTCCTCGAATACACCAGGATGTCATCAATGAATACAATTACCGATCGATCCAACATCGGCCTACACACCCTGTTCACGAGGTCCATGAATGTCGCGGGTGCATTGGTGAGTCCGAATCGCATCACCACGAACTCGTAATGCCCATAACGAGTCCTAAACGCCATTTTCTAGATATCCTCATCCCGAACTCTCATCTAGTGATATCCCGACCTCAGGTCTATCTTGGAGAACCAAGACGCCCCTTGCAACTGATCAAATAGATCATCGATCCTCGGTAGGGGATAACGGTTCTTGATTGTCAACTTGTTCAGCTCCCGGTAATCAATGCACATTCGGTGTGAACCATCCTTTTTCATGACAAAAAGGATCGGCGCTCCCCAGGGAGAGCTATTGGGACGGATGAATCCTTTCCCCAACAGCTCCTGCAGCTATGAGGATAACTCCTGCATCTCTGGCGGCGCTAGGCGATATGGCGCCTTAGCGATAGGTGCGGCCCTAGGAATCAAATCGATATGAATAATTAATATACCTGAAATCCCGAATGTTACAACTGTTGTTGAAAAGAATCATTTTACTACTAAGTTATGATTCTACTTTAAAAGTGGAGTTTTGCTAAACTAAAAGGTAACATAACTTTAAAAGAACTTTTGAAATATTTTGATCACCCATAAAGACATAAGAAACCTTTTGAAAGATGTTTATAACAAATAATTACACAATTATAAATTGTGTTCAACTTGTATTCTGTCTCCCCCCTCCCCCCCTTAAAAGCATTTGCAATAGTTTAAAAGATTCATTACGGGGTATGAACTCACCTGATGTGGGTGAATCAAACGAATACGCGTGTAAGGATGAAAAGCTCCACCAATGATGTCCCGAGACTTGACGAGTCCTAAGTGACACATATTAACATATAATAGGGTTTAGAGGTAACCAAAGGCAAGGAACACCTCACGGGACTAGGAAACACTTGGAATGCAGTGTTGAATCACATGTGATTGGACTAAGGAGTGTTTATGGCCCATATGGATGAACCACAAGAGTTTACTACCACGGGTTTAAGGCCAAAGGGAGTTTATGGCCATAAATTCATGGTCAAACATGCATAAGTGTTTGTTTGAAGGTTAGGGAAGCTTGAGGGACTTTTGCTCTACACAAGGATGAGAAAGACCCACTCATTGGAGAGTGTTGAGGCGCTTACGGCCCAAGGGAGTTTACTCCTGGCTGTAAACTCTCTAAATGGTCATATTTAGGGTCTTAAAGGTAAGGAGTCTCAAGGGTTCAAGTGTTCTAAGCTTACGCAAGAGCCTAGATGTGTTTAAGGTCCACAACTTGACCAGACTTGGAGTTTACGGCCAAGGGTATTTACTCTTCATCCGTAAACTCTTTAAATGATGAGTTTGGTGATGTTTTCAAGGCTCTAAGAATGAGTCCTAACTAGATAACAAGTGTAGGGAAGAGTACTTACAATATAGAAGCTTGAAATGGTCGATCTTGTCCAAGAACACTAGTGTGTGTTCTTGGTGTTCTTGGTGAAACTTGAAGATCTAGTAAATGGAATGATTTCATGGATGGAATCATGTATTGACACTAGATAATAAGATGTATCAACAAATCAATGAAGAATACTTACATCTTTTGAAGTTCTATGATGAAATGTTGGATGACACTTGAGAGAGAATGGAGAAAAATCGGCCAAGGAAAGAAGGAATGAGAAAAATGGTCAATACTTATATATATAAGAGTGAGTTTACGAGCCACTTGGAGTTTACAGCCGTAAACTTTAAGTGTTGTGGCCGTAAACTCATGGTGGTGATGGTTAAGGCTTGTTTGATGTCCAATGGCTCTAGCATGTACTTTCTAACACTTATTCCTTAATTGTACTAGGCTCGGAACACTCAAACAGGCTCCAAATTGTGCTAAATGATAGCAGGAGTGAGTCTGTCACTGAGTTGAGTTAACTGACTGAGCAAGAATTTATTTGGAATTAATTTAGTGATCAAAAGAGACTGATTAAATTAACGGGGACTGATTAAGTCAATTAGTAATATTTATATTTTGGGCCAATGATCCATGTTGATTAGGGATGGAATAAATATATGTGAGAGTCCATGAAGAGTTAGTCAAAAACCCCATCATATGGATTATTGGATTGCTTAAAAGATTAAGTAAATGGGCTAGGGTTTACAAGTTAAACCTTAGGAATTCCAAACTATAAAATGAACCCATACCTTGCTAAAATTGGCGCTATGACTCCTAGGGTGTATGCCTAGCCAATTTTAGAGCTCATATCCTCTCTCTCATTATTCTCCAATTGTTCATGGTGTTTGTGACTTGTTTGAGGCGCAACACTTGGGGTGCTAAGTTCTTGAAAGGCCAAGTTCTACAAGCTACAACAAAGAGGTAATCTTATAACTAGTTTTATTATGTTGCTTATGTCAAATTGCATGCTAGTTAGCTGGCTTCATGCTTTGGAAACCAATATTGTATGAATAATAAGAGAAAACTTAGATCCAAAGCATTAGGGTTGTGTGTGCACCATAGGAATGTTAAAGTACACAAAACCCAACAGAAGGTTCATTCAAAACTCCTCCAAGATCACCAAACCGAGCACCAGTTTGACTCAAAAAAGTGTAACCTTGAACTGAGGAGAAAAACAAGAAACTACGTTCCAAACCTAAAGCAAGCCTTGTGCAACGCACCGATCTTGTCTCTCCCATAAGTGACAGAATATTTTGTAGTATATTGCGATGCTTCCAATCGAGGGATGGACTGTGTACTTATGCAACGAGGAAACGGTATTGCCTATGCCTCTAGACAGCTTAATAAACAGAAGGTAAACTACACCACCCATGACCTTGAACTAGGAGCAGTCGTGTTTGCCCTAAAGATTTGGAGACACTATCTCTATGGCACAAAATGCACTATCTTCACCGATCATAAAAGCGTTCAACACATCCTCAACCAGAAAGAGCTCAACATGAGGCAAATGCAATGGGTATAACTAATGAATGATTACGAATGCGAGATTCATTATCATCCAGGAAAAGATAATGTAGTTGCAGACGTACTAAGTAGGAAGGAATACTCGGGCCGCCGAGTGAAATTGTTAACCATGACAATCCATTCACACATGTCCACATAATTCAAAGAAACTCAACTGGAAGCCTTGAAACCAGAGAATGTGACATGTGAAGCCTTAAGAGGGATGGATAAGAACCTAGAAATCAAGGGTGACGGAGTTCGTTATCTCATGAATCGGATATGGACACCGAAGTTTGGTGGATTCAGTGACATTGTCATGAACGAAGCACACAAGACTCGATACTCTATGCATCCAGGTTCAGACAAGATGTATCTGGACCTCATGAAACTTTATTGGCAGCCAGACATGAAAGCCAAAATCGCTACCTATGTGGGCAAGTGTCTGAATTGCGCGAAAGTAAAGGTAGAATACCAGAATCCCTCGGGTTTGTTATAACAACTAGAGATACTCGAGTGGAAGTGGGAACAAATAACCATGGATTTCATAACCAAGTTACCTAAGATGATGAGTGGACTTGACACCATCTGGGTGATAGTTGATAGGTAGAACAAATACGCGCACTTCCAACTGATAAAGGAAATTGACAAGATGAAGAAACTAACCAAAAATTACATCAGAGAGATATTATGACTGCATGTATTTACCAATATCCATTATCTCTGACAGAGATAGTAGGTTCACCTCACGATTCTTGCAGTCACATCAAAAATATTTGGGAACTAGGCTAGACATGAGTACAGCCTACCATCCACGGACCGACGGACAGAGTGAGAGAACAATTCAAGTGCTAGAAGACATGCTCATAGCTTGTGTGATCGACTTCGGTAAAGAATGGGATACCCATTTACCACTGGTCGAGTCTCATACAACAATAACTATCACACTAGCATCAAGGTTGCTCCATTCAAAGCCCTCTATGGCCGCAAGTGGATATCACCTTTGTGTTGAGCTGAAGTGGGTGACACACAACTAGATAGAGGAAAAGTTCCTAACAACCCTCTCACTGATCCTGAGATCATTCAAGAAACTACAGAAAGAATCATACAAATACGAGAACGACTAAAAGCCTCCAGAGACAGAAAAAAGAGCTACGCAAATAAAAGACGAAAACCCTAGGAATTCCAGGTTGGTGACCACATTCTGTTAAAGGTCTTACCTATAAAGGCATGATACGTTTTAGAAAACGTGGGAAAGTAAATTCAAGGTATATTGGGCTGTGCGAGATCCTTGACCGGATTGGCTCAGTGGCATACAAGCTTCGATTACCACAGGAACTCAATAACATACATCCAACCTTTCATGTGTCCGACTTAAAGAAGTGCCTATCTGATGAGACTCTTATGATTCCACTTGATTAAATCGAAATAACTGAGAGTCTACACTTCGTGGAGGAACCGATAAAAATCATGGATCAGGAGATCAAAAGGACAAAACAAAGTCGCATACCCATTGTAAAGTTCTGATGGAATGTCAAGCGAGGACCTGAGTACACCTGGGAACGTGAATATCAAATGAAACAAAAGTACCCATATCTTTTCCCCAACCCTTGAAAGCCCACTCAAAAATGCTAATTTCAGGACGAAAATCCTTCTAACAGGGGGATGATGTGACAACCGTCAAATTTTGGTCGAGTTACGTCAACAAGTCAACTCAGTAGTACATTTTATTAGGGCTTACACTATCTTTCCGAATTTGTAACTTGCCATTTTAACACAAAGTATCACATGGAAATTTCATATGTTCAAACATCCAAAACCCTAAATAGGGTGAATAACATAACAACTCAATAAAACTCTATTACGTATCCTTAAGGGATGTATAACACTCACAACATGGCATAGTGGAATTTTTCCGTTATAAAACTACGATGCAAAACCCTAGCAAATTCTACAAAAAAATTCTCTCTCAATCTCTCTCCTAAATCTCTCTCAAAAATTTTCATGAACACCGACATCGTACTGTCCATTCCAAGGTCGAAAACAACCCAAAACGGGGGTAGAAAACCCAAAAGAACCAGTCCACTTTGGAATTGGAGGCATGGCTTCAGACCCTCTAAGGAACCAGGTAAAATCACATTCCAGGCCTCCCTCGGCTTCGGAACTCCTTAACTACGGAATGTTTCACTCCAGAATCACCTGATACTCCAAAAATTCTTGCCTGCTCCGGACATTCTCGCATGCCCCGAACAATCTCACCTCAGAAAGCCTCATAACTATGGAAGACCAAGCCGAATCCAGAAGCCGCTGACTCCACACCTTGACTCCAGAAAATGATGACTAGCTTCAGAATTCATCTTTTGGCTCCGGAAATGGCTTTTTGACTACGGAACCGTCGCAGATCTGAACCCGATTTCGGATTTTTGACAATTTCGGACTTTTTCATCATTTTGAGAGATTTTGATGTCGAGATTTTCCTAAAACTCGTATTTTTCATAATTAAGACCCTATAAACTCCTATTTTAGGCCAAATGTAAAGCTTAAAAAATATTTTGAGTCATAAGTTATTATTATTTCAATCACCCACTTGTCCACTTGTGGTGACACTTGATAGTAAACTCCTTCCCAAGGTGATACATTTCTTTAACCAAGGAAAACATCACTTCACCATCACCTCACTCTTCCTTCATATATAAAGTATGAATTGGGATCCATTTCAAGTCATTTCCAGTAGACAACTTCCCTTCCATTCTCTCTCAAATATCAAGCCTTATTTTCCTCTCAAAATTCATCCATCAGGTATCCTCCTAGAGCATTTTTCCTTCAAGATTTTCTTAAGGATCATAGTTGTGACAACCTTAAATTTTTTTTCTTTAAAAGCTCAGTCATTCAACTAAACTGAGTTTCAGACTCATTTCTAATGAGTTCTAGCCTTGTTAAATGGTCATTTTAAGGAGTTTTAGCCTAGTACACTTAAGGAATAAGTGTTACGAAGTACCTGCTAAAGCCACTATACAACAAATCAAGCCTTAATCCCATCCTAAGGAGTTTACGGCCACAATGCCAATGAGTTTACGGCCGTAAACTCATGTGGTCTTAAACTCAAGTCCTTATATATGGTTCTTGATCATTTCTAGCCATTTCTTACATTCCAACCCCAAGAACTCGAGTTTTCTCTCAAGTATCATCAAGCTATCTCACTTAGATCTTCATAAAACTAAGTGTTCTTCCTTTTGTTTTTTGTTAATCCTTCTTAATCTAGTATTATCTCATGATTTCATCCATGGAAATCATCTTTTCATAGATCTTCAAGAAACACCAAGAACATACACTAGTGTTCTTAGACCTTAATCACCATTTCAAGCCTCTATATCGTAAGTAATCTCTCCTTAGCTTGTTATATAGTTGAATCGCTAGATCATAGCCTTAAAACTTCATCAAACTCATCATCAAAGAGAGTTTATAGCTATGAGTTTACACCCTGGCTGTAAACCCTTGAAAGTGTGGTGTTTTGAGCCTTAAACACTTCTAGACCCTTCCTAACCCTTAGTACACTTGAAGCTCTGAAACTCCTTACCTTTAAGACCCAAAATAAGTCCATTTGGTTAGTTTATGGCCATAGATTTTATGGTGTGACCGTAAACACCTCAACACCCTCCGTTAAGTTGGTTTTTCTCATACTTGTGAAGAGAATTGGTCCCTCAAGTTTCCCTAGCATTCAAACACCCTCTTATGCACATTATCATCAAGCTATCTCACTTAAATCTTCATAAAAGTAAGTGTTCTTATTTTTGTTTGCTATTAATCCTTCTTAATCTAGTATCATTTCATGATTTCATCCATGGAAACCATTTTCATAGATCTTCAAGAAACACCAAAAACACACACTAGTGTTATTGGCCCTTAACCACCGTTTCAAGCCTCTATATTTTAAGTACTCTCTCCTTAGCTTGTTATATAGTTGAAACACTAGATCATAGCCTTAAAACTTCATCAAACTCATCATCAAAGTGAGTTTACGGCCATGAGTTTATAAAGAGGCAGTAAACCCTTGAAAGTGTGGTTTTTTGAGCCTTAAACACTTCTAGACCCTTTCTAACCCTTAGAACACTTGAACCTTTGAAACTCCTTGCCTTTAAGACCCTAAATAAGTCCATTTGGTGAGTTAACGGCCATAGAGTTTATTGTGTGGCAGTAAACACCTCAATGCTCTCCATTAAGTTGGTTTTTTTCATACTTGTTAAGAGTAATGGTCCCTCAAGTTTCCAGAGCATTCAAACACCCTCTTATACACATTACTATGATTTTATGGCTATAGGGTTTATGGTGTAGCCATAAACACCTTTTCTTGGCCTTAAACACCCCTTAGATGAATCACATGTGATTCCAACACTTGGTCAAAGTGTTTCCTAGTCCTGTGAGGCGTTTCCTTGCATTTGGTTGCTTCCAAACGTTATATTCATGCAAATATTTGCCCTATATGTCATTTAGGACTTCTTAAGTCTCGGGACTTCATTTATGGAACTTCTCATCCTTACGCACACATTTGTTTGAATCACCCACATCAGGTGAGTTCATACCCCGTAATTAATCTTTTAAACTACTTTAAATGCTTTAAAAGGAGGGGGAATACAAGTTGAACACAATGATAATTGTGTTAATGTTTGTTATAAATGTACTTCAAAATATTGCTTATGTCTTTTATAAGTAGTCAAAACATTTCAAAAGCTCTTTTCAAGTTATGTTACTTTTAGTTTAACAAAACTCCATTTTTAAAGTACAAGCATAACTTAGTAACAAAATGAGTCTTGTTAATAATAGTTCAAGTAAAACATTTATATACTATAAGGGGTATAGTTTAGAGGTTCAGTTCATAGTAGATACAATACACGATAACAAGAAGAACATACTAAGATACTATAACAGAACGAACATACTAAGTTGCTATAGCATGGAACTACTACATGATCTAATTATACCAATGAATCACTAACTCATTGTTCTAAACAAAAGGTGATAGTTAAATTGGGTATACATGATCACAAAACTTTAATGTGGATTACATGACCTAGTAACTGGTTTGCAGAAGTCGTGTTTGGCTCCCAAAATTTCTTGACAGGGAGAGCGTATAGTATGGGTACTAGCCTTCCCATTATGTCCTTCATAAAACAAACATGTTTTAAGGAAATCAGTACACTAGGTTTTCAATTTAAAAGAAAACTAAGTACTTCCATTTTCCCATTACTTTCAAAAAGTGACAGTTCCACTTGAAAGTTAATGCAAACTATTTTCGAGTCAAGATAGTTATAAACTAGGGGAAACATACATTTTACAAACGACAATCAAAACAATTGAGTCTAATACATTTAGTAGAAAGGGACCATAATGCTAACCATATGATTCCTTAATGTATACATCAGGGGATATATACTAATAGGATCTGACAAGTAATAGGATGTGTGCTTTCCACTTCATTTCCTGTTCCTTGTTCGGTTGTTGGCTTAAAGCGTATTCACCCAGCCTATTATCCATTCGATCTTAATTATATATATGTTCCGTATACGTTAAGTCATCATAAGGTGTACCAGGTATGGGATAGGTCATAGGACACTAATTTAATGCAAAAATTTCTAGTACAAAGCATACTTTATAAATCAGAACATTTGGTATACAAAACTAGAAACTTACCAGTAAAGGGTTTAATCCATTTTTATTAAACCAATATAACTTAGAGGACCTTAGGTGATTAATTATATAATACCTTAGTTTATACGTCAGGGTTATATATAATTAATAACCGATAGATACTTAGATGTGTACATTCCGCCTCATTTCCTGTTCCTCGTTTGGTTGTGGGCTTAGGGCAGATTCACACAAGTAACTATCTATTCGAATTAGATTATATATAGCGATTATAAACTAAGTGACTGTAGAAGGAACCACTGTGGTTACTATTTTATTATAAGAAATAAGGGTTTTCTTAAAGGATCTTTTCATCAAATATAAAGGAACTATTACAGTTAACTCCGTGAGTACCAAGTGAATACACCAGGGTTATATACAACAATGATCTAACAACCAATGGGATGTGTGTTATCTGTCCCATTTCCCGATCCTTTGTTGGTTGTGGGCTTAGGGAAGATACACACAATTGATTGCTTGTTTACTCTAAGTTTTATATAAGTTGTATCCATTTAGTACTCATAGAAAGGATTGTGGTGTCATTTTTACTTATCTTTCATCAAAGAAGGAAATATAGGATTTTATGGAGGAACAGTCGAACTTTTCTAAAATATAACTTACAGTTTACTAAGCTTTCTACAACATACTTACATCACTAAAATCTAACGAACTCACCAACTTAATTGTTGATAAACTCTTTCAATTAACTTGTATTCTCAGGAAACTAATAGACAGGTACTCGCATTGAGAATTTAGAAGATGGAGCAGTATAACTTCAAGTCTTGTTTTGTTATTTGCTTATGGATTCTATGTTTTGTGAACACACACTTTGTAAAAACTTTCTTTCTAATGAAATGGTTGTTTATTTACTTTGATTACTATGATGCATGTCTTGTGATACTAAACATGACGTCCTCCACCCCCGAACGTTTTCACCGTTCCGGTTTCGGGGTGTGACAGATTGGTATCAGAGCATTGTTTATAGTGAACTAAGTATATCAACCTATAAAAGATAGACACCTATAAATACAATGGGGCTTAAGTGCTCTGAATATTAATATATTTTAAGAATATAACAATAAGTTATAAAAATATACCTACTTGATTATACATGTATACATACTAGAACAAGTATCACAAGAAGAACAGAACAAAAGTATTTAAAGGTTGAACACTATGCTCAAACCTGGACAGTTATGTAATCATAACTATAATCAATATAGCCTGATCAACTATATTCATTTGAGATGTGACCAACATGTGTTTGGGAATGATGTCGTGTTGCAACAATCTTAAGACTTGCATAACACTATGAGAATTCTAGATCAAGTACACAGAGTTAGAATACTATGGGAGTATTCTATGATACTATAACACGATAACAAGTCTGAAACATACTAAGTACATTACATTAAAATACTATAGGAGTATTATAGGCACTATATAAATAAAGTATGTGATAACTTAAAGGACCCTTATGGATATGTCTATAATCTTGCAATGTATACTCCCAAGGTTTTATTTAATTATGGTTTTATAGACTTAGAATTTGTGATCTATGCTTCACTACCTATTCCTTGTTTGGTTGTGGTTTTGGAGTAGGATCACTTATTCGAAGGCCTATTTAATCTTAAATTATATACAACTTGTATACATTGTACAATTATAGAAGGACTCTGTAAGGATCACCCCATAAAGATACCCTAAATCTCATAGATTCTCTAGTCACATCCATTCTCTCACGACAAACCCGGATAGATGTAACCACTTCCTCATAGTAGCCAGCAGAAGAGTCAAGGAGGAACAAGAGCAAGTTCATGAGAGGTTTTCGAAGAAGGATCAACCGCAGTAACCAAAACGTCATATGCATCACACTAATAAATAATAATCTTGGTTAACTTAATGAGTAAGTGGAAACACTACTCACCCTATGTGTTAGGATTATTTTCTTTACATTCAACAGGTAACAGTTATTCAGGTCACAAATATTGATTCAAGGATAGCCATTTCTAATTCATGAAGTTTATTTGGTATAGACTCTTTTATGAATCGTTTCCAAAACCCTATGGAAGTTAGGACCCGATACACTCAGAACTAGGATAACCTTGTCTTTCAGCTTTCGGCTTATCTCCAATGTTATTGTATTCTTCTAGCAAAGATTCCTCCTGGCATATCGAACAGACGCACTACTCCGATAACTCCAACTCAACCACCACTACCTCCACCACAATTCGATATTGCTGCTCTCCAAGAAGCGATATCTTCCGCAATGGAAATTGCTCTAGCTCACATTGGTGAAAGTGATACCTTCGGATCTGGTAGCGGTACCCACTTAACCAACCCCAGAGCTACTCATGAACACCCAAGGGAGTGTTCGTATAAGGACTTCATGAACTGCAAACCCAATTTTTTTAATGGGAATGGTGGAGTGAACAGATTCGGTCTTCGAAATATGTTCATGCCTAGAAGGGAGCAAAGTGAAGTTTGTTGTCTGCACCTTCTCTGACAGAGCCCTAACATGGTGGAATAGCCATGTTAAGTCACTGACCCTATCAGTGGGTAACTCAATGGGTTGGGAGAACCTATAGAGATGATGTTGGAAGAATACTGCCCGAGGGGTGAAGTTAAGAAACTAGAACAAGAACTATGGGAGCATACCATGGTTGGCAGAGACATTGTGACCTACACTGACAACTTTAGCGACCTGGCAGCACTATGCCCCAGGATGGTTAAATCGGAGAGCAAGAAGATAGAAAGATACATCATGGGTTTAACTGCCCCGATCTAAGGAGATGTTTAGTCTTCTAACCCAGCCACATTCGATAACACCAAATGCCTAGCTCAGCAACTCATTGACCATGGAGTCCGCCATGGCGTAGAAGTCCAGTTCCCAGGTCATCAAAGGGAGAGGACTATAAACGGAAGTCAGGGAACAAGAGGAAGAAGAAGCGAACAACAAACGAAACCCCGCAGGAGGAACAAACAAGTACTATGTTTGCCGCCACAACACTTACTCCAGCACCTGCCAGTCAATATGCTGGAACCCTCCTGAAGTGTGGAAAGTGCAACTATCACTACATCGGAGTATGAGCCTTATCATGAACACTAGGGCAAAGTTGCCAGGTCTACGAGTGGGTATTCTGCAAATCAGAGGAGCGCAACCCTAGTTGTACAGTAAGAAAGCTAATATCAGGATGAAATTCCATCTAACGGGGGGATGATGTGACAACCTGAAATTTTTTTGATTTAAAAGCTCAGTCAGTCAACTGAACTGAGTGTCAGACTCATTTCTAATGAGTTCTAGCCTTATTAAAAGGTCATTCTAAGGAGTTTTAGCCTAGTACACTTAAGGAATAAGTGTTACGAAGTACCTGCTAATGCCACTATACAACAAATCAAGCCTTAATCCCATCCTAATGAGTTCACGACCACAATGCCAATGAGTTTACGGCCGTAAACTCATGTGGCCATAAACTCAAGTCCTTATATATGGTTCTTGATCATTTATAGCCATTTCTTACATTCCAACCCCAAGAACTTGAGTTTTCTCTCAAGTATCATCAAGAAATCTCACTTAGATCTTCATAAAAGTAAGTGTTCTTCCTTTGGTTTGGTTTTAATCCTTATTAATCTAGTATCATCTCATGATTTCATCCATGGAAACCATCTTTTCATAGATCTTTAAGAAACACCAAGAACACATACTAGTGTTCTTGGACCTTAATCACCATTTCAAGCCTCTATATCATAAGTACTCTCTCCTTAGCTTGTTATATAGTAGAAACACTAGATCATAGCCTTAAAACTTCATCAAACTCATCATCAAAGAGATTTTATGGCCATGAGTTTATAAAGAGGCAGTAAACGCTTGAAAGTGTGGTTTTTTGAGCCGTAAACACTTCTAGACCCTTGCTAACCCTTAGAACACTTGAACCTTTGAAACTCCTTGCCTTTAAGACCCTAAATAAGTCCATTTGGTTAGTTAACGGCCATAGAGTTTATTGTGTGGTAGTAAACACCGCAACTCCCTCCATTAAGTTAGTTTTTCTCATACTTTTGAAGAGCAATGGTCCCTCAAGTTTCTATAGCATTCAAACACCCTCTTATGCACATTACCATGAGTTTATGGCCATAGTGTTTATGGTGTGGCTGTAAATACCTTTTCTTGGTCTTAAACACCCCCTTAGATGAATCAAATGTGATTCCAACACTGGGTCAAAGTGTTTCCTAGTCCTGTGAGGCGTTTCCTTGCATTTGGTTGCTTCCAAACGTTATATTCATGCAAATATTTGCCCTATATGTCATTTAGGACTTGTTAAGTCTTGGGACTTCATTCGTGGAACTTCTCATCCGTACGCACGTATTCGTTTGAATCACCCACATCAGGTGAGTTCATACCCCGTAATTAATCTTTTAAACTTATTTAAATGCTCTAAGGGGGGGGGGGGGGTAGAAGTTGAACACAATGATAATTGTGTTAATGTTTGTTATAAATATATTTCAAAAGATTGCTTATGTGTTTTATAAGTATTCAAAACATTTCAAAAGCTCTTTTCAAGTTATGTTACTTTTAGTTTAACAAAACTCCATTTTTGAAGGACAAGCATAACTTAGTAGCAAAATGAGTCTTTTCAATAACAGTTTAAGTAAAAAATTTGTATAATATAAGGGGTATAGTTTAGAGATTCAGTTCATACTAGATACAATACACGATAACAAGAAGAACATACTAAGATATTATAATAGAACGAACATACTAAGTTTCTATAGCTTGGAACTACTACATGATCTAATTATACCAATGAATCACTAACTCATTGTTCAAAACATAAGGTGATAGTTAAATTGGGTATACATGATCACAAAACTTTAATGTGGATTACACGACCAAGTAACTGGTTTGCAGAAGTCGTGTTTGGTTCCCAAAATCTCTTGATAGGGAGAGCGTATAGTATGGGTACTAGCCTTCACATTCTGGCCTTAACAAAACAAACATGTTTTAAGGAAATCAGTACGCCAGGTTGTCAATTTAAAAGACAACTAAGTACTTTCATTTTCCTATTACTTTCATAAAGTGACAGTTCCACTTGAAAGTTAACTCCGTGAGTACTAAGTGAATACACCAGGGTTATATACAACAATGATCTAACAACCAATGGGATGTGTGTCATCCACCCCATTTCGTGTTCCTTGTTTGGTTGTGGGCTTAGGGAAGCTACACACAATTGATTTCTTGTTAACTCTGAGTTTTATATAAGTTGTATTCATTTAGTGCTCATAGAAAGGATTGTAGAGTCATTTTTACTTATCTTTCATCAAAGCAGGAAATATAGGATTTTATGGAGGAACAGACGAACTTTTCTAAAACATAACTTACAGTTTACTAAGCTTTCTACAACATACTTACATCACTAAAATCTTATGAACTCGTCAGCTTAATTGCTGATAAACTCATTCAAATAACTTGGATTCTCAGGAAACTAGTAGACAGGTACTCCCACTAGGAATTCAGAAGATGGAGCAGTATAGATTTAAATCTTGTTTTGTTATTTGCTTATGGATTCTATGTTTTGTGAACACACACTTTGTAAACACTTTTTTTCTAATGAAATGGTTGTTTAGCTACTTTGATTACTATGATGCATGTCTTGTGATACTAAACATGCCGTCCTCCACCCCCGAATGTTTCTGCTATTCCGGTTTTAGGGTGTGACAATAATAAGTCCCCTTATGATCTAGTGTTATTAGTAACCGCGTTCTAAATGCGAAGATGATTGTTTTTATCTCATTATCTAACTGCGACTACGCTTAAGGTGAGTTCATACCCCTACACTTTTCAACAGTTTCTGTTAATTTTAGGGGGTGTTGGGGGGGGGGGGGGGGATACAAGTATAACACTAGGAAAATTCTGTTAAAAATAAAAATCATTGTTTATGTTTTCTTACATTTTTTGTACCTTTTTATGTAAATATATCAAACATACTAAATGACATTAGCACCAAATTTAAAAAACATTTACATGAAAAATTGTCAAAATACAAAGGCGTTCATTTTATCGCTACATACATTTTAAACTATAATAGGTATAGTTTGGGGGATCATTGACGTTATTTATACCCTTTCAAGATTTTGAAAGAATTGTATAAAAATATAATTATTTTCATATTATACAAACACTATGAAAGGGTAATGCTTACATTTACAACAAGGGGGAGCTTCTTTTCATTTGACATGAACCTGTTAATGAATAAATTTGTGAGACATTCGGCTTCACGGTACTTTTAAAGTCCTACATTAAAGTCCTGTAATTGTAACTGGAATCTTTTGTAGGGAGAGCGTGATAGTTGTGCATAGATCTATACGGGACTGACAATCTCACACCTAAACTGTTAGCTACAGTTAGACCGGAAGGTCTGGGGTGACAAATGTCATAACATTTCTAATGCCTGAAGAACATCGTTACAGGCTGACTGGGTCATAGCATGGTTATAATAACTCACATGGGGTATTAACAATGCATACGATTAACAAATACATGAAAAGGAGTTTTATTTGTATAAAAATACAACATAATATTACAAGTGCATGAGCATTCATACATTTTTAGGTCTTAGGGTAACTATGACTATAATACATTTTACAAGAAAATATTGGATTTTCTGGAAATCACACTCTATCACTTTTTACAAGGAAAAACGACATATTTCTCAAACAGAACTCTAATGAACTCACAAACTTAATTTTTGACACTCTTTTCAAAATTACTTGTATTCTCCGGGAATCAGTGAACAAGTAACCAACCACTTTTGAGGATGGTACGCGAAGGCGTTAGTTCAAAACTTATTTTGTCATCATACTGTAATTTATTTGGAAACATGTACACATGAAACAATGTAACCTTTTAAATTATATTTATGATGGTTGTGTTTACTTTCTTTACTAATATTCAGTTGTTATGATACTATACATGAAGTCATCCACCCCTGGACATTTCCGTCGTTCTAGTTTGGGGGTGTGGCATAGTGTTTTCTCAAATAATGTGAATCTACGTATTTTAAGATGTGAATTGTGATGTTTTAACGTTTTACTAATTGTTTAATTATGTTAATATTAGTTTTAACTCTTATTAAAAAGAAAATATAAGTTTTATGTTGTGTATACATGGGATTTTATATATAACATTTAAGTTGTGACTAAACGACTTTTTATAAGTTTAAATTGCTTTTTAAATATATCTGAATATATTTTTGTACATCATACAAGGTGTTTGATTAAACTGTAAATGAGAGTCATGAAATGCTCTGTTAAACTGTGAATTTGTGTGGTGCACACAAGCTATTTGATGAAATGCTTCCACAAATCAGGTATGTTTTAAGTTGTAAATACTATCACAGAGTGTCTTAAATAATTTATTAAATTGTGAATTAAAGTATTAAAATATAAGTTTTCGGTTGAGAATATAGACATTAATGTATAATTTTATGTATCAGACTTTGAATTTATTACTTTAAGTTGTGACTTTTGTTTATAAAACTGCAAATTGATTGTGTTAAGATGTGAATTGGTTATATTAATCTACGAATTAGCCTATTAACATGTGAATTGACTGTATCAGGATGTGAATTTAATATAATTTTTATTCTTCTAAAATATAAAATGAAAGTAGCATTATACACATATATGATTTTATAATATTGAATAAAATATGTAAAGATTAAATAGTGAGTATTTGTGTAAATAAACTTTGAAACAGTACTAACTGATAGATCTAAAAATATAAACTTAAGTTTGAAATTGATACTAAACTATGAATTTGTGTTTATTAAACAATGAATTGATTATATTAAGCTGTGAATTTTGAATTCTAGGCTGTGAATTTTGAATATTAAGCTGTAAATGTATAATTTGTGTGTATTAAACAATGAATTTATTATATTAAGTTGTGAATTTTGAATACTAAACTATGAATTGACTGTGTTAACATATGAATTAACTCTATTAAATTGTGAATTTTTAGTGAATTTATATTAAAATATGAATGATTTATATACGAATGTTTGTATTGATTTTCTTGTGAATATATTTATTTTTTGTGTAGTACACGTCTATAAGAATGTATTAGTTTTTATTACTATTTTGCATTAAACTCCAAATTAGTGAATTAATTAGTTAATTAAACATTGGATATAATATTTAAGTTATAGATCCATCACTTTACTTACAGATATGATTTGGAAGGATGAATGGTTGCGATGGTGACACAGGTGGTTGGTGATGGTGTATGATAGTTGGTGGTGGTTGTGGTAAAGTTTGAATTTGACTTCCTTGAATATGTGAAATAGTCTATAATTAATTGTATAAAATTGTGAATTTTATGTATTAAACTAATAATGTAACGTATAAGTTGTGTATTTTATATAGATTTTTTTTTGTTAGAATATGATTAAATGCATGCATGAAAATAATAGAATGTGAATTAGTGAATTAATAATTTATTAAAGTTTGAATATTTCTTACAAAGGATATATTTTTTTTAAAGAGATCTACAAGTCAGAAGAGGGAAAATTTATCAAGGCATAATTCCATTTTTTGATTAACGTTTGTATATTTTGCTGCAAAAATAAAACTGTATGTGTCAAAAAGTATTACTAGAGAAATAAGAGTTATAATGTTTGTTTTATTAAGCTGTGAATACGACCAGAAAAATATCATTGAATTTCTTACCCCGACTGTGGTTTGGTAGTCGTATGATGGTGATCCTAAGACAAGTGGCAACTAGTTGTAAACTAAATATTGGAAAACCTTGCTAGGTATAATATTAATATTTGGTTTTTCCAAAATGAATTTAATGAAAACATTAAAAAAAAGGTTCTTAGGGTTCTTAACCTTTTTTTCAACAATGAACCATTTTAAACCATAGAACCAAGGAACCATTATTTTTCAAGTTTTAGATCTTATTATTTATTGAAAAAAAATCTAAAAATATAGAAATTCATAACATTTTATCTTCTTTCTATTGATATCAAATTTGAAAAAAAAATCTAGAAATTCATAACATTTTATCTTCTTTCTATTGATATCAAGTTTTAGATCTTATTATTTATTGAAAAAAAATCTAAATCTAAATATATATATATATATATATATATATATATATATATATATATATATATATATATATACTTTTTTATATGTTGAGATTCACATTGTGAATCTACACTATAAATCATTAATTTTGTATAAATTCACTATATAAATCTGCATAAATTTACAGTGTGAATCTGCACAAATTTTACAGCATAGAATTCTAATTCACAGTGTGAATCTGCACAGATTCACAATCTGAATTTAAATAAATTCACAGTGTGAATCTGTACAGATCATTTTTTTTTATCAAATATGATATCAATGGATGGAGGATAACAGTTATGAATTTCTATATTTTTAGGTTATTTATTATTTTTTTATTAATTAATTAAATAAATTATTTTTTGTTGTTTAAAAAATTGCTCTAAAAGTTGAGAAAAAATTAGTTCCTTGGTTCGAAGGTTTAAAATCATAAAAATGCATACAAAATTAATAGAGATCACAAATCTGTTTTATGACTTTATATTCTTAAAAATCGCAACTTTTATATAATTTCGCTAAAAACTTTTTCTAAAAAAACCAAAAATAATAAAAAATAATAAATAATAAAAATTTTGATTTTTTAATTTTTTTTCATCGAACTTATAAAAAATGTGATTTTTAAAAAATATAAATTAAAAAAAAAAGATTTGTGACATCTAAGTATTTTTTATGCATTTTTATGATATTTAGACTTTTTTTTAGGGTTTTTTTTGTTTTGCATATATATATATATATATATATATATATATATATATATATATATATATATATATATATATATATATATATATATATATATATATATATATATATATATATGCTTAGGTTGTTGTGTTCTAACTAATTATTGTGTGGATATAGGAATGATTGTGGACCAATCACTTTAGTTATTTTAATAAAGTTATTTATTCATATTATTAAATTAAAAAAAAAAAACAAAATAATACCATTTAGTTAAACAAGGGTAAAATCGTATATTTCCATTACTTTCAAATTAGGAAACACAAATTTAAAAAAGGAGTTTTTCGAATTTAAAATGATTTTTTATTATTTTAATTTTAAATTCTGATTTTTTTAATTAATTCAATATTAGTTTTGTCAGAATGTATATTCTAGCAGAATATAAACTCGGACAGAATACATATTCTGATTGAATGAACATATTTAAAAACATCAAAATTTTGAAGCATGAGTTGAATATAATAAAAACATTCTTAAAGAATAATTATCTATTATTAACAATATTCGAGCAACTAATGTCCAAAAATAAACAAATGAAACAAATTTATAGTCACATTCTATAAAAATATGATATCATTCTTGGAATATTTGTCACATTCTACAAGCATACAATGTTTTATAAAAGTATCTTCATTCCATACGAATACATATTTTATAGTAAGTTATTCTTGAAAGAATCTTCATTCCATAAAAATATAATGTTATTATTGAAAGAATCTTCATTCTCATTATTGGTGTATTGAATCTCAAGTATCATGAAATTATCTCTTAATTTCCACTGATCAATATTGTTCCAAGCAACCTTACTACATTCTAAGTGGTGCTGAAACAAAACACATATAAATAATGAGGTTCAAGAATGCAAAGACATACAACTCTCAAGGAATAACATGTATAAATATTCGACCTTCTTTGCAAAAATTGACATAAGAAAGAACAAAAAAAGTCATTTTTCTTATTAATGGTATTTGAGGTAACATCAAGATTTCTGCAACAAAAGTTTTCCTAGCACTGTCACATGAAAAAAAAAACAATTGCTGTTAAAATGGCAACATTTTCGTGTAAAAAATAGAACATATATAAAATTTTGTTTGAAAACTTCACTCTTGGCAAGTAAGAATAATAAACCTGATATATTGGGGTAGGAACAATCTGAATAGGCAGAAGAAATGGTCTTTCTAATTATGCACAAGATGCGATTTTAAACCTGCATATGAAACTAATATGTAACAAAACAAACATAAACTCATGAATTTTATGAAATAAATGTGTAAACAACGAAAAAAAGTCTCTATTCTTTTCTTTAATAAGTCATTGCACCATGTTTAGAGAATCAAGAGTAAGCGGTGTTTTCTGCCAATTCACAAAAAGTTTGAGGGCCAAAATTGTCATATTTTGATTATCGTGTCTTCTTCTCCCCTGCAATCGACGCAGCAGCGGGAGACTTGCCTTCTTACCATTTTCAGACTTCCAGTTGAGATATTTTGGAAAGTTAGATGAATCCTGCCATTCTCAATTATTTATGCCTTTAGGGAGTCAAACACCTTCCTTTTTATCCGAAAAAACCGTGAAGAATTAGAGAGAGGGTGTGGGTGGAAAGTGTATGTTTTGCGTGCGACTGAAATCGAGAGAGGGAGAGAATCTGAGAGACTAAGAACGAGGAAGAGTCCATGGATTCTCATACAAGCGGTGTTGATCGTGAGATGATATCACAAGAGTGAAGAAGAAAACGACTTTCAAGTGTATAGTCAAGGATTTCCGGCAACACACTTGTTTTTGCTTTTGATCTGTGACGCCTCCTCCATTAGTTGTACTTTTCTGTTATTTCTCAATTTGCTAGATAAAGGAAAGAAACTTAGGGTTAGAATAAGTCAATTATGTTTTCATAAATAGTTGTCTAATATAATTTTATAAAGGATTTGATTGGGGAGAAATATCATATTAGTTAAATTAAAAATATTAACTAAATGTAAGATTACATAATTATCCTTTTGAAATGATTGGCTCACAATCATTCTTACATCCCCACAATAATTAGTTAGAATAGTTGAACCTAGCTATCTCTCTCTCTCTCTCTCTCTATATATATATATATATATATATATATATATATATATATATATATATATATATATATATATATATATATATATATATATCAACAACAAACTCCTTTTAAAGGAGAAAACCAATGAACTCCATTTGTAGCTTCTTCCTTCATCTTTCAATTGCTTAATAGAACCACCATCCTTTAACTGCATAATCAAACGGAACACAAGTAGAATTAGGATTGAATGTTAGATCTACCTATTGACTATTCCCTTCACTAAAGAACTCTTGTATGCTTTCCTATTTCTTCTAACTGTAAAAATCCATCTCTTCACCACACCTCCCCTTTCCCTTTACACAGACCTTCCATTCACCACCACCTCTTCTTTGATACGTTTTCATTCTTCTGGAAATCAAGGGACCTGTCTCTCTCCGATTCATTTCATCGCATCCATAACTCTATGGCCGATCAGTCTTACTGCACCCATCGCGATCTCTCTGAATCATAAAAAGGTTAGATTTCTCCCTTTTTCCTAGTTGTTGTAATTGATCGATACTCTTGCTAGACTTATTAAAGCAAACATTTCAGTCTTAAAAGATTTCTCAAAACAACGTCTGATCAGGGAAAGCCATGTTCTCCATGGTTATTGTTATAAAATCCGCATTTTATCACATAGACATATAGCAATCAAATTACTCATCATGTATCTAGAATTCAAAAGATCATCTAAAGTTGATCAATTACTTGAAGATCATGAAGGGTTTAATTTGACTGTTCATAAGTTTTTAATATTAGCCAATGTTGATTGGGGGAACAAAGATGAAGTCCACAGGCTATTTGATGAAATGCCTGAACGAGAGGTTTCTTAGACTGCTTTAGTTTCTGGTTATTTAAAATATGGTAGAGTGAATGAATCCATGTGATTATTTCAAAGAAACTTGTTTCAGAATGTAATTTATTGGACAACTACAAAATAATTGGGTGTTGTCAAATGAAATGCACTTAAATGAATAAAACGCTTCTTGGAAATGTTAAGATTCGGGGTAAATGATGTTACATTCATTTCCATAATAAGAGATTCTAGTAAAATGGAAAATTTTTCATTGTGAATGACCCTTTTGAGTTTAGCTATTAAACTTGGATATAAAGATGATGTGTCGGTTTGTAATTCTTTAATAAAATTCAATTTAAGATTGGGAAAAATCGAAAATGCATTGTGGAGTGTTTGTAAGAATGGGGAAAAGAGAAGTTATTTCTTGGGTAACATTCTTGGATATGTATCTTTTCAATGAAGGTATTTTACTAAACAATGGGGTATTATCTTGATGTTGGTGGTTCAGGGATCTGTCAGCTATCAGCCAGGGATCTTCTGTATGATTCGGCAGTGCGAGGTGAGTTATCCTCACTGTACTTACAGGTCGAAGGCACCAAGGCTGGCCCATTGGTTAGATAACCTGATATTGTTGATATGCTAGATATGGAATGGATATTCATGCTAGTCTTGATATGCTAGTTTGGTATATCAGTAGGACTACCTATGATTCTGTATGCACAACTATCTATATATCTTTGTTGTATATTGGGTTGAGGTTATACTGCTTCGTGTTGTTGCCAACAAACCCTGTAGCATTCCAAATATGAGTTAAGGTCTAGGTATGGCATGCTAGACTCATACTAAGGGATCAATAGCTTTCCAGATACGAGTTGAGGACTCGGTTGGTATGCCAGACTCGTACTGAGGGCTTGAGGGTATTAGAGCAATCCAGATATGAGTTGAGGCCAGGGTAAGGCATGCCAAACTCATACTGAGGGCTCAATATCTTTCCAGATATGATTTGAGGACTCGGTTGGTATGACCAACTCATACTAAGGGTTGGACATTGGAATTCATTTCCGAGGACTGACTAGGTTGGGGCATGCCAATCATAAGCTATGGGCCCTGAGAGAAAGCTAGACTTATGTTATGGGCTCAAGAGCAGGCCAGATATAAGCTGTGGGCTCGTTAATCAAGTCAGAATCATATTGTGGGCTCTCGGTAATCCAATCTATTAGTTGTGGACCCAATACATGTTATTTGTATATGTGATCTGCTTGTATATTAGTACTTTTTAGGAACTCACTAAGCTTTGTGCTTATAGTTTTGTTTATGGTTTCAAGTTTTTAGATGATTTGGGGCAAGGTGAAGGTCTGACCCTATACATCCTTGGTTTTACAACATATTGGATCTTGGGAGACTCTAATTTTTAATCATGTTATGGAGACAATGTTTTTGTAAACACTTTTATTAATAACTGGGTTGTTTTGAAAAGTTTAAATTTGTTGAAATTTTTGGGATGTTACAAGTTGGTATCAGAGCCCTGGTTTGAGTGAATTGGAGGAACATTCATGTGAATCCAGTCTCAAACTAACAAAAAGGGTTTTAAAAATGATTTTCAAATTGAGAGTTTTAAAAATAATTTTCAAGGTTGCTTTCAAAATAACCAAAAAGGATGTGATGTGTACGATCAGCTGGAGCCAGTAAGTTGACCCCAAATTACAACACTGTTCTTCAATATTATGATATGTTAGAACAACATTCTAGTGATATGCTAGGGATCTTCAGGAATTTCCTGATTATATGATGCCTAATAGCCTATGGTTCTTCCTTTTATCAAATTGACATCATTACTGTAGTTGCTTGGTGTATACATCATAGTTGTACATAACTAAGATTCTATAGCCTGAGAATATTTGGATTGGCCTTATTTTCTGTTCCTTGTCTGTTTGTGGGCTTAGGGTAGGATTGTATGGCTAGCATACACGAGTGTTGCAGGGTTGGTGGAAGTTTCATGAGTGGGTGCAGTGTATAGCGGGTCAACACAAGGAAAGACTAGCCACTCTAGGGAGAGTGAGAGAAAGGAGAAGTTGCACCCATGGTGCAGGAAGTTTAAGATTGAGAATTTCATATGTAGATCTATCTGATTTTATTGTGTTTTACTGTTAGACAACTTCTCGTCTCGAATGTTGCTTGCTTTGTGCTTTGTGGGACCCATGTTGATGAGAGTTAACCATCAAATGAAAACAATAAAATTACATGTTATGAAGGTGAAATAATCTTAGAATGAACGACTCAGACCTATTTCACAACTCTTCTTTGATTCCAACCGTTGTAGGGCTGGGCCGTTTAGTTGACAGATTATTTAAGCTTGGTTACATGTAATTGTATTCATGAAGTGGTTAGCTGGAATTGGTAGGGGTTCTTCCGCAGCTGATGGTAGAAGGGTTGTGGTTGAATCAAGGAAGGTTCCGAGGATTATAAGGTCTGGTTAGGGAAGTTTGCATGGTTGGATACTATGATTCGTGGTAGTGTTTCCGATCCTTTCGATCTTTTGGTTGTGTCTGATCAAGCATGAGGAAGGTTTTGATATTTGTTTTGAGCCCCATTGGTGTTATCGATTTGGGTTGTTTGATTCAAACCTAATGAGCTTATTCATTCGAGGCCTCGGAGGTTTTGCTCGAGGTCGGGTATTCGAGTCGTTAGACTCATGGAAGGGGCAAGGATTATGATCGGCTTGGGTTTTGCAAATGGAAGTGGGATGGTTGATTGATGTATTGGAATGTGGTTATTTGTGACAAGGGTTATGCCCTTTGAGCTCATCCAAATTCGGAGAAAAGGGTGAACATGCTCGTAAGGTTAGTACCTACTTATGCTGGTTTGAGTTATGATTTTGTTTCAATGCCAATGGGTGGTAGTATGAGCCCTAGGTCGGGGAGAACCAAGATTCTCAGGTCGAGTAATTTTATTCATTATGGGATTTTCCAATTCGTTGTTTGGGTTGCTTCTTTGGATTAGTTGGACAAGTGTTGATTGGTGGACCTTTTTCGGAAGTGTTTTTGTTCAGTTCCATGTGGGTCTTGATTCTTTGGTTTGGTTGTTTGTTTCTCCTAGACCACTGGTCATAGGGTTCATCATTCAGTGGAGGTTCCCTCGAAAGTTTAGTTGTGTCAGTCGGGATTCAGTGGTCGGGCCAACCTGTCATCAAGTTTAGTATATTCTATGTACCTTCGGTCATCGGGTATGTTTATCCTCAATGGTGGAATGGGAACTTGGTTTATAGCAGAACCAGGTTTTGGTAACCTTCAGAATCATCTTGGAAGTATTCTTGAGCTAGTTGTGTAGTGATGGAATCCGTTCAGTCTCAATCAAGTATGGGGTCTCGTTTTGACCGATAATTAGGATGTTTTCTGTTTTGATTAAAGGGGTATTTCGATTATCTCTGGTGTTTCTTTTCTCTCTGGATGAGATTATGGGTTTCCTAAGTATGTGTATGGGGGTGTTCCATGTGAGCTGGGAAGGATGGAATTAGAACAAGAGTGCAACTGTTACCTATCCATGGGTTGTGTGCGACTTTGTTTTCATAAGGTTTTGCTTTGGTAGCAGCTATATTGTGCTCATTTGGCACTGTAAGGCTGTCGACGAGATCAGTGTGTTATCGTGAGCATTCAAGACATTGGCTGAGGGCTAGGGAAGGCATTCTTGACTCCTGTGGTGGGCTCAGAGGCAATTCAGACCTATACCGAGGACCTTGTAGGGGTATTCCAGTCATAGGCTGTGGGCCTAGTGATCATGGTGGTTCAATTCTTCTACGTGTAGCACTTTCGATGTTGACGCACTGATGAGAGTTGGGCCAGTCACAAATCTATTGGTCGGATAAAGGGAGAAGAAAGGGTTGTGGGGATTATCAGTCTTGCATCTAAAAGTCTCTGTGGGATGTATGCATTATGTTTCCGGTTGTTCGCAAGCTGTTGTTGGGTTTTTATTTTCAAGGTTGGATATTGCTTATGAGGTCGCAAGTCATACATTTCTTTATGATTGTCATGAGTGGATGCCCATGTGGGGGTGTACCTGAGTCAATAGGGGTTGGATGCAACACGAAAATTCTTGGTTTGATTGTCATTGCTCGTCGAAGTAGTCGTTTGTAATGACATAGCAGAGAGTCAAGGGTTGTTAAGGTCTTCGTTTATCATATGGTTTGGTTTGGTTAAAGTTTGCGGTCAGTGTTTTCCAAGGATCATCCTGCGTGTTTCTAGTAGTGTCTTAGTTAGGGACTGGTGGTAGATTTAATTGGATACTCATCAGTGTTAAGGAAGGTTCTGCAAGAAGTTATTATGGGTGGCCATGTTTGAGTAGGCTTTTGGTGGAAACTCCCGCTGGGAATCGTGAGTGTATCTGTGCAAGGTATGTATCCAAAACGATGTGGGTTAAGAAATTTGTATGTCAAAGCCATCCACCGGATGGTTCACGATTTAGCTTATGTGTCTGTGCTCCAAGATGGTTCTACTATAATGCCCGTGTTTCTGGGCTAAGCATTAATGATGATGTAGTAGTTTAGGTCAACCATTATAACTCGTTTTGAAGTAATAAAGATGAATTATTTGAGTATTATATCTTTTATACTTAATTATGATGATATAACAAATTAAGGATAAAAATAAGCATAAAAATAAAATGTTAGATAAACCCGATATTTATGAAGAAAGTTGTAGTGGACATGACAAGAATTTCGTAGATATAAAGAACGATGCAATCCGAGTTATAACACGGAAGTTATGGTCTGTCGAAGTTTTGCAAAAGAACCGACACAACGTTGTGTGACATAAAAAGTGAGCATAAGATAAAATGCTATTTAGCTTTAGCAGTCTAAATGAAAGCCATAATATACATTAAACCGTGAGCATGCATGAAAAGAACGTCCAAATTTGACTTCGTATGAGAAAGTTATGAAATTTCTAAGATTTTGCATAACAGTGTGCAGTTCGAAATTCGAATTATAAATCTAGCGATTTTTAGCCGACACAACCTAAACGAGAATTGAAGATCTCAACAATAGTAGTTCAACGGTAAAAAGACAGACAAATATGGATGTCAGATGAAGAATTTATGAATTTTTAACGGACTTTTCCTGTCCCGGCCTATTAAAAATAAAACTTTAAAAATAAATTCAAAATTAGCCGACGGAGTCTAAACGAAAATTGTAGAGTACAGTATGACCTACACGTGGATATAAATAACATCGAAAAGGGAGCTCATATGTGAATGTTATGAATTTTTGAAGTTCGAGGGACACACTTAGAAGCTTATCCGAAGGAAATGCCTTGCGTGTGAGGGTACGCTAGGTGTACCTAAGTACGCCCTGCGTACGAAGCACATACGTCCTGCGGTCTATCTTTCTTCTGCGGTTCGAAGCAAGCCACTTAGACCCAATAGGTTTCGTACATCTGTTCGCTACTACGCACCGCGTACGAAGGTACGTACTGCGTACCAAGGTTAAGCCCAGCGTTACACGAGGCTTCGGCCACCTATAAAAAGGGTGATACGCTGCTCAAATTGTTTTGCAAATTCCTTCTTTCCTTCAGTATTTACTCTCTCTCTCTCTCCCTCTCTCTCTCTCTCTCTCTTTCTAGCAACTCTAAACCCTCTGAATCCTAGGGAACCTTCCTAGTACTAGAAGAAAGCCCAAAGAGCCCGAAGTCTCCAAGAAAAAGAGTTTTTCGGTATAAAACTTTGCCTGCGCAGAACCTGCTTTTCAAGCAAACCTCCTGGTTTCATCAAAGAAGATTGTTTTAAGGACTGAAGTGTTGTCCGAATCAGCACCTTATCAAGTAAGTGTATATTGTTTGTTTATTTGAGATCTATGGTGTATGAAAGTTTTAAACTTTGTTTTTTAGATCTAAACTGTATATGTATTTTTATCTACAAATATGTTGGGTAAAACATGGGTAGATGAAATATTTGATGTGTGATAAAATAAAATGATGAGAGGCCTCGACATTGATGATGTTCAAGTCATCTAGCAGAGTATAGATGATGACCACAGACTTTTCTAGGAAGTCCAGTGGAACGCTAGCAGGCTCACAACCTGTAGGTGTTTGTGAACGATGTGTTCACCGGTGTACTCCATTCCCCTCATCATTGCCTTACAGTAATTTATGGCCGAGGAATCCCCTCAGCAGTAATGTCTACCCCGATGATGATCCTTAGTCTAGGTCCCTTTAATTAGATGCTTTGGGGACGTTAAGTGAGGAAAATGGGAACATGTAATCGGGTTTGTTTTGGTTTGATGAAATTAAAAAACTTATTTATTGTGGGTTGAGAGCCCTATATGCTCACCATGCTCCCAAGCCTAACCCACTAAGTTTCTTGTATTATAGGTAGTGGCAAGGGCATAGTTAGATAATCTGACAAGAGATTATGGATTTATAGGCCAATAGAAAATATATAGAATGTTGTAAAGGCCTATATTGTATTCAAGTCCAATTTTGTCTTATGGCTTATGACGTTTTGTTTATGCTTATGATCTATATCGATGTTGACATCCCAAGTTTGTATTATAATGAAAATACATTTGTGTAAGAAATGCTTTGATAAAATATTGTCATATTTTGTTTTGGGAACCAATTCCGCAAAACTTTTCTTTGAAAGATTACTCTGATTTTTTTAGCATAAACAAAATCAGTCTTTTTTGGCCGTGAAAATGGGGATCTTACAATTGGTATCAGAGCCTTAGTTTAAGAGAACTAGGAATTTGTAGGATTTTTGGAAACTTAGAATGCTAAGTAAAGATCGTGAGATGAGTGCCTACCATATTTTAGACGCGAGCACTAGTTTATTTTAGGAAATATGCCTAAAACGCTTTTATGTGCTAAATGTTATATGTTTGTCGTTTATGCTATTATTTGTTCGGATATATGGTCTGTTGTCGACCGGATTTGGAAAACTTATGTGTTAAGGATTCTAAGAGTACTACTACGATATTAGAACTTGCATGTAATATTTCAGAGTGATAAGGAGAATTTAAACGTCTATCGTGAATAAAGATCTAAATTCGCCTAATTTGGTGTATGGATCAAAATGGGGAGAAATCGAAGTGGAGCTGGAAACACGAATGAAAATAGGAATCATCGACCTCAACCCCAAGTGAATGACCAGGTGTTGATAGTAGAAGTCGTACCAGAGCCAGTCACTATAGCTGGAGCACAAGCCATGATTTGGGCAATGATGGCGGAATAAAGGGAAGAGATGAGACAACTATTGTTGAATACCAGGGATGAACCTTCAATGCCTGTAGAAAAACCTGAACTAAATGATAGACAATCAGAGGAAGGAAATTATAGCCCCATTGTCAGTCAATTGGAACCCACAATGGCAGAAAGGAATGCCTCGGAGAGGGAAATCAACAGAGATGGACGTATGTATAAGAATTTATTGGGTGTTAAACCACCAAGTCTTTCCGGAAGCCCAAAACTTGTAGATATTATGGAGTGGATCTCCAAAATGGAGATGGTATTTGAAAGTTGCAACTGTAGTGACAAGTAGAAAACTATTTTTGTGGTCAGACATCTGAAGACCGGAGTTTTAAGCTGGTAGAAACCATTGGCAGACATGGTGCCATGAGGAGAAGCTTTGAATATGTCTTGGGAAGCATTCATAGAATAGCTGAAAATGTAGTACTGCTCAGAAATAGATCATCTAAATAGTGAATTCTAGAACTTGAAGAGAGGGAAAATGAGCATTGATGACTATGCTACTACGTTTACCGAAAAGATGAAGTTATTTCCTTAACTAGTGCCGATTGAACTAGCCAAGATTGAAAATTTTGCTAACGAATTGCCATCAGACTTTGGCTCAACAATCAAAATGGCAAGCACGTTGACGGCAGCCGTTTGAGCAGCCAAGAATGTTAAGACCCAGTTAAAGGAAAAAGGTCTGGAGATGGCAGAGGTTTGTGAGAAAAGGAAGTTCGATGGATCTTCGCGATCTAACAAGTAAAGTAAATTCTCAAAGTCTGGTTCGAGAGGAGGAAGGGGCGAAGAAAAATGGTGTGACAAGTCTAAGAAGAAACATGTTATGAAATGTGGCGAGGAGGTCACTTGTTTTAAGTGTGGAAAGTCGAGGCATTATGCCAATGAATGCACATTCAATAAAAAGTATGTTATAGGTGCAACGAAGAGGGGCACATTTCAAGAGACTGCCCCGAAGAAGAATGAGGTAGCAAGGCCCACTCTCCCACCAAAGCCGAAGGTGAGTGCTTTTTAGATGACATTGGAAGCCGCAAAGGATGCAGTGGATGTCGCTTCAGGTACCTTTCGAGTAAATGGATTGTCTGTCAATATATTGTTTGATTCCGGAGCAAATTACTCCTTTATATCACATAAATTTGGCCGAAAATTAGCATTAAACTTGATGATTCCCTAGTTGTAGAAGTTTCCAGTGGAAAATTCATACTTCTTAGCGATTTCATTTAGAATATCGTCATTGACTTAGATAGAAACGATTTCCATGAGGAGCTGTTACGCATTGACTTGAATGGTTTCATCATTGTACTGGGAATGGATTGGCTTAGCACCAATGATGCCGAGATACTGTGCAAGAAAAATATAGTGAGGGTAAACCCACCTAGAAAATAGTCATTTATGGTGTACAGGGACAAGCACGGAGTAATTCTGGAATCATTTCCCTAATGAAAGCAAGAAAATGTTTATTTAAAGGATGCACTTCATACTTGGCATTTGTGATTGATGCTAAGAAATAAAAGAAGGAAATATAAAGTATACCAGTGGTGTGTGACTATCCGGAAGTCTTTCCCGAAGATCTTCCTGGATTACCCCGTGATAGACAAGTAGAATTTCAAATAGACTGGTTACCAGGAAAAACATCAATAGCAAAAGTACCATACCAATTAGCACCAACGGAGATGAAGGAGCTTATAACGCAACTTCAGGAGTTGTTGGACAACGGTTTCATTAGACCAGGTTCATCACCCTGGGGAGCTCCGGTGTTATTCTTAAAGAAGAACGATGGAAGCATGAGGATGTGAATAGACCACAGAGAGATCAACAAGGCAACAATGAAGAACACGTACCCATTGCCAAGGATTGATGATATAGTCGAGCAGCTACAAGGTTCAAGCTATTTCTCCAAGATCGATCTTAAGTCAGGTTATCATCAACTGAAGGTGAGAGAGTAGGATATTGAGAAAACCACATTCAGAACAAGGTACAGACACTATGAGTTCTTGGTTATGTCGTCTGGACTAACCAATGCTCTAGCAACATTAATGGATTTGATGAACAGGGTTTGTATACCATTCCTCGATAAATCTGTGATAGTGTTCATATATGACATTTTGTTCCACTCAAAAAGCGAGCAGGAGTATGGCAAGCATCTAGGAGAGGTGCTAGAAATTTTGAAGAATGAGAAGTTGTACGCAAAGTTCTCCAAATGTGATTTTTGGATTCGAGAAGTCCAATTTTCCAGTCATGTGGTTAACCAAGAAGAGATAATCGTCGACCTAACAAAGATTGAAGCTGTAATGAAGTGGGAACAACCATAGAGTCCCACGGAGACCCGAAGCTTTTTGGGATTAGCCAAATATTACCGAAGATTTATCGAAGGCTTTTCTTTGATAGTTGGTCCATTGACAACTTTGACCCATTAAGGAGCTACTTATACTTGGAGTGAGAAGCACGAGGAAGTATTCGTTAAGCTAAAGAAGAAGCTGTGTGAAGCACCGATTCTTTGTTTACCCGATGGAGTTGAAGACTTTGCAGTTTATAGCGATGCATCTGGAGTTGGGTTAGGTTGTGTTCTGACCCAAAGGGATAAGGTGATAGCATATGCATCGAGACAATTGAAAGAACACGAAAAGAACTACCCTGCTCATGATTTGGAGTTGGTAGCGGTAGTATTAACACTAAAGATATGGAGGTATTATCTTTACGACACAAAGTGAAAACTTTTCGCTGATCATAAGATTCTTCAGTATCTCTTTGATCAGAAAGAACTTAATATGAGACAATGACATTGGTTAGAGTTGCTTAAGGATTACGACTGTGAGATACTTTACCACCCTGGTAAAGCAAATGTTGTAGCTGATGCTTTAAGCCGAAAAGTGATCCTTGAAAGGAAAAGGCCAAGAGAATTAAGAATTGAGGTTGTCTCAACGATTGTAGAAAGCATCAAGAAAGCTCAGGAAGAAGCTTCAAAGAAAAATGAATGAAAGGAAGAACGTTTAGGCAAAACGTTAGTGTTCAGAATGAATAATATTTGGGCAGACAATTCGTTTATGAGAAAGGTACCTGAGGCGACATCAGCTTCTTCTTTAGCAGCTTCCAGTGTCATCTGGAAGGCTCTTGCTTTCAACTTTGGGGGAATATTGGGTCTAGATTCGTCCTTCTTCTTTGGATAGTCTTTCAAAATGTTCCCCTCTTGGTTATATCCAAAACACACTCTTTTATTGGACGGAAACTCGTTGGCATAATGCCCCATCTTTCCACACTTGTAGCAAGTCACTTCCTTACTACATTTCCCAGAGTGCTTTTTCTTTCACTTTTCACACCATTTCGATTCACCCCCTTTTCCTCCTCTAAACTTTTTCGAATTAGACTTCGAAAATTTGCTTTTCTTGCTAGAACCTGAAGTTCAAACTTTCTCTTTTCGCCAACTTCAACCTTGTTGGTGGTTCTTCCCTTGATCATATCCTCAACATAACTGGCAGCCCAAATAGCTGCCTCCAGATTAGGTGTCTGACGTAATGGCATCGTATACTCTTATGGGAGTGTTTTTGCGTACTGGTCAACCTTTGTCAGCTCGTCTAGGACGATGCGCAAGGCAAACTCGATTTTGTCTGTAAAGGCATTGGTGTAATCATCGATTGACATGCTAACTTTTTTCAATGTCAGAAACTTGTTCTCTAACTCAAGAAGATTTTGGGCCAAGCATAACTTGCATTTGAAATGCACCAAGAACTCTGCTCAGGTCAGTTGCAGTGGCTCATTAGGACTTAGGATCTTCCCCATAGTCTTCCACCAACGAACGACTCTACCCATGAACTGACGTACTGCAAAAGTAGTTAGCAACGTTCCTCTGCAGCCACACGTCATGAAGGCTAACTCCATTTTTGAGATCCAATCCTAGACCTTAATCAGATCCTGCTTCCTAGTGCAGGTCGATGGTTTGCAAGTCAAAAAGTCTTTGTAATTGCATCCACGTCCACCATTTCCTCCATCGTGGTTATTTTTCTAACTATCGGTGGGTTGGCTTGGCTAATGATCCACTGAAGGTACCTCTCCCCGAATGCCCTCCATTCACTTCGGGCTCTTCCACTTGAATTGACAGTTCTTCACGATTCTACCTAAGCAGACGTCTCATTTCTTCCATCCGACGATCCAACATTGCTTGAATCATCATTTGTACACCAACCATTGTCATTGGCTTAGGTGCTGCTTCTGCAACAACTACTTGTTCAATCACAGGTGGTTGATTCATGTTTTTGTTCACATTTCCAACTCCACTTCTTGTTCTTACCATTTTTGATCTACACACCGAATAAGGTGAAATTAGATCCCCATTGATGATAGATAATTAAATCATCCTTATCACTTTGAAACGTTTAGATGCTAGTTCTAATACCGTAGTCATACGCTTAGAATCCTAAATACATAAGCTTTCAGATCGGGTTGGCAACAAACCGTAGATATGAATAAATAATATCATATATGGTAGACATATAACATTTAGCACATAAAAGCATTTTAGGCAACTTTCCTAAAATAAACCGTAGATCTGAGTAAATAATATCATATATGAAATATAACAGACACACATCTCACAATTTCACTTAGCATTCTAAGTTTAAGTATAGAAATCTTACTAATTCCTAGTTAGCTTAAACTAATTCTCTGATACCAACTGTGACATCCCCAAAATCACAGCCAGAAAAGACTGGTTTCATTTTTGCTTTTAAAATAATTTCAGAGCAAATCCATTGATTTAAAAGAGTTACGGAATTCGTTCCGAAAACACAATATGATAAAATAAAGTTTATCAAAGCATTTCTTTAAGAAATGTATTTTCATTATATACCAAAACTTGGTATGTCATGTTCCAATATAGACACAAAAGCATAAACAATAAGACATAGACCTTACACAGTTACATAAAACTATTGGTCTATAAACAAAAATATCTTCACAAGTTCTCTAACTTATGATCCCGAGCCACTACTTGTAATACAAAGAAACCGAGTGGGTCAAGCTTGGGAGCCTGGTGAGCATATAGGGTTTTCAACCCATAATAAATAATTATATTTAATTTCACCAACCAACAATAGCCTGATTACCCATTCCCGTTATCCTCATTTTACGTCCCTATGACAACAACTTTTACAAGGGACCTAATAGAGGATTTTCATTGAAACGGACACTACTGCAAGGGGGTTTCCTCAGCAATGAATGTCCTAAGGAAACCATTAGTAGGATAGAATATAGCAAACGAACACCAAAGTTCACTACACCTACAGGTTATGAGCCTGCCAGCGTTCCACTGAACTATCTAGAAAAGTCCATGGTCATCATCCATATTCTGCTGGACGACTAGATCACAATCACATCGAGGCCTCTCATCATTTTCATTTCATCACACATCACTATCTACTCATGTTCTACCCAACATATTTGTAGATAAAATATACTTGTTTATATACAGCTTAAAACCTGTATAACATATTCATTTAATACTCATACCACATAACAACTAGTATATAATCACATAGCACGTATTTCATAGAGTATAATTCATATATGTGTATTATCAGAAAGCAACTAGACACTTACTCATATCATATATCTAATACATTCAGCAACATTTGTATTAAAATTATGTATATGAAAGAGACTATGCACTCACATGATAAGAAGATTATCGGACAACACTACGACTCTTCGAGTAGTAACTCTTTGATGAAACTGTGATATCTTCATACATCGGGCTTCTCGCATGCAGAGCTTCGACTCGAAACTCTTTTCTTCTCGGGATCTTCGGTGCTTCGGGACTTGCTTCAGGTATCGAGATGATACCGGGGCTTCGGGGGTATAACTTGCACGTAAATCGAGGTAATATGGGGTGAGAGGAAAGAAATTGGCAACCCTAAATGGCTGGCCTCGCTTTCTATTTATAGGATGAGGCTGGATCTCGAATGCAGCGCATTCCCTAAACAAACGCAGTGCGTTCCCTAAACACTGTGTGTTCCCTGAACGCTGGGCTTTCCTCCGAACGCAGCGTGTAGGAGCGGGGTTCTGTCTTATCCCGTATCCGTTTGACTCAGCATCGACGTGTGCAATTCAAGGCCTAGTACTGAACGCGGGGCGTTCCCCTTTTGGGATGCGTGCCTCGAACTTCGGAAAATCATAACATACTATCTCCGTTTTCGTCGTTCTTTATATCCACGCATAGGTAAGATTATGGTCTACAACTTTCATTTAGACTCCGTCGACTAATTTTTACTTTATTTTTATTATATTATTTTTATTATGCTGTGACAGGAAAACTCCGTTAGTAATTCATAACTTCTTTATCTGACGTCCATTTTCGTCTGTCTTTTTACCGTTGGACTACTATCAACGATATCTTCGATTCTCGTTTATAATTATTTCGGCTAAAACTCACTCGACCTCAAATTTGAACTTTGGGTTGCATACCGCTAAGTCGAAACTTAGAAAAATCATAATTTCCTCATACGAAGTCAGATTTAGAAGTTCTTTTTATGTACGCTCTCGATTTAACATATTCTATGACTTTCATTTATATCACTAAGGCTAAATATCCATCTATCGTAAATTCACTATTTACGTCACGCAGTGTCGTACCGGTTCTGTCGCAAAACTTCGACGGGTCATAACTTCTTCGTTATAACTCAGATTTCAACATTCTTTATATATTTGGAATCCTTGTCACGACCACTACGTCTTCATGTATCGATATCGGTTTTATCTAACATTTTATTTTTACGCTTATTTTTATTCTTAATTCATTTAAGCCATACAATTAAGCAATAAACACATAATACTCAAATAATACATTTCTATTACTTCAAAATAAGTTACAAAGGTTAACCTAGACTATTATATTAATATTAATGCCTAGCCTAGAAACACGGGCGTTACATTATGATCGGTAAAGAGCATATGGTATGTAAACTGTTAAAATCTTTGTATGAGTTGAAAAAGGTACCTAAATAATGGCATCGGAAGTTTGATGATATGATTTTTTCATCTGGTTTTAAGTTAGACCAATGTGAAAAACGTGTTTATAGTTGATCCAATAATGCTACTGGTGCATGAGTGATCATTAGCTTATATGTAGTTAACATGTTGATTTTTGGTACAAACCAAGATCAAATATATGAAACAAAGAAATTGTTGTCAACTAAATTTTACATGAAACACTTACGAGAGGCTGATGTGATTCTTGGATTATAGATTAAACGGGTAAACAAAGGCATAGTAATAACTCAAACTCATTATGTTGAGAAAATTCTGAAAATTCTCAATTTTAGTGATTGTTCTCCCATGAGCACTCTTATGGATTCAAGGTGAAGTTAATTCCAAATACGGGAATTCCTATTTCTTAATTAGAATACTTTAAGGCTATTGGTAGCTTGATGTATGCCATGTCAAGTACCAGATCTAATATTACTTTTGCAGTGGGAAAGTTGAGCAGGCACACTAATAAATCGTAGTGCTAAAAATTGGTAAGCAGTTAATAGAATGTTTAAGTATATCAAGGGAACCATGAATTATGGATTGAGTTACATGGGAAGTCCATCGGTTTTAGAAGGTCATTATTGTTGGAATAGTGTCGTAGGCTGCAACTATATTTGGTAAGTACTTGACCCGATTGAGCATGATCCTTTTGGGTTGCCTTCACCATAGCAACTTGAAAGGATGATAAATAATGAGAGAAGAAATATTATTGATGTATTATGAGGATAATATAAGGAATAATAATAATGTTATGTGATTAATATAAGTCATAAATTAATTAGGAATTAATTTGGTGACTTAAAGAGATTAGTTGAATAAAGGAGCATAAACTGTCAATTGTATGATAGTTATACTTTGGGCTATAATCCCTTATGGATAAGGCGTGGACAGTTTTGGGGTTTGAAAGGACCTAGAAATCGTCCAAGGCTTATCATTAGGGATATTGTATTGCTTAGGGTCTAAGTTATCTAATTAGGGTTTAAGGGTGAAACCCTAGGGGGCTCACTAGTATAAATAGACCCATGGGGTCAAGGAAATTGATACTCTTGCCTTTGAAGAAACCCTGGCCGATTTCTTGTCCCCCCCCCCCCCCCCCCTCTCTCTTTCTCTCTAATCATCCTCTTGCTAAGTTGGTGTTTGTAAGCCATTAGAGGAGTGACATTTGTGACTCTAAGCTTCAAGGACAAGAAGATTCAAGCAAGCAATTCAAGGTAATCTTTCAGATCTGATTTCATGTGTTATTATATGAATGTTTTCATTAGATCTATCAATCAAAGACTTGGATAATTTCATGTTCAATTAGAGAAGCCTAGATCTAAACATTAGGGTTTATATGTGCACATAGGAATGTTCTTATGGCTAAAACCCATCAATTATGATGTATGTTAGATAACCAACATGAAGGACCATTCCTCGACTATTGGTTGGGTATTCTTGCTTAAAGGAGGTGCCATTTCTCGGGCTTCTAAGAAGCAATCTTGCATTACAAACTATATAATGGTATACGAGTTAGATATGTTAGCTTCTACTGGAAAAGAAGCAAAGTGGATAAGGAATTTGGTTTAT
The DNA here is from genome assembly GCF_052625555.1 of Lactuca saligna. Taxonomy (NCBI): domain Eukaryota; kingdom Viridiplantae; phylum Streptophyta; class Magnoliopsida; order Asterales; family Asteraceae; genus Lactuca; species Lactuca saligna. The sequence goes on from NC_136421.1 coordinate 205,070,594, forward strand.
AAGATTCCTCTATGGTCTAACCTGATAACACCTATTTTTATCTTTGTGATATTGCTACAACCTTGGATAAAGCCTATAGTCAAGAATATAATGGAAAGTATAGACACTTAGGTGTTAGACACCGTATTATTAGAGATCTAATGATGGATAGTGTGATTTTTTTGAGTTGTGAAATCACAACAAAATTTGGCAATTCATTTGACTAAGGGTTTGGCAAAAGACTTAGTGCGCAAGTTTGTTATTAAGATGGGATTTAAGCACATCTAATTTAATAATGGTGATACACCCAATTCCCTTTTAATATGATATTTGGAGCTGAATTCATTGTGAAAATCTCACAAATATGATTGGAACACATAAAGTATTCATCCCAAGTTTGTGCTCGGTTCAATAGTCGACCAAGTTGAAATTTAAAACTTCTTAATAATTCATTTGATAAAATGCATGTGCACATACATGAAGTAAAGGAACTACCTACATGATTGTTAAGTACACATACATGAAGTAAAGGAATTACCTACATGAAGTAAAGGAATTACCTACATGATTCTTAATAATTCATTTGATAAAATGCATGTGCACATACTTGAAATAAAATGGGGGAGGATTGTTGGTAATTTTAGTATCAGTAGACATTTTGTGTAATTAGAACTAATATATGAGCTAAGAGGTTTATAATTTATGCTCTATAATATATGTTTGGTGAGTGCAGAGCTCACACACACACACATACACACACATATATATGATCGAATTATAATGTAGTACGAAAAAATAGTGGGGGTCAAATGGGTCGCACCGCCTTACAGGTCCTAGGGGCAGCACCCCTAGTGGGTCTAAGGGGCTGAACCTAAACAGAAACCCTTGACTATGCATTTAAATCCGTGATGTACTTAAGTAATTTACATGATGAAAACTCTTATTGTCAAGTATAAATATGGCTATTCTATTAAGTCGTTTTATACCCTTCTTAGCTCTTTTTTTTTTTTTTTCTCTAAACGATCTCAAAATTCTCTAGCGATTTGGCTTACTTTTCTGTGTGTATATTCGCGAGTATATCTTTAGATTATCCTAAACTGAATTTCTTGTATGTCGGATATAGGGTATAAATATCAGTTTGAAAACCGAACTCACACGATCCATTGGGAATTCAAATTTCCAACATTACTGTGCTAGACCATAACAACCTTGACTTTGTTTTGATTACTAATTGATGCTACCTTGCTTACTTTAAACTTAAACATATGTTAAGCTATGATACCGTATGAGTTTCTATTGTCTAAATCTTTGAAATTGATTTGGTTAAAAATAAAATATTTAAAAAAAGAGGTATTTTAAAAATTACTCTAGCGATGAATTTTTATTTTCAAATGGAAAAATTACCAACACCAAATAAATTGGAAAAAACATACACACCCACTTTCGTTAAGAATCCACAAAACTTTTCTTTTAGATTCTCTTCAAGAGTTGTAAACATATGGTTTCTCTGAGATTATCAAACAAAAAAAAAAAAAAAAAAAAAAGGAAAAGAAACAAATTATACTAATGCAAACAAAAACGATGAAACATAGATATCCTAGATTGCTACCTCCTCGTCTATTAAAATCATATCACTACGTTCAATTCAGACGGCTTCATGTATACATATTGCTTCCACAACAAAGACGATACTTCAAAAATCTTATGATAATGGCAGTAAGCATTATATCTTAAAAACATTGACAATTCCAATATACCTCATGTACACACAAAAAGATCAATTATAATGTAGCTGGAATATCAAAAGCTTTCAATACACACCTATAGCCAACCGAAGAGGCACCCACAATTAAATGTCACATCAGAAAATATAGACATCATATAGACGATTATTCCAAAATTAAGCTCAATTAGACACTCCATATGATGTAGAAGTATTCTCTTTGCGAATGGTCAACCAAAAAATTATCTTTAAGTTATATGTGATATAAATAGATAATCGATAATATATCTTTTTCCAAACAATGTATTGCAATATATTCATTTATGAAACACGCATTGTAATGTATAATTTTGAAACAATGTATTATAATATTTTTAATTATTTAATATTAATATCTAATAATAATACTTCTTAGAATATTTCGTATTAAAATAAAATTTGTGTTTCATATTTAAAAAAATAAAACAATAAAAAGGATTTTATAAAACATTTTAAATATACATTAATTTATATGACAAAATTATCTTAAAAACTTTATCGTTGAAGATATTATTTACTTATAAGTTAAAGCTATCATAATGACTATATAACAATAGATTTTAATAATAGCACATATCGAACATAGCATAACATAACATATATCGACTATTGAAAATGTACGAAGAATGAAAACTGGTTGGGATAAAAATTGGAGTTAAATTGGGTCACAAGGGACAATTTTAAAATTGAATGGGAGGTTACAAGGGTCCCTGTGAAACCAATCATGGTGTCCACAAATATTTGAATGGCCTTATTTCGGTTATTTTTAAATCCTTCTTGTCACGAGAATTACTATTCACTTCATAAACCACCGACGCATTTAGTGAGTCACACAAGTTGAATAATAAATAAGATGTCTTTTTTGAAGTGTAGAAATATATTAAAAATTAGTGATAAACTAGAAAAATAATATTACAAAAAAATTATTATACATATTAAATGTCGTTTCGGCTAGTGTACGGTAAGCAGTTTTGAGTCGGCATCAAAACCAGATGGTTTAGAGTCGAGTAAGGTTTCTTCTTTTACTATTTATTTGTTCTATCACTGCTGATCTCCAATGATTTTTTTCCATATATGTAACATTTGCCCTTTGGAGATTTCCTCCTCGATTTTGCGGCTGCTCCTTTTCTATTCGATTAGGTTTCCATCGATTTTGTTCGCTAAATGTGAGTTTCTTCAGCTGTTCGTTTTAAGGGGCATCTCCTTCGAAACACCAAAAATCGTGGAATGGAACTTCTTCGATTTTGCGTCTTCTTCGTTTGGCTAGCTTTCAATCGGTTTCCTTCACCCCAAATACCCAAAGCAGCCATCACTTTTACCAACCACCTCCACCTGGTACACACACTGATGTCTTTCATTTCCCACTCCTCGATTGAGTTTTGTTCTGACACCGATGATTTCTTGAAGACACACAACTCCTCGATTTTTTGTCTACTTCAAAAATATATGCTTTGTGGATTCCCTGATATTATTACGACGTGTTGAGTTTGAGGGATTGTGGTGCTTTCCTTTATTATGACAACCTAGTGGAGATGAAGAACACGACGGATTTGCAGTTGTTGGGCGATGGTTGCGATTATTAGGATAACGGAGGCCAAGCAAAAGAATGATTGGTTGAATGATAAATGCTTTTGATAAGTGATTTGGTCTTGATTTTCAGAACTATACATATTCCAATAATATGTAAGTGAAGTACTTCAAATATTATTTTTATTTCTTAAAATCCTTATAATATTCCACCTGTAACACTCTAATTTTTCAAATAAATTTTGTATTTTTAAATTCACACTAAACACAGTTTAACATTTCTCAAACTCAATTTAAAAATTATTTCAATCACAAGACATTCAATCACAAGACATAAAATTGTTTGTTAATATCCCAAAATGCTCAAAACACAAATCAACTCACTGGTGTGTACAATCATGTCGGTGCCTTCCTACGATCCTGAGATGTACCTGCAACACATTTCACACAACACTGTAAACACAAAAGTTAGTGAATTCCCCAAAATACCACATACAAGTAATTAGCCTCTCATGGATAAATCTCAATTAGGACCCTCCGGTCATGTGTCTCACTGGGGACCCTCCGGTCTCTTAGCTCGGTTTGGACCCTCCAGTCATGTATCTCAGTGAAGACCCTCTGGTCTCACAACTCGGTTTGGACCATCTCCTCCTAACTCAATATGGCACAGAATAATATACAACATAAATCACAAAGACGAAATGCAGAATATCATATAACTCAATATAAACACATAAGACCCTCCGGTCAATAACTCAAATAAGACCCTCCGGTCGCACAGTAATTTCCACTCAGGTAAGTATAGTGAGAATACTCACCTCCTAAGTAAAGCAAGTATGTCTCGTACTCAACGGTCGGTCTAGACTCCGCCTACATATATTATAATCATCTCTAATTAACAATTTATAATGAAAACTCTAAAGATGTTAAGCTAACTCCTTTACTAATTCTCAGAAAGGGTGAAACACCATTTACCCCCTCCATGTTCTCCAAAGTCCACAACTTAACCAAACCCTAAAAGTCAACGAAAGTCAACACTCCATGTTGACCCAACTCATCGAGTGCATCTATGCGACTCGTCGAGTTACTTCTCTTCTCAGAAAAATCATGAAAATTCGACTCAACTTGTCGAGTTGTATCACTAATTAGTCGAGTTTGTATAATTTTCAAAATATCGAGGAAAACCCTAACCAACTTGTCAGATTGGATAACCAACTCATCGAGTTCCTTTAACCCAATCACTGATTCAGACGCTTTTAAGCGAGACTAAGGCCCAAAACTCTATATCTAGCCTTCTAAGGACGAAATACCACATAACGCTACAAGCTTTACATCCATGTATGGCATTTAGGAGCTAAGTTTTCCAAAACAAAAAGTCAACAAGGGATTCAAGGCATGAAATTTGGCCAAAGCTTGATAAAGCTTGAGTCTTTAGGCCTAAAGGGCCTAATAGTGTCCAGATCTAAAGACTTAGCTTCAATGCATGCTCAAAACCAATAATGACTCAAGAAGATGCTAGAAATGGCCATAAACTCTCTAATGGAGAGATCTAACAAACAAGTGATCAAGGTAATGGATTTTTACCTCCAAATGGCTGCTATAATAGAAAAGATGTTGGATCCAAATTTTGTTTCTTGTTCGAAGCCCTTAACTCTTCAAGTTTCTTTTAGGAATGCACCAAAACATGCACTCTTAGCCTTAGACACTCTTGCATTAGAGGATAGCTCAATTAGGGTTTGTCTCAGGGTGATAAGGTGATAAGGGAAGCAGGATAAAAGACTTAATGTCCTTTAAATAGGGTACAAACCCTAAAAATTAAGGTTTTCACACTCAGATCCAACTCGTCGAGCTGGGTCCTCCAACTCATCAAGTTGATTCTAAAATCCGCACGGCCATCTCAATCTCTACCGACAAGTTGGGGCCTCCAACTCATCGAGTTGCCCTGTCAAAATGAATATAAAACAATTTAAATTTGTACATGGGATTCGGGATGTTACAATTCTCCCTCACTAGAATCAGACTTCGCCCTTGAAGTCGTCCTTTGGAAACAACTCTGGGTACTGCTCACTCATCTTAGACTCCAGCTCCCAAGTCCACTTGGATCCCTTCCCATGTTGCCACTGAACCTTAACCAATGACACCTCCTTATTTCTCAAGAACTTCACCTTCTTATCTAAAATTGCCACCAACTTCTCAATATAGTTCAATCAATTATCAACCAAAATGTCTTTTAAAGCAACGACTTCATTCTCGTCGGCTACACACTTCCTTAGCTGGGATGCATGGAAGGTTTCATGAATCTGGATTAACTCTACAGGCAGCTCCAATTGATAAGCTACTTGTCACAACTAGCATTTTAGCTAGGAAATTCTATTCTTATGCAACCATCATATATTGTAAGGCAGGTACTCTAAGTGAATATAATACCTTGTGCTTAATCAAAACCATCCAATTGAATCCAAACTCTTAATTGAAGTTCAAAACCTAATACAAAACCTCTCATATGTTCAACTACGGATTTAAAGACCCTAAAAATCTTAGTTCAAGATTATTATGGACTAGGATCCTTGTATTGGGCCTAATGGATCAATAAACTTTCAATTTGGTCATTTTTGGGCCAAGGAAACCTATTTGGGCCCAAATTAGACCCACATTCATGAAACTAAGGTATTTTGTGCCTTGTGGGCCTAGAATAATTCATTTTATCTCTAAATAGCCATGTTGGGCTATAAATGATTTCATTTGCCCAAATGGGCTTCATTGGGCCATGAACCCTCATTAGGAGCCAATGGGCTAAAAAGTATTATTTGGGCTCCATAAATTCGAACTAAGCCAAGGCAGGGCCCAAACCGTTTCATCTCCATTTTTCTTTAGCCCATTCTCGGCCCAATTAACAAAAAAAGTAGATTAATCTAGCAAGTGACACATAATCTTTACATGGTGGACTTCCATGCAACATCACCTAAACATCTCTCTCTCTCTTCTCTTATTATTATCCGAGACCTCCCCTCTCTCTACATCTCACTTCAAAATTATTCAAACTCTCTCACAAATCCTCTTAAGCTCAAGGAGAAACTACCTTATTTCCTTTGCCATTTTTGTGATCTTGGGTGTGATTCCAAGAGTTTTTTCAACAATTATCATCTACTTGGTAAGTTGTCATCATAAATAAGTCATTGATTTCTATTTTTAAGCTAAGAACACTCCCTTACATGGCTTCATTTCGTGCTCTAGCTTCCTAGGACCATCAAAGTTTCAAAACTCCTTCTAAAGAAGCACTCAAGGCCGAAAACCACATCATCTCCTCCCATCTCTTCATCAGACCAATAACAACAACCCAAAGTGAGTTCATACCCCCTTGATTTCGGTTTATATTGTTTTTTGGGGAGGATACAAGTTGCTTTGTGTGAGATCTATGTGTTTATGCATGTATATGTGTGTTTTATGTGATTTATACTATGAAAACTTGTTGAAACATCGCAAAACTCGAAATATTCACTAATCATGGTGAAATTTACAAACTAAAATCATTACATGTAACATACTATGAAGTAAAAGGTGAAAACATGTTGAAGAACACTAGAAAACTAAATAAAATCGTGATAAGGGCTATTTTTGACAAAATAAACAAAAGGTGAGGTTCTTATGTTAACTTACGGTTTTTAAGATGTTTAAAAAGAGTCATTTTTAAATAAAAAAAATGGATCTTACAATAATTATGGTTTTAAAATGGGCCAAAAGTGTGAATTTTCACAAAATGGGCCTCAAATTGGGCCTTCATGGTTTCATGGGTTAAATTTGAAAATTTTCACTTTTGTGGATTAAATTGTCATTTTAAACAATTTGAGCCAAAGATGTTGTTTTTCGGTTAAAAAGGGCTAAAATGCCAATTTTATTAAATTGTGCCGAAAATGTAAACTTTGATCAAATTGGGCCGAAAATGTAAATTTTAACAAAAGTGGGCTAAAATGTCATTTTATTTGGAATAAGCCCATATATGAAAATTTTTGGTCTTAAGGGACCTAAAGTGTTAATTTTACCAAAAATGGGCCTAAATTGTAAATTATCGGCCTAATGGGCCAAAAATGTCATCATTACCAAAGTGAGATTTTTATGTAATTTTCGAAAACAATCAAGCTAAAGCAAACAATGTAATACCAAACAAACTAAATACATCGGTTACATGCTTATTGGGCCTAATACGTACATTACATGTTTATTGGGCTTTAGTGGTCGATTTACATGCTTATTGGGCCTGAATTATACATTATATGTTTATTGGGCCTGAGGGTCCGTTTACATGCTTATTGGGCCTGTATTATACATTACATGTTTATTGGGCCTTAGTGGTCCATTTAAATGCTTATTGGGCATGGATTATACATTACATGTTTAGTGGACCTTAGTGGTCCATTTACATGCTTATTGGGCCTGGAAATAACTTACATGTTTAGTGGGCCTTAGTTGTCCTTCTACATGTCCGTTGGGCCTCGTACATTCACATACATACTTGTTGGACTTTTTAAACATAAAACATACTCTGAAAAGCATTATACATAACATAATATCATATTCGCGTAAACATAGTTAAGGATCAAGTGAGACATGTCGGTTGACACCTCTAGAGTGTACGATCGTAGCCTGTAGTTATAACCAGAGTCTCCTGGAGGGAGGACGAGAGTTTGTGTATAGATCTATACGGGATGACACCCAACACCTGAGCTGTTCGCTACAATTAGACTACGTCAGTCTAGGGTGACAAACCATACCTTAATCAAGCCGGCGCCTGAAAACGCCACTACAGGCGAATTCGTCAAGATCAAGTATGGTTGAAACGAATCACCTAGAGATCCTCTACAACATAGTTTTATGGAACACCTATAAAATCTTGTAGATACGAAAACATACATACACCGATATTCGGTCTTAGCGTTGAGACCATAACACTCTTATAAATAGAAAATATAGGATTTTTTGGGGAAATACACAGTTAAACAATAACTTTTACTTATAACAGAAAATACATGATTTTTAACCGGATTACATCTTTATATACCTTCCAAAAACAGAAAGCACACATGCATTAATACTTGATTTTGACACATCACGTTTAAACTGTTTTTCAGAAAATATCGGGTTTTCTGGTGTTTTACTAACAATACAAAACTTTTCATTCGAACATACATATGAACTCACCAACATTATATATGTTGACGTTTTTAAAACAACTTGTATTCTCAGGGAATCGTTAAGCGGAAGGGTCCACAAGAACATGTGGGATTTGTTAAATATTGTTATCATCATACATTGAATATTTTGGCATGTAACTTATGATACTATACTTGATGGTAACAATGTTGGTTGTATTTTGATATGTATGATGATGGTGTTGTCTTGTTTCAATTATATACATTGTGATGATATTACAAGATGAAGTCACACACAAGCCCCCAGACGTTTCCGCCGTTTGGTTCGGGGGTGTGACAAGGTGTCACTTGTTAAGCAGTTTCACATTCCTTAAGATAGTCTTTGAGCTCGATACTAAGATATTCTCCACATCTATTAGATTGGAGCATCTTTATCTTCGTGCCCAATCGATTCACTACCTAGTGCTTAAATTCTTTCAACTTTTCAAAAGTTTCTGATTTATGCTTCATTAAATAGAAATACCCATATCTACTATAATCATCAGTAGATGTCACATAGTGGTGATTAACAACCCTTGTGGCAGATCTAAAATGACCACAAACATTAGTACGCATGAGTTCTAACAACCCTTGACCTATTTCACAGGTACCAATAAAAGGTGACTTAGTAATCTTGCCCAATAAACAAGATTGACATTCATCGTTAGATATTAGGTCAAACAATTCCAACACTCCATTCTTTTGGAGTTGGGTGATGTGTTTCTTATTAATATTCGAAGATGATAATGTCATAATCATTCCTTGTCTAATCCATTAGAAGAATCAATACTAAAAACACTGTTTCCAAGTTCATTCACACACATAATAGTTTCATACACACCATTACAAGGATAAACTTTGAAAATAAATGAACCATTTCTATAAACTAAAATTCTACCATCATTATTATCAAAACTATAATGATAACCTTAACTAAATAAAGCATGAAATGAAATCATGTTTCTTGTCATTTCTGACAAATAATAGTAACTGTTCAAAACAACCCTAACATTATTGTCAGAAATAAGCTCATAAACTAAAATTCTGGTAACAACCGACTTTTTACTATTCCCAATGATCAGAGTTAACTTCCTATGCTCTACCTCTTCACTTCCCCTTAGAACAAATGTTTAAACCACATCCTATATCAAGAACAAATGTAGAGCCAGACACATTACCCTCAGAATCTCTCCCTTCTTGTAGGTACTTAGGGCAGCTTCTTTTCTAATGTCCCTTTTGGCCATAATGAAAGCTCATGACTTCTTTCGGATCACCTAAAAGAGGAGCATCAGTTTTTTTTTAAATGAAAATGTGGAATTAAAAACGAAACAAAACTAGCCAGGGGCTAGGTGGTAAAAAAAAGTATAAGACAGGAAATGAGAGAGAACACCAAAACAAGAGAGGAGCATCAAATTTGACTTTTCCCTTCTACATTCTAGCTTCAGTAGTTTGCAAGAGATTATGAAGCCCGATCAATATGGTCTAAATATTGTTCAAATGGTAGGTCAGGATGAATTGGTCATAATTATTGGGAAAGGAGTTAATCACCATGTCAATGGCAAGTTTCTTGTCAAAGTACATATTGAGCTTCTCTGATCTCTCTAGGTATCTCTGTATTTTCTACACATGAGCACATATAGATTCCCCTTATTTAAAATTGTACGTCATAAGGTCCTTGACGAATTCATAATGCTCTTGCCTTGCTTCTTTATGGAAAATTTGAGCAAGAGATAAGTTTGGACCAGTAAGCCTGTCTTTTGAAATGATCAACAATAGAGTGAAGTTATGAGTGGGCGGAGGAGGAGGAAGACCATCATTTCTAGACAACTAAAATAAGATATAGGATATTATTTAGTTGATTTAATTCTTAATATTTTAACCCAAATTAATATTCAAGGCTAGGATTCATAAATACAATTCAAAATTAAGAAGAGGGATGTTATAATCTAAATGCAAATTTGTTTTAGGTAGGTAAAGCACTTTACCAATTTCAATCTAATATGAAATTCCTAGATATTTTGAGATTGATTGAACCATTCAGTGGCATGATTAATCTCAGGTTATGCTCTTCAATATGTGACTGGGATGTCGAGAATCACAAACAAGATGTGAATAACCACACAAACCCCTATGACATCATCTACTACATTTATGATCTCACATTGAGGTGTCGGTTAACTACACATGCTTTCATCAACAACTATAAATTATGATTATTTTCCATCATTCATCTTTTTTGTCCCACATTAGTGTGTCGATTAACCATGCATGTTCTATTAACGACTTGCAAAGAAATTGTGTGCATTTTCATGGATTAGAATATATTTCACATTTTTTCTAAAGTAACTAGAGTGAAATTTTATAAAAGGTTCTAGTATTTTTACATTATACTTTTAATGTGATTATTTCCTATCAAACCCTTTTGCCTAATGACTCTCCACCACATAAAGAAGCGATGGGTGAAAAGGACACCTATTCAATGGTGAAAAGGACACTTATTCAAAACACGATGTTTAAATTTAATTATCTAAATCAACACTTAATTAATTAATAGTCTAAACCAATTTTGAATTTAATACTCTTTTGATTAAACCATTAATTAAATATATTAAATTCTTTTTAAGGATAATTCAGTTTCATTTACCTATCTTATAATCGAATAATTCGGTTTCCTTTTATATTTACTTCCTAAAAATTTGAAATAGGATTTTATGATTATCTAACATTGAAGTTCGGATTTTGATTAGATACAACAACTAATAATGGCTAATAATTACCCTAGTATTAGAATTAGGAAAGTAAATCTCAAAACCTTGTTGCTGTTGAAATTGCGCTGTAGCTAGCAGATTATCACGCCGCAGCCTACAATTATCAACTTTCTTTTTATTGTGTTCTAGTTTTATCTTTATTCATTAATACTTAAACAAACATGGCTCTGATACGACTCTTGCGGTTTTTAGCTTACAATAACACTGTACTTTCGGAATTTCACATAACACTTCTGGGTACATGCAACCTAAAACTATATATGGCTTTTCACTATTAATAGCAACATACTATATATAACCAAACTAAAGATCTAATGATAAACGAAATCACAAGTAGGAAACGATACTTTTGCGTAATTCGAATTAAGATAATCAAGCACTTTGAATTCTCCTTAGAAAACTAGCTCTAATTGTGTGGTAACCTCTATTGCATCACACCCAAAACCTTAGGAAACTCTAGGATCGAATATATGAGAGAGAGAAGTGAAAATCAGATTTCTTGAGGTATGTAAGGTGTAGCTCGATTTTGGCTAGGGGACACCCCTATGTATACCTGCTAGATAACCTACAAACTCTAAATTTGAATTATAAAATAATAGTATTTTTTCCTATTCAAATTCTGTTTCTTTATCCGACTAGGAGGCTTCCAAAAAAACCCTAAAGATGGCTCCTAGAACCGTAGATCCTTAGGAATTCTCTCCTTTTCTCAACTTTTGAAAAATTACAGTCCAGTCCTACTACATCCACTTAATTCTCATTAACTCATAATTATTCCAAATTAATTCTAAGTAATTATTAATAAATTATTACTATTTCCAATTAATATATTAATCATATAATATATTAGTAAATCATTTATCTCTTTGTTTTTATTAATCCAATCTATTTCCTGGTTATGAGGGCAACCCAAGAGGACTTTAATTTCATTCGTCAACATTATACCAATTTAGTTAAAACTTTAGTCACTTAATCCAATAGAATTCAACATCAAATTCACGCTCATAGAATTTCCAACTTTCCGCTATGATCCAGTAAGGTAAGTTGCAGTTACTATGTTGGTTAAGTTTAACTTATATTTGTGTTCATTGTTGTTGTTATGAACCTATAAATAAGATTTATCAGTAATACCAACTATAATATCGATTAGTTTACCTACTCCTATATGGTGTCTAGTCAAGATCTTAGTGAGGTGTTTAAAGAGATTTCCAACCAATATATTTATATACCAAACGGATCCTACCTCCAATATCATCTTACTTGGTCCTTCCTTATTTTATAGAACTTGGTATTCGTTGGGATTAATGAAGAATCTGAGAAATAGATAATATAATCTTGAATAATATAAATATCAACAAAAACTAAAACTTAGTAACATTTGTATTTAGGTCATTTCAAAGGAAAAGATAAAGTGTTAGACGAATAACTACCCTATCTACAAATATTCCACCATTAATCAGATGAGTTTATAGCTTCTTTCATGGTACACAATCTTAATAAAAGTATTTGTTGCCTAAAATATTAAATGTATAATGAATGTTTACTATTTGTATTGTGTCCAAATTATATACCCTATATTGTAATAGTATTGCATAAATAGGAAATTAGTATTGTAACTCGATTATATGTAGTATGATCTTGTCTAGTTATAAACTAAGACTTGTAAAGGATGCTTATTTCAAATTAAACTGAATAGTGAATAGTCTCTTTTAGGGTAATGTGTAATTTTGAAGCGGAGTGTAGTATGTACTCTTTCAGACACCAAGAGGGTATGTCTAAGTCAACTACCAAAGTAAGATGATAACGGTTGATTATTTTAGAGGGTCTTCTGAATTACGTTGTTAGTATGGATTTACAACCCACTCAAATAGATGAAATCTGATACCATATTTATCAAATAATCTAATGGTTTGATTGCCTTTATGACTTAACATCGGCTAAGGGTTCCATTAGCTATGCAGCTAAATCGTTTCTCAAACCAATTCATCATATAAAGTGATTCTTCCAGATGATCGTTGATTAGTATTTGTGAGAATTTATTTGGTTGGGTAACTATGGGTATATTGTTTTATAGATATCTACTTGGATTATATATCTATATTGCTTGCACATGTTTGTTTTGTAGTATTATTAATATGATTTATAATTATTGTAATGTGTGCTTGGGAAATAATGTCGTCACTTGTGGTTCCTATTGTGTTGAGCCCTATGATCACAATAATGAAGAAGTAACATCATTTGATGTCTGGGAGGTGGTCTTAAGATGAAGCTCCAATAGTCTAATTATTACTTGTGTGAGAGTATGGAGATTAGGGTTTTAGAGAATAATGAGGCAATCCCTTCTTCTAGAGATGAAGGATTCACTTCATACATGTTTTTATCTGCACATGATCCCAAAAGTATACTTTATCCAATTTAGGCCAAAAGGATGTGGTGGAGTCCGATTGGTGGATCGTGCGCTCCTACTGTTCATATGCTATTCGTGCAGAATAGGCAGAGGACAACACCTTGTGCGCTATATTTGTCTCTCTAGGAAATGACCAGTTATATTTTGGCTTATTATATGAGGAACTTCAGCCAAGAAAGGTTCCGAAACAGTAAGGTTCGGAGTTTGTGGTTCGTAGGAACTGACTAGAGCTAGAGGAACTCCAGTGAGCTCACGTAGGGTTTGTGCAACATTTGATTCATGACCTTGAAGCTCATAGAAAAGTTGGTAGAGCTTCAGCTTTTTCAGAGATCCATTGCTCTGAAGACATGATTTCACATTTCCCCATCCCTTTTCGAGACTCTTAATAAACTTGAGGTTGTATTCAAGTGGGGTTCGGGTTATTCCATGATCAGTCATGTTATTGACAATGATACATTATCTATTTGAAGTAGAGGCTACAAATTCACCAGGTGTTGTAGTGAAAGTGTCAAACTCATTGACAACTGAAGTTAGTCGCTTGTCCTTCATGTTTTTTGACCCTTCGAATAGATCTTGAAGTGTGTCCCAAATCTCTTTTGCAGACTTGAACAGTTTGATGTGCTCAAAGAGAGAAGGTGGAACACCAAACACCATTTCAAAAAAAAGCAACTTGATCTGGATGCAACTTTTCAAGATCATCAGCAGTGAGAGGTGCTTGTCGTTGTTGATCCAGTCCCAAGAGAATTGCAGCAACATCTCTAACAATGGTTTGAACTGGAACATCAGGAACTTCTTTAACGGATCTCCAGATAGATTCATCTTTTTCTTGTCCAAGTAAAAATCTTTCCACTCTGACTTTCCAATGATCATACTCTTCCATAACTAGCAGTGGGGCACGTGTAGGGAAACTCACATTATTTGCTATTTGTACTGAATACATTTGTTGAGTGTAGAAGCAACCATTGAAGTTAAGATATCTTGAGAAAAAGTGGTATATATAAGTTGTTTTATCCTGAAAACAGAAATGATCGAAATACCAAGGTAATCTCGAATTAAGTATAGTATGTTCTTATGGATTCAAAGGACAACCACTCAAACTCTAATACAAATTGTGAAAAAAGGATCTTATTACGTAGGGACAAGGTTAGAACACTCAATCCTTGAGTTAATGCTTAAGATTAACGTCTGCTACTAAATGAATGTTCCAGTCAAGTCTGGTATGACCAGTCAAGACTTGAAGTTAGAGATTCAACAAAGTAATCAATTCATGAATAAAGCTAGAAGTTAATGATCAATGTAAAGAAAATAAATGAACAAGAAGAATGTGTGAAAGATGTGATTTGAGAGAAAGGTGTAAGTGAGGTAAATTTGAGAATATCTATCTTTGGTGGAACAATCCATCTTTTGTTTTGTCATTGAATGCTCCTTAAATAGGAGAACAAATTACATCGTACTAACTAAAATCATACATAGAACCGGATAATAGAGTTACTCCTGCCACTCTGATTATCTAAGTTGACAAAAGATATTAAGTCTTATGATACGTTAGATCAAATTAAATGACAAAAGTAATTAACACAGACGGATAAACTGATTCAGATATACACCAATTCGGAACATTGACACTTGTACATTTTCTTT
Organism: Lactuca saligna; assembly: GCF_052625555.1. Lineage (NCBI taxonomy): Eukaryota > Viridiplantae > Streptophyta > Magnoliopsida > Asterales > Asteraceae > Lactuca > Lactuca saligna. The sequence goes on from NC_136421.1 coordinate 205,085,861, forward strand.
ATTTCGAACACCAATATGACTTCGGAACACAGGCTGACTCCGGAATATCATTCACATCATAAGTGACTGACTTCAAAATATCCAAAAGATAGAGATTGGTATAGGTTCACTTTCATGTTCCAACACCATATAGCATACATTTTATCGGTTTCATTGTTGATTTAGACACGTAGTCATTAAATTAATTGATAATATTGATACGATGGGTTATATAATACTACAGTTACTGTAAAATTTGATATCCATCTTATCAGCTCATTTATGAGTATGTATCTCGATCAACAATTAGACCAATAAAATGTGTGTTTCGAGGAAAAAAGAGCAGGAAATGAGTTGATGTCTGATGAGATGGATATGTTGGGTTACATAAAATTAGATAGACAATTTCAAATTTCTTATAAACATAAAAAAATAACATAGTTGTTGCTAGCTTATATAATTATTGCAGTCTTTGTTGGATGTATTTTATGTTCCAAAAAAAACATATAATATCTCATTAGCTCATTTAAGGACTAGACATCCAGGTCAACAATGAAACTGATAAAATATATGTTATATGGAGAAAACGGCCAAATTATCATAAAATATTAGTTTGGGACTTATTTGTAAATTGGTATAAAATAATGGGACTTTAAAGAAACATGTAAGTAAAGAAACTGGTAAACCGGGAAAATGGGATCAAATCACCATTTTTACCGGCAATTCATGTTTTTTTGTAAGCGAATTTTAGTTTGGGACTTTTTCATAGATTAGGGTAAAGTTTTAGGACTTTTTGGAGATTTCCCTATCTACAATTAACATATTAACCATATAAAAAAATAATAAATCATTTATCTTTCTCGTATTATCAATCCAAGCTATTCCAGGTTATGAGAGTAACCAAAAAAGGACTTTACTTTTATTCTTCAACATTACACAAATTTATTTAAGACCTTTGACACTTAATCCATCAGTCTGTCACTTGGATAAGTCGCTAACTACAATTGCAATATAACACAGAATAACCAGTAAAGTGTCTTTTCCAAAGACAATACCAAACTATGATCAAATCAGATGTCAGCCCTAATATAAGTGATAAATTATCCCTTCGTTTTTTCTAATATTGTATGGAAATGCGACATCGATTATAATCAATCTCATCGTCTAAGATTTAGTTTCTCGATCTCATCGTGTTTTTCGTTTTGTGATGACGTCATTAGACTACAAATTGAACACATTAATTTAGTTTCAATTAGGCCCAACACTATAACTTTAACATCAAATCACCAAGGAGGACAAAGATATTACTTTTCCTTAATAGCAAAAAGGAACGCATAAACTTTAACTATATAATCATACATTTTTCGAATCATATGATACATGGAATTAAAATTTATAACATCCTTTTACGGATATGTTGGTGTAAAACCAATGCACAACATATTCGCAAACTATGACATATATATCTGTTTCAAGAATTGAAGATATTATCCTCATAGAATTACTCGTGATTAAATCCATGAAGTAATCTCTAATCATGGGTTTAACCAATACTCAAAATCCCTATTTTCTAAGTATTCATGAATATTGCAGCGATCGTTATGCAATGTCCAATCCCTATGTATAATCTACACACAATTCACAATAGGATTTAATCAATAACTACTTCCAAAGCATTAATGACTGTTTCATTTCGAATAAATTAATATTTAGGAAGTAAAACATGTAATGTGAAACACAAGAATAAATTAATCAACAATTGACATCACACACTTTTGTTAGTGTACAAAATCATGCTTGGATGTAATGTTTAGGCTTTCCTCTTTGTATGTGTAAATGGGTTGAGTCTTTTCCTATAAATAGGAAGTGAGTGACTCCCATTATGTAAGAGTCCATTATGGAGTGTTAGACTAGAGAGAGAAATTGTATACAAAGCCATTTGTATAATCTTTCTAGATCTAATAAGAGCTTACAAAGATTTATTTACTCCTTGTGTTCTTAAATTTGTATGATGATTCACTAAATCTTTCTAATTCTGCATATGCCATCAGAATCAACACCACTACAATTGGTATCAGAGCGGGTGTTCTTGATTTCATCAAGAATTGATCCTTGATGGCGATTTTGATTTGGTGATTCATTTTTTGATCATGGATCTTCGTGATTAGAGTGTTTTTGTATTCTTGAAGTCGAATTTTTCTTTGATTTGATTCATAATTCGACTTTCTCTCTCTAGAATACTTGTTTGTATCACTTTCTCTCACTAGAATTTGATTCATATTCACTTTCTCTATCTAGAAAACTTATGTTCATATCGATTGATCAAAGATGGAAGAAAAAATTTATGAAGTTTTTATGGAGGATTTTCCATGGCCATTTAGTTTTGAAGGAGTTCTCAATTGTTTTGTAACCGGATACTTCAAAAAAAATACACTCATTTCTAGTATGAAATGTGAATGTGGAAAATTCATTGGTTATCCTATTGATCATGATCATCATAAGATGTGTGCTTAATCGTTTGGTAACAACTTATCATGAAAGAAGAAAGAAGAAGAAAGATGATGAAGTAATTGAAGGAATTAGTCTTGATGAATGCATATATGGTGATAATGTTCTTGCTTCTTACCCGGATGTTCTTGATGTTCAAGAAAAAGGAGTTCAAGTTGATTTTCAAGATGAAAAAGTTTTTTGCTCAATTGGAGTTCAAACCGATGATATTTTGTGTTCTTGTGATTCGTTTGAAGGAATGATTCCTTATCGGAAGCCGGTGATCCAAGAAATTCACAAGTATCAAACTCCAAAAGATTTGATTCAAATTCACAAAGTTAATGTTGTGAAAAGTGGGTTTGTTCATGAAGTCAAATCTTCAAGATGCAAAAAGATGAGAAAGAAAAAGAAGAAGAAGATGAATTGGAAGAACAAGCGGGTTTACTCACAAAAATCATCATATGTTGTGAAGCCGAAATCCGTGAAGCAAATTTGGGTTCCAAAGCAACAATCTCCAAAGGTTGCATTGAATTTGAAGTCAAAACCCAAAAGTGTTGGTGGTTCTTTTGAAGATGTTCTTGGATCGTTGAAGAACACAAAGAACATGAAGAACGAGTTGTACATCTCGCATGGTGGGTGGTACAATGTTCGATTTGGAGATTTTCTCATTCCGACAAAAGAACCAAGATCTTCCAAATTTGATTCGTTCGTTGAAAATGGATCTCGATTCGTCAAAAAGGTATCTCAAATTCTCAAATGGATTCCAAAACGTCTATGATTTTGATTCGTGCTTTGCGTTTTTCATTTTTGATCAATTTGCCTCGTTGAATCTAATCTGTTTTTACCCCATTGGTGATTCAACAAATTATTGTTTAGATCAAGCCCAAACTAAAAAAAAAACAATATAATTTTCGTTAATGTTCATGAATGTCCAATTTAATTCAAAAGCCCAATTTTCATTTACTTTTCATATAATCAAGAGGGAGCCCAGTTACTTGTATCATGTACTGTTCATTGAGTCCTACCACCGAGTTCAATTGTTCATCAAATTACTTCTCGATTTAATCTTTCATAATCGATTCTAGATTCATCTTCTCTCACAATTCACATCGTGATTATATTACAAATATTAATTTGAAGAAATCTTGTTGGATGTTTTCGTCGATTTTTTTTTTCAAGAACAGTTTGAATTAGTCGATTAGTTCATCTAAATTGCAATCTCATTTTCTTTGAATTTCCGATTTCATTAGTCGAATCAAATCAGAAAAGTATTCCTTTTGGGTCGCAAAGTCCTTTTCGATTTCAATTGTTAATTATAATCATCTGGTTTCAAAAGAAAAGATTTCGATTGGTGTTCATTGATAACTGTTTATAGGAGTCAAACAAAGAAAAAGTCAAAATCGATTTCTATGTGTTGATTTGTTGAATTCAAAGGTGAAATCGGTTGTTACAAGTTGAATATGGGATATGGATAACGAAATCGAACTTACATTTGAATTTAATTTCGAAGTTGGATGTGTTGTATTCTTGATGACGAACTCTGTAAGTTGATTGGAGGTCGAAGTGATGAACAAAAGTCGATATCAAATGGTTATTGGTTATAGATGTCGATCAGTTTCGCATATTTGAAGGATTGGCCAGTAGTGTTCTTGAGTTCGTGATTTTGGGTTTGGAGGTCTAACAACTTTCGAAATTGGATTTGATGTTCAAAGGAGATGATTTGGGAATCAAACTCGCTTTGAAATTGATAGACTGAATAATTGACTTTGGTGGTATTTTGAATCAAGTTTGGGTAGTCGAAAATTGAAAGCTTGGAATCGACATTTTGATGTCGATGATTTTCTCGACTATGTTGGGGAGTCGATATCGACTAAAATGGTTAACAGTCGATTTTGGAACTAGATTTTTGAATTGAGTATTGTTCGCATGTTTGGTGGTCGATGATTCACGATTTTGAAGTCGATCGATCGAAGTCTTTGGTGTGATAAGATCGATAATTTCGATTTGTGTAATATTTGGAGCCGATGATCTGTAAGAGAAGATTTTCTGTTTGATTTACTGGAAAATAGATTGTGTTCACACTTTTTATTTTGGATTCGAAATCGATGGCTGATGGTTGATGGTTGATTTTGGATTCGCAATCAAAATGCGAAGATATTCATGTTTGATTCGCAGTCAAAATCGAACTAATGTTCGCATTTAGTTTGTACTTAGTGATTAATTCATACTTGGAATAAAAATGCGAATCTCATTCAAGATGCGAAGAAAGAGGCATGAATGAAAATGCGATGATTCAAGATGCGAAGAAATCAAGATGCGAAGAAAGAGGCATGAATGAAAATGCGATGTTTTTACAGTATAAATGCGAATTGGGGAAGAAAATCAAAAGTTTCGAAATTGATCCCTGAACTTTTTCACGAAGTGACAATATTGACCCAACTTCGCATGATTGGAGAACAAAAGGGAAGAAGATTCGAAAACATTCCCTGGAGTTTCGCATTTTTGGAAATAAATACCCAACTTCGCACAATAAAATCTGAGAAATTTCAATATTTTCAGTTTTGGTCCTTACAGTTTATGTGAATTTACACTTTATGCCCGGTTTCGCAAATGGGCTAGAGTTTCGCATATTTGACTGTTTTTGACGCAACGGGTCCCTGCAAGTTTCAGAAAGTGACAATTTCTACCCGGATTTTGAAAAATCTTGCAACTTTCACTTAAAAAGTCAAAATTTTTCATAAATTGGAAATTTTTGTGGCTTTTTCGTGATTGTTTTTCCGTGCAAGATTTTTGGTGATTCATTTTTGGTACACATCAAGGGGGAGTATTGTGAAGACTATTCCTCGAGCGCTTCTCATCCTTAGTGGGTTTTATAATCATTTTTTGATTATAAAAAGGGGGAGAATGATGGGTATTCAAAGCTTCTCGGGTTTGTCGAATATTCATTTGCGAATTTGAAGACCGGTGTTACTTCGAGGGGGAGTTTGGTCTTGATCGCGCTAGCTCGTTGGAGATTAAAGCCGGACATCCAATCCTAACTTTGAGGGGGAGAATGTTAGTGTACAAAGTCATGCTTGGATGTAATGTTTAGGCTTTCCTCTTTGTATGTGTAAATGGGTTGAGTCTTTTCCTATAAATAGGAAGTGAGTGACTCCCATTATGTAAGAGTCCATTATGGAGTGTTAGACTAGAGAGAGAAATTGTAGACAAACCCATTTGTATAATCTTTCTAGATCTAATAAGAGCTTACAAAGATTTATTTACTCCTTGTGTTCTTAAATTTGTATGATGATTCACTAAATCTTTCTAATTCCGCATATGCCATCAGAATCAACACCACTACAACTTTCAGCATAAATAAATATTTATTATTTAACTACCATTCAATTGCAATTAATCATTATTAAATTGTTTCAAAATATCAAGTAACTACCAAAATATAATATAATCGCCAAGCCTAATGCTCCTAGCATGCTTGAAGTGCTTAATCTTGCTTAATCCCTTTGTGAGGGGATCAGTAGGATCATCCTCTGATGATACACGATTCACAACAAGTATGCCTTCTTCTACTTTATGTCTGATGTAGTGGTATTTCCTTTTGATGTGACTTGATATACCATGATCCTTTGGTTCTTTGGTCAAAGAAACCGTACTCTTATTGTCGTAGAAAGCATCCATTGGCTCTTGGATTGATGGAACAACTGCAAGATAACCAATAAAATTCCTTAACCATGTTGCTTCCTTTGCTTCCTTGCTTAATGCAATGTACTCTGATTCAGAAGTAGAATGAAGCATTGTTTGTTGCTTGGAACTTTTCCAAGTTAATGCTCCACCATTCAATAGAAGTACCCAACCATATCCTTTTATTTTTTTGCAAATACTTAAGAATGTTTCAATATTTTAACCAAGTAAGTAATCTAGCTAAGCCCATGTAAACGTCTCTGCCTATCTCTATAAATCCTCATTCCAAGATTTTACGTAGACTCTCTTAGATCCATTATAACAAAACATTTCCCAAGCCAAGACTTAACTTCTTGAAAAGGTGGAACATTTTTTCCTATTAGGAGTATGTCATCCACATAAAACTAGAAAGGTCAGTGCACTCCCACTAGCTTTGACATACATGAAAGACTCATTCCCACTTCTAGAAAATCCAAAATATTTGACCTTTTCATGGAAGTAAAGATTCCATCTACAAGATGCTTGTTTATGTCTATAGATGGAATTCTCAAGCTTACACACCTTATTAGGGAATTTGGCATGCTCAAAACCTTCTGGCTAAGCCATGTAAACATCATCCATAAGTTTCTCATTAAGGAAAGCAAGTTTAACATCTAGTTTCCATACTTCATTGTCGTGATGAGCAGCTATGAAAGCATTACCCTAATTGACTTATTCTTGGCAACTAGTGAAAAGGTCTCATCATAGTCAACCTATTGGTTTTGAGTAAAGTCCTTTGCAACCAACCTTTCCTTGAATTTCTATACATTACCATCCATGTTGGTCTTCTTCTTGAAGATCCATTTATATCCTAGTGTCTTTCGACCAGGTGTGTAATCAATCGACGTCCACATTTAGTTATCATAAATGGATTAGATCTTGCTATGCATTTCCTTTTTCTATTTTGCGGCTTAAAGGTCTTCCATTGCTTCCTCGTAGTTAGTTGGCTCATCCAAATTTACCAGTGTACTATCACCGATGAAGATGTCCCCATCTATTGTTACATGGAAACCATAAAACCAAGGTTGCATGGTAACTCTATTGGAATGACTGAGAGGTAACAAATTTTCAATGGGTTCAGTAGTATCAACCTTAGGTTGAGAGTTATTTTCATCGAATTTTCCATTGTTGGATGACTCTTGACTTTCTTCAATATTAATCATACTCCCAATACCCTCTTTAGATATGACTCTCTTTCATGAAAGACTCCCCTTCGAGCTACAAAGACCATGTTCTCACTAAGTCTATAGAACAAGTATCCAATGGATTTCTCAGGATAGCTAATAAAAATACATCTCTTGGCTCTAGGTTCTAGTTTATCTTAGGTCTCGCTCCTATCGAGAGCCTCACAACGCCATACCTTGATATGTATGAGCAAGGGAGGTTTCCATGTCCACATCTAATGAGGTGCTTTTATAAACTTCTTGGTAGAAAAAAGATTAAGGATATAGGCAGTTATCTCTAAGGTAGACCACTAAAATGATATAGGAAACGAAGCTCGACTCATCAATGAATGAACCATGTCACGAAAGGTTAAATTAGGCCTCTCAGCTACACCATTATGTTTTTGTGTCTTAGGAGGTGTGTCATAACTAGCATTTTAGCTAGGAAATTCTATTCTTATGCAAACATCATCTATTGTAAGGCAGGTAGTCTAAGTGAATATCATACCTTATGCTTAGTCAAAATCATCCAATTGAACCAAACTCTTGATTAAAGTTCAAAACCTAATACAAAACATCTCATATGTTCAACTATGGATTTAAAAACCCTAAAAATTCTGGTTCAAGATTATTATGGATTAGGATCCTCTTATTTGGCCTAATGGACCAATAAACCTTAAATTTGGTCATTTTTGGGCCAAGGAAACCTATTTTGGCCCAAATTAGACCCACATTCATGAAACTAAGGTATTTTGGGCAATGTGGGCCTAGAAAAATTCATTTTATCTCTAATGAGACATGTTGGGCCATAAATGATTTCATTTACTCTAATGGGCTGTAAACCATTTTAAATGGGATTCATTGGGCCATGAACCCTAATAAGGGCCCAATGGGCCAAAAACTATTATGTGGGCTCCATAAATTTGAACTAAGCCAAGGAAGGGCCCAAACCATTTCATCTCCATTTTTCTTTAGCCCATTCTCGACCCAATTAACAGAAAAAGGAGATTAATCTAGCAAATGACACATAATCTTTGCATGGTGGACTTCCATGCAACATCACCTCAACATCTCTCTCTCTCTCTCTCCTCTTATTTTCGGCCAAGACCCCCCTCTCCATATCTCACTTTAAAATTATTCAAACTTTCTCACAAATCCTCTTAAGCTCAAGGAGAAACTCCCTCATTTCCTTTTCTATTTTCATGATCTTGTTTGTGATTCCAAGAGTTTTTCAACAATTATCATCTACTTGGTAAGTTGTAATCATACATAAGTCATTGATTTCCATTTTTAAGCTAAGAACACTCCCTTACATGGCTTCATTTCATGTTCTAGCTTCCTAGGACCATCAAAGTTTCGAAACTCCTTCTAAAGAAGAACTCAAGGCTGAAAACCACATCATCTCCTCCCATATCTTCATCAAACCGAGAACAACAACCCAAAGTGAGTTCATACCCCCTTGATTTCGGTTTTATATTGTTTTTGGGGGAGGATAAAAGTTGCTTTGTGTTAGATCTATGTGTTTATGCATGTATATGTGTGTTTTATGTGATTTATACTATGAAAACTTGTTGAAACATCACAAAACTCGAAATATTCACTAATCATGGTGAAATTTACAAACTAAAATCATTACATGTATCATACCATGAAGTGGAAGGTGAAAACTTGTAGAAGAACACTAGAAAACTAAATAAAATCATGATAAGGGCCATTTTTGACAAAATAAACAAAAGGTGAGTTTCTTATGTTAACTCATGGTTTTTATGAGGTTCAAAAAGAGTCATTTTTAAATAAAAAATTGATTTTTCAATAATTATGGTTTTGAAAAGGGCTAAAAGTGTGAATTTTCACAAAATGGGCCTTCACAGTTTCATGAGCTAAATTTGTAAAATTTTGACTTTTGTGGATTAAATTGTCATTTCAAATAAATTTAAGCCAAAGATTTTGTTTTTCGGTTAAAAGGGGCTGAAAATGCCAATTTTATTGAATTGGGGCGAAAAAGTAAACTTTTATCAAATTTGGCCGAAAATGGACCAAAATTGTAAATGTTCGGCCTAATGCGCCAAAAATATGATCATTACAAAAGTGGGCTTTTTATGTAATTTTGGAAAACATTCGAGCTAAAGCAAACCAAGTAATAAGAAATGAACTAAATACATCGGTTACGTGTTTATTGGGCCTAATACATACATTACATGTTTATTGGACCTTAGTGGTGAATTTACATGCTTATTGGGTCTGTATTATACATTAATTGTTTATTGGGTCTTAGTGGTCAATTTACATGCTTTTTGAGCCTGAATTATATATTACATGTTTATTGGGCCTTGGTGGTCAATTTACATGCTTATTGGGCCTGGATTATACATTACATATTTATTGGGCCTTAATGGGTCATTTACATGCTTATTGGGTCTGGAAATAACTTACATGTTTATTGGGCCTTAGTTGTCCTTCTACATGTCCGTTGGGCCTTGTACATTCACACACATAATCGTTGGACTTTTCAAGCATAAAACGTATTCGGAAAAACGTTATACATAACATAATATCGTATTCGCATAAACACAGTTAAGGTTCTAGTGAGACATATCGGTTGACACCTCTAGAGTGTATAATCGTAGCTTATAGTTATAACCAGAGTCTCTTGGAAGGAGAGCGAGAGTTTTTGTATAGATCTATACGGGGTGACACCCTACACCTGAGCAGGTCTCTACAATTAGACTAGGCCAATCTAGGGTGACAAACCTTACCTTAATCAAGCCGACGCCTGAAAACGCCACAACAGGCAAATTCGTCATAATCAAGTATGGTTAAAACGGCTCAGTTAGAGATACTCTCCAACATAATTTTATGGAACACCTAGAAAATCTTGTTGATACGAAAACATACATACACTGATATTTGGTCATAGGGTTGAGACCATAACACTTCTATAAACAGAAAATATAGGATTTTCTGGGGAAATACACAGTTAAACAACACCTTTTACTTACAACAGAAAGTACAAGATTTTTAACCGGATTACATGTTTATATACCTTCCAAAAACAGAAAACACACATGCATTAATACTTGATTCTGACACATCACGTTTAAACTATATTTCAGAAAATATCGGATTTTCTGGTGTTTTACTAACAATACAAGACTTTTCATTCTGACATGCTTATGAACTCACCAACATTATGTATGCTGGCATTTTTAAAATAACTTGTATTCTCAGGGAATCATTAAGCAGAAGGGTCTACAAGAACATGTGGAATATGTTGAATATTGTTATCATCATACATTAAATATTTTGGCGTGTAACTTATGATACTATACTTGATGTAAACAATGTGGGTTGTATTTTGATATGTATGATGATGGTGTTTTCTTGTTTCAATTATATACATTATGATGATATTACAAGATGAAGTCATGCACAAGCCCGGCGTTTCCACCGTCTAGTTCGAGGGTGTGACAGATTGGTATTAGAGCATTGTATATAGTTAACTGGCATATCTTATCATACTTGATATGCAACTATAAATACAATGGGACTAAACGCTCTGAATAAAATGATACCTAGGTATGCATTAAAAACTATAACACTAAAAATCTCTGGAGGAAATTGAACACTATGATTAAACCTGAACAGTTATGTAGTCATATTGCGGATCAATATAGCCTGATCAACTATATTTATTCAAAATACAACCAAAATATGTTTGGGAGTAATCATGGCGGGAAATGGATGTAGAAGCTTACCTCGTATCCAAAACTTTTAAGGAACTCAAACTTAAATAATAATAATAATAATAATAATAATAATAATAATAATAATAATAATAATAATAATAATAATAATAATAATAATAATAATATAGGGGTATTTTGGAAATACTATATGCACACTCTCTTTACACACTCCTTACCCCCAGTTTCTCATGCAGTCACCATGGATGAGGCACATTAGGCATCCTTTACTATCAGTCCCTAGTGTCCCACAGAGTGATCGAGGATGACCCCATTGTGGGATAGGAGTAAGCCCTTGGTTTTCGGCATGAGGAGTACATGGAGATGGATTATGAATTTGGTTAGACCGACGAGGTCATGGAGGAAGATAGGGACACTGATGAAGTCCCCAACGAACCTCCTACCACTGAGGTGAGTCAGGACCACCCCGTACCACCGAGGAACCCCCTTGATAGGACTCACTCCCTGGAAGAGGAGGATTCCACTCTTAGGCACCAACTATTAGCAGTAGAGGCCCGAGCTGTATAGGCATAGCACGAGAGGGACGTGGTCATAAGGAAGATGACCGAGATGTCTAATCTTGTGGCACAACATTTTGGCATATGATTTCATCACCCCCTAATACATCTCATCATGATTAGGATCAAAAGTATTCCCTACTATCATTGTGTTTCTTTTATGTATGATACTATGTGTAGTATCGACCTTATGTTTAAGGGATTACACTACTCATAAGGTCATCATGCTGTCAGATCATATATTTTCCTATGTACTCTATGCCTTTTAAAGCAAATTTTCTCTATATTAAAATGGTTATTACTAGTGGAAATGCTATATATTTTATCATGATGTTGTTGTTGGGTTATGGGGATTCTAACACTCCTAAGTGTACATGCAACCCTAAATACCTTGGATTTATGTTTTCTCTATTATACATGCAAATATGAATATTCCAAGGTATTACCCTATCTAGCATACAAGCTTTTGATACTTGGGGTAATATAACAAGTTAGAATACATACCTTGTTGATGTAGCTTGTCTTCATGAAGCTTAAGTGCCTAGTGCCCCAAGTGTGACACCTGAAATGGTTCACACAACACCATGAACACTTGGAATAATCTTGAGAATAAGGATACTTTGGTTCTCTCTAGTGAATTCGGCCTTGCCTTTTTGTTTATACAAACTAGTGCCCATTTCACCAACCAAGGACATCTTTATATAGTGTGGGGATTAGGGTTAAACCCATGACCCTTCATTTCATATGATCCATGTGTTAAACACTCCATGGACTATCCATGAAAGCTTAGCCCAACCTAAATGAACTTGGCCCATCACACATATATATCTATGAGTTCGTATTTAATTAGTTCCTTTTGATCATTAATTAATTATAAATTAATTCTTGATCAATACTAATTAAATAATCTGATTATATATTAATATATTAGAACTTATAATATATTAATATAGATTACTAGTATCCTTTTTCCTCATCTTGTCTATCCAATTGTCCTGATGCCATGCAACCTAAATGGACCATGCCGGGTCGGGTCAAGTCTTACCAATAAAAGTTACGGATTTAGACATTAATCCAACAATCTCCCACTTGGATAAGTCTAAAACTATTATTGAGTATGTCTTCGAAACCTGACTAGCAATCGTAGCCCTCAAAAGCTTCTGTCGAACTCTGATGTGTTAACTGAACTCTGATCTTGTCAATGATTTGTCCATTAGATAAGGGATCATATATTCCTCTATTCTAGATATCATATGGACTGAGACTTGGATTATAAATCATTCTCTCTATCCATTTGTTGTTTCCCGATTTCTGATTCATGATGACTGACTAATTGAACAGATCAAACCAGTCCTGGCTTGGCCAAGCACTCACATGTATCATCATTAAATCATCGAGGGGCCCACAAATATCACTTTTATCCCGAAGGAAAAAGGAATGGATAAAATTCAACTCATATGACTTGTTCTACCACTTGTTCAATCATACACAAAGGCACGTTTTATAACATCGAGTCACCAATGCGTTTTCATGCAATCAATGTATAACCAACTCATAGTAACAACTCATATATCTAGGTTTGAAGAATATAAGATATTATCGTCTCATGATCACTCGTGATAAAATCCATGAAGTGATTCCATGGGTTAAATCCAATAGTCAGAACTTATGAGCACTCATGAGTGTTGTAGCACCACTTTGTCCAACATCTTAGACCTCTACAAGCCAACCCATGACAGTCTTGATTCATATCTACTTCCAACATATGACTGATTGTGGATGGTTTTAACTTAGTCATTTGGGAAGAATGATCTTGTTTATTATGGAAGTCAAAACATGCAAAATGAAACACAATAATAATCGAATCCCATATGGTCTCAGAACTTACGAACATAAATAAAACACTTTTTATTTATCACCATATTGATTACACATTATTCATTGTATACTGTTTCAAACTATCAGCTTTATACTTGAATTAAAAACACTAGTTGTCCCGTGCTCCAGGCATGTACACAAGGTTTACTAAACAATAGCTTTACCATACACCAAGTATGCACTGTATATTTGTCTATGATCCTTACTTTGTGAAATAAACCAATTGAACATAATTTCAATGATTTTAATTTCACACTCCCAAATCCTTATCAAAAATGTAAGAATTCCAAATTCTTATCATTTATTGAAATCTGTTTAGATTTTAAACTTATATGCATAGATCCTCTTGTAACGACTATGTACAAAGTCACAAGGACTTGTCAAAAGACATTACAAAGTATTCTAATGGAGATCAAGTCCTCGGAAACATCCTTCTTGCATTAAGTTCTTTTTCTAATCTTACACAAATTGAACAACTTCCACCTATGGAATCATTTCCGTATTCCCATTTTCACTATCACTTCTGAACAAGAGTTGCCTCTTTTCAGAATATGTCAATATGGTCCTTCCAAAAATTAACATTATACTTCCAATTGTCCCTGAGAAACCAATCTTTTGTAAACTTTAGATTTTCCTCGACAATTGCTTATTACTTTTAGTCAAATCCAACTCTAGACCTGTTCCCTATTTTATGCCCCAGGAATTTGGAAAGTTTTAGAAAGGATGAATATTATAGCACATGAAATCAATCCTATATCCGAAGCATATGGGACATGATTCATGATGTCTCAAATAAAGATATGATTCTAGACCAGTCTTTTGCTACAATATTTCTATTTTCCAAGTTCTCATAATTCAGATTATGAAAAGGGATGCCGTAATCATAATCGAATTTTAGAACACAAATAATAGACCTATATATAGAATTTCTTTATGTTGAGCCATTCCAGCATAAAATTCATATATATCCTTGACTAAAGATGATTAAAACCTCAATATAAGCTTTTAGTATTGAAATGAAGTATAAGTTCCTCCCCCTTAATTATAGCAAAACAACTTTTTCAACCCATGCAACTTCATGAATTTAAACTTTTGTTTTTCTATATTTAACATTGCTATCTTGCAGTACTAATAATAATTATCATGCTCCCACTTACATGATGATTATTAGCATAACACTTATGCTCCCACTAGCTTTGACATGTATCCAGAAACAGTTGGACTTCTAGAAGTCAATATTTTATTGACTTTCTTACCAAAGTTTAGATTTCTGATACGAGATTGCTTTGATAAGACTTTATCAAAATCATACACCATATCTTAGATAGCTCACAGGTGTGACTAAACAATTTAAGAACTCTGAAAAGGGATGCTGTAATCATAGTCTCAATTGTTTAGACCTTTGCCATTTCTCACAAGTCCATGTTAGTGTGCCGGTTAGCCACATACACTCCACTAACAACTTTGTGAATGCAAAGATTGCTGTCTACTTAAAATCTACTTGGTGAAAGTGTTTCCTCACCATCATTTTCATGAATCGGAGAGAAACCTTATGACCCTTAGATTTTATGGTATATGTGTTCCTTTCCATATGTTTTTTTTTGTCAAAGCCATAATCACAAGAGAAGATTAGTGACAATTCCAAATTCATATAGTCTGAACTTGTGCAATCCTAAATTATTACCACCTAGCAGTTTAAGGGCCTGCCATTGCTTCCAAGTTGTTATGCAACCAATTGAGAACTCTAATAACTCATGCAAGCCAACTTTAACTGGAATGGGCATAGAAATAGAAATATGTCAACACGATAGGTTATAAACCTCACGTCGTGTGCTAGTGTTAAACTACATGTTTTTTATTCTTGATTTTATATTGAAACTCTTTTCATGATCTTTAAGACTCCCACTGTCCTCTTGACATATAAGACTATCTTGCCAAATATTCAAGAGATAGTTCGGATTCTTTATCAAGACAAACACTTCACACAATTGGCCTTAGGTGGTCTTTGTTTTATCAAAAACATCACAACTTACCATTTTTCAAATGTACAAGAGTAGGACACACTTTACTCTTACATTTGACTAGTGATAATAAACCTTTCTTTAATATATGTCACTCAAGTTACAATCTTGGAGTATGACTCTAAGAATTCTTTTTGGAACGAGGTATGAATCATCTTCTTCATTTGACCACTTCAACAATCTATAGCTCCTCGTCTTACCTATCAGAATGCACTTAGAGGATGAATTGTGACAAGGTCTCTTAATCATTAAGATGATCATATAACATGATACTAAAGTACTCTCCCATCTTTTTAGATTTGATAAACTTTTATCCTTCTGCCTAAATTGATTCTTCTTATTCGCTTTGCCATACATTTGAACTTTTCCAATGTCTTAGAATTATACTTAAGCTTGTAACCATAACCATATTTACTAAACTTTAGCAAATCATGATGAATAGTCCTAACGATTATTTTTGGTGGGCTTGATTAGTGCACAATAATGTGTACTTGATCCCTCAGTCCTTTACTTGACTCACACATCCATGTGAACAAGTAATTAGTCTTAATTTTCCAATTCTTGAAAGTTCTCATTCATCACACTATACAACTTGCATGATTCCAAGTTTCGGTCCAATTGAAACTTGGGTGATGAGAAATTTTCCTTATTTGGTAAATTTAGACACTACCACAAATGAAAGAATCAAAAACCATTTTCCTATATTATTAGCAATGGAATCATGTAGACAACAATATTTCACAAATGCCAGTGTAAGGATACTTAAAATAAATAACATCAAAAATTTCCTTTTATTTTAAAACTTTGTAGAAAAACTCATTCTTACAACCCATATGAAAACCTTGTTGTTATCTATTCCTAAACAATGTGTCATAACTCCTAAGTAACAGCTCAAAAATTCTGATGCGATCGAAATCCATCTTCGCGATCAGAATCAACATATACTTCCTTTAAGCTTTCTCTTTTTTCTTGGATTCTTATAACATCACCATGTGACTCAGTCACATTATGTAATAAGAATCTCCAAATAGGAGCTTAACAAAGTTAGACAATGGACTTTACCTGAAGTAAAGTCAAACTTATTGACTTTAACATCCTTAGGTAAATTTGGCAGCTTTGCAATCAATGCCCCTTCTTTTGGCAATTTAACATATGGACCCTTTGGTAATGGTACATGGTACTATCACAGACTTAGCTTTTCTCTTTACCATTTGGTCAACCTTGTTGACTATGATCAATCCATTTCCTTGAGAAGAGAATGCTTTTTCTGGATTTCCCGTGTCACCATTGTCAATGTCCATAAAGTTTTAGGAAGTCGATCTTCTAATCAAATTTGCTTTACTAGCCTTCCAAATCATTGTTGATTCAGCAACACAAAACAAATAGATAAGATCATTAAGGGTCTTGTCATAGTCTGTTTCGTAGGAGTCCCAAAGGAACTCACTACGTGTCTTAGAAAGTGATTGAACCACTAACTTTCTCAGGACTTTGTCACCCAACTGTCCCGGTGTGTCAATATGTGACTTCATCTCCAAGATGCGATCACACATAGACCTTGCTTTCCATTAGGGCTTGAGTGACCTTGAACTTGTGGGTTAGGAAGAATAATTAGAGGAGGTCGAGGAAGTGAAGTTCCAAGAGATTTAGGATGAACATAGATGTCTGAACCAGACATCTTTTGGGAGATATTCAATATAGTTGATCTAAAGTCCCTAATATAACACCCAATATGAAATATTAAGGCTAGGACCCAACAAACTATTTTATAACTTGGAAGATGGATGCCGTAATCCAAGCTATAAAATATTTGAAGGTGGGTGAATGATGATTCAACAATTTACACAAAGACAATGGAAATGTATTATTAGGTTTTAATTGTTTTGAAACTCCTAGATTCATTTGAGATTCATTGAACTTTTCAATGACATGTTTCAATCTCGAGTGTGCCCTTCAGGTTTTGTGACTGGGATGCTGAGGATCACAAAATAAGGTGTGCATAACCATGTAAATATACTTGGTAACCTTAATATTTACCCGTCAATCGATGTGCCGGTTAACCACACACGCTCCACCGATACTATGATAAATATTAAGTTACCCTTTGCCTACCTTGTTAAATCAAGCTAGTGTGTCGGTTAACCACACCCACTCCACTAACCGACTTAAGCAAAGTGCAAAGTGTAATTTCATGGGTTAGCATCAAATTCACATTTTCCTAAATAACTAAGATTGGGTATTACCCGTTCGGCTAACGACCCTCCACCAGTCAAGGAAGCGGTGGGTGAGAGTGGACACCCATTAAACTGCCATTTTATAGGCAGTAACCTTATACACCGCTTATAGACCGACTTCATGAATGAGGCCTACTAATGGTAAGACCACTTGATCTTATACATATATGTGTGTGTATATATATATATATATATATATATATATATATATATTATTAATTTATAATATTATAAAGTATAAGGGTTGAATTTTAACTTTTAAAATTCTAAGGGCTTAACTTGGAATTAAAGTATTCATGGGAAAGCTTTACAAATTCCAAAACTTGAGGGAACGTTTTGAAACTATTCAAAACTCTTGGATTTTTCATAACTTATGAGTTTTATTAATGTTTTAAAAACTTTTAATGAAAAGACTCTTGGACATCCATAACTTGAGGACAAGTTATGGAGCCATAAAAACTATTTATAAGAAAAGACTCTTCATTTTTGTAACCTAACGTATTTTTATGATTTTTAATATTCATAAATGTGACTTTTCATATAATTTGAGGACAAGTTACAAAAACACATTTTATGAACAACTTTTAGATTAATTTGGAATGAAAACAACTAACACATATCTTTCATTAATCTAAAATAACTCATAAAACAAGGTAACACAAAAAAACTTTTGGTAATCCATAACTTGAGGACAAATTATGGACTCCATTAAAATACATTTAGATCAAGAATTAACTAACAAACATTTTTGTAAATAATTCCTATGATCTACCAAAACTCATAAGCATGAACAATCCATATCAACAATTTCAAGAATTACATCAACATAAATAAAACTTGAAATTTTGATTTTAAGCTTGAACTTAGTATACTATAATCATTACCACTTTAAAAACAATTTTTTATAAGTCCAAAAAAGCTTAAGGTAATGATTCTAGACCAATTCTAGCTTTATAACTCGAAGATATGCTGTCAGGGGGTCCAACTCGTCGAGTACACGTACCACCTCAGCGAGTTGGATGATTTTTGTCTTGGACTCGTCGAGTCCCTTCAAGGACTCGGCAAGTCTGCTGTCCAGGCATCATAAAAACTTCGCTTTTTCAGCAATTTAAGCAAGTATAACAAGAAAACAAGCCTAGGCTTTGATACCACTTTTGGGTTATGAGCATTCTAACACTCATAAGTGTATATGCAACCCGAAATACTTTGCATCTATGTTTTCTCTAATATACATGCAAATATTAATATTCCAAGGTATTACCCTATCTAGCATACAATCTTTTGATACTTGGGTAATATAACAAGTTAGAATACATACCTTTTTGATGTAGCTTGTCTTCATGAAGGTTGAGTGCCTAGTGTCCTAAGTGTGACACCTCAAATGGTTCACACAACACCATGAACACTTAGAATAACCTTGGGAATAAGGATACGTTGGTTCTCTCTAGTGAAATCAGCCTAGCCCTTTTGTGTACACACACTAGTGCCCATTTCACCAACCAAGGACATCTTTATATAGTGTGGAGATTAGGGTTAAACCCATGACCCTTCATTTCATATGATCCATGGGCTAAACACTCCATGGACTATCCATGAAAGCTTAGCCCAACCTAAATGTACTTCGCCCATCACAAATATATATCTATGAGTTCATATTTAATTAGTTCCTTTTGATCACTTAATTAATTATAAATTAATTTTTAATCAATACTAATTAAATAATCTGATTATATATTAATATATTAGAACTTATAATATATTAATATAAATTACTAGTATCCTTTTTCCTCATCTTGTCTATCCAATTGTCCCGATGCCATGCAACCTAAATGGACCATGTTGGGTCAGGTGAAGTCTTACCAATTAAAGTTATGGACTTAGACATTAATCCAACAGTCTCCCACTTGGATAAGTCTAAAACTATTATTGAGTATGACTTCAAAACCTGACTAGCAATCGTAGCTCTCAAAAGCTTCTGTCGAACTCTGACGTGTTAACTGACCTCTGATCTTGTCAATGACTTGTGCATTAGATAAGGGATCATATATTCCTCCATTCTAGATATCATATGGACTGAGACATGGATTATAAATCATTCTCTCTGTCCATTTGTTGTTTCCCTATTTCTGATTCATGATGACTAACTGATTGAACAGATCAAATCAGTCCTGGCTTGGCCAAGCACTCACATGTATCATCATTAAATCATCGAGGGGCCTACAGATATCACTTTTATCCCAAAGGTAAAAGGAATGGATAAACTTTGAATCATATGTACATAAATATCACATTTTTTTTCTTTAAATAATTCATTCCATTTTGGGCCTCATCGCATCATAATTCATATACCAAATATTAGCTAAAGGTCGATTTATAAATTAAGACCAAGGTCACATAACTTACAACAATTCAATGACCAACCTCAGATAATATCTAAAACATACACCAACCAATTAAGTTAGCTACTACCACATATAGTAATTATATAATCATGAATTATTCTCTTGTTTTATCAAAGAGACACTTACAGTTTCATACATGTAGACATCAAGCTCATATACATAATCATTATCAGGAAGTAAGGTTTCCCCATGGAACTACTGTATGAAAACTTTGAAGGATATCATAAGCATAACAACAACTAGTAGGGGTGATGTAACATCCCAAATCCCAAGTACAAACTTAAACTGTTTTATATTCATATTGACAGGGAAAATCAACGATTTGGAGGCCCCAACTCGTCGATTAGCGATTGAGATGGCCGCATGGATTTTAGAATCAACTTGACGAATTGGAGGACCCAACTAGACGAGTTGGAATTAAGTGTGAAAACCCTAATTTTTAGGGTTTGCACCCTATTTAAAGGACCTTAAGTCCTTTATCCAGGCCTCCCTCATCAGCTTATTACCCTGAGACAAACCCTAATCAAGCTATCTTCCATTGTGATAGTGTGTAAGGCTATGAGTGTGTGTTTTGGTGCATTCCTTGAAGAAAATTGAAGAGTTAAAGGATTGGAACAAGAAGCAAACTTTAGATATGGCATCTATTCTGTGTAGCAGCCATTTAGAGGTAAAATGTCATTACCTTGATCACTTGTTTTGTTAGATCTCTCCATTAGAGAGTTTATGGTCATTTTTGGCATCTTCTTGAGTCATTATTGGTTTTGAGCATCCTTTGAAGCTAAGACTTCAGATCTGGACACTATTAGGGCCTTTAGGCCTAAAGACTCAAGCTTTAGCCAACTTCCATGGCTTGAATCCCTTGTTGGGTTTTGTTTTGGAAAACTTAACCCTTAGATGCCATGGATGGACGTAAATCTTGCAGCTTTACATGGTATTTCGGCCTTAGAAGGTGATATCTACAGTTTGGGGCCTTAGTCTCTCTTAAAAGCTTGTGAATGAGTGATTGGGCTGAAGGAAATTGACGAGTTGGTTAGCCAAATTGACTAGTTGGTTAGGGTTTTCCCAGATATTCCGAACGTTATACAAACTCAACGAGTTGGTGAGACAACTCGGTGAGTTGAGCCAAATTTTCCTAATTTTTTTTAGAAGCGAAGGAACTCGAAGAGTCACGTAGATGTAATCGATGAGTTGGTTCAACATGGACTGTTGACTTGAGTGTTGACTTCCATTGACTTGTAGGGTTTGGTTAAGTTGTGAACTTTGGAGACCTTGCAGGGATAAAATGATCTTTCACCCTTTCTAAGAATTAGTAAAGGACTTAGCTTAAAATCTTTAGAGTTGTCATTATAAATTGTTAATTAGAGATGATTATGATATATGTAAGCGGAGTCTAGACTGACTGTTGAGTGAGAAACATACTTGCTTTACTTACCAGGTGAGTCTTTTCATTATACTTACCAGAGTGTTAATTATTGTGCGACTGGAGGGTCTTATCTGAGTTATTGACTAGAGGGTCTTATGTTTTTATACTGAGTTATGTGATATTATGCATTCTGTCTTTGTGATTTATGTTTTATATTATTCTTTGCCATATTGAGTTAGGACCAGAGGGTCCCAACCGAGTTGTGAGACCGGAGGGTCTTCACTAAGATACAGGACTGGAGGGTCCAACCTGAGCTGTGAGACCGAAGGGTCCTCACTGAGACACATGATAGAGGGTCCTTATCGAGATTTAGCCATGAGAGGCTAATTATTTGTGTGTGGTATTTTAGGGAACTCAATAAGCTTTGTGCTTACAGTATTGTGTGAAATGTGTTTCGGGTACATCTCGGGATCGTGGGAAGGCGCCAGCATGATTGTACACACCAGCGAGTTGATTTATGTTTTGAGGATTCTGGGATACTGACAAACAATTTTATTTCTTGTAATTTATATAATTTTTAAATTGGGTTTGAGAAATGTTAACTGTGTTTTGTGTTAAATTAAAAATGAAAACTTTATTTGAAAAATTAGAGTGTTAGAAGTTGGTATCAGAGCCTTTGTTTGAGGGATTCGGATGTACCATCAGGTATGTCTACACTCAAGCTAAGGATTTGAGGAATTTTTATAAAAAGAGATTATTTTCTAAATGAGTAAAAGATTTTAAGAGGAAACGAGATGAAGCAATGTGTACAATCAGCTAGAGCCCGAACGGTGATTTTCCAAAATACACTTACTTGTTTATATTATGAGATGAGATACTTATGAGATATTAGACCTACAATCTAGATGGTAGGCTAGGTATTTCAGAGATTTAGAGCTAGATTTTTCTGAATCATGATGCCTTAGCCTAGGAGGATGTTAATGATTGATATTATCTACTATTTGGTCTGTGTGTATGCTGAGTAGGGGTATATGGCAGGAATCTTTGAGAGAGTTTTAAGTCAAAGAGTAATCTAGGAGAGATACCTAGATGTTCATTTAATAAATCTACTGAGAGAGTAGTTTGATATCCATGAGGGATAGAGTACTTGTAAATTAGGATCCTAGGAGGAGGACTTGGGGTGACTACGGATTGGTGTGGAAGGTAGTATTTGGCTCGTACTACTGAAAGCACCAGATCTGTATGTGACCCAAGTAAGAACCTTAGGATACTAAGGAGCATATAGGGGTGGGTAAATGTGTGTGTGCTTTATCATTTAAGTGTTTGTGTTTCAGAGAGACTACGGTGATTACCCACAATAACCCCAGGGGGTAGTACTAGTGACGAGGAGATCTACACGATCATTGCTGGGGAGGTAGCTGCAATTATCAGGGAGGCCATTCCAGAGATGCTTAGGTATATTAATACCATGTTGATTGAGAATTTTTACGAGCGTTATGCTACTATCACAGAGGCTGCTGATACGGCAGCCACCGCAGTCCTTCCAGCTGCGAGGCCATAGGGGGCAATTCGTTGTTGTTTTGAGAGTTCAGCAACATGAAGCCACTAGAGTTTTACGGGAACTACAACCTGATTTTTGGTATGAGATGGATCTATGACATCGAGGGATGTATCTATACTTGTTCATGCCTAGATCACCTGAGGGTTCGATTTGCACTGAACTAGGTTCGCTTGGGAGCGAAGGACTGGTGGAAGTTTGTGACGACTGATTTTACTCCTGCAGACCATGTTATAGTGATGTGGGAGAGGTTTCTCCAGCTATTCCAAAATGAGTACGTTCCCAGTGTAGAGAGGGAATGACTGGCCCAGGAGTTTCTGTCTCTCAAGCAGAAGACAGAAACAGTGATAGAGATTACTAGGATGTTTCATGAGAGGGTGTCGTTCTGCCCTGAGCACGTGTCTACGGAGCAGGCACGTATGATTCGGTACTTAAGCAATTTGAAGAGAGATATTTGGGAGTTTGTGGCAAACTCATCATATCAGATATTGGCTAAGTTACATATCAATGCCATGAGGAGAGAGATTGAGCTAGAGATTCAGACCAGAGAGGAAGGAGAGTCTTAGGGGAGAGACAGGAGACCAGTGCAATCGTAGCCACCGTGAAGCGGGTTAAGCGCGCTGATACAAGAGCAGGAGGCCAGAAGGGACACACTTGTGGAAAGTGCGGTAAGAGCCATGAGGGATCTTGTCGAGTAGGGTTTTGCTACAAACATGGCAAGGAAAGGAATATGGTGAAGGACCACCCCAAACGATTTTCGGTTTGCTTTCATTGCAACCAGACTGGCCACTAGAAGGCTGAGTGTTGTCAGCTCACTCAGGGACCAGCCCAGGCTTTTGCTCTTGCTGCTTTGTGCGTTACTGGTGGCCTGTTGGGGAAGGCCGACGCTTCGAAAGCTCGTGGGAGGGCTTTCCAGCTGACTGTAGAGGAGGTCCGTACAGCACCTGACGTTGTTGTTGGTACGTATCTCCTTATTCATGTTATATTGAGATTTGTTTATGCTTATACTGTGTTTCATATACATACTTTTCTTGTGAATTTTGTGCCTTCCTTGGTGTTATTTGACTCGGGTGCGAGTCGATCTTTCGTGTCTTTATCCTTTAGTCGTTACATTAGTATTAGACGCAGGTTTTTGAGTACACCGATGAGGGTTTCTATAGCCAACAAGCATGCTGTTTTTGCTACTGATGTATTGCGGGGATGTTTTTTAGAGATTTTCGGTGTTGAGTTTCCGATAGATCTGGTGCCGATAGCGATGGGAGATGTCTATGTCATAGTGGCCATGGATTGGTTGAGCTGGTTTGGAGTCATGATTGACTACGAGCGTCGGATGATGACCATACGAGACCCTAGTGGGGGAGTGCTTACTGTCTATAGCGAGGGAGCTAGATCAGGATCAGTTCTCTACTCTGCCGCTAGGGTAAGGCAAAGTCTACAGAAGGGATCTATGGGATTTTTAGCATACCTAATGAATACACGGGTGGCCACAGAGAGGCCGGTTTCTGTTTCTGATGTTCCAGTAGTATGTGAGTTCCTGGATGTTTTCCCTGAGGAATTGTCGGGTGTGCCTCCTAAGAGACAGGTGGAGTTCTAGGTCGATCTGATTTCAGGGGTGGTGCCTATCGCCAATGTACCATATCCCCTTGTGCCGCCCGAGATGCACGAGTTATCCTTGCAGGTCCAAGAGCTGTTGGGGAATGGTTTCATTAGACCGAGTAGCTCTCCGTGGGGAGTGCCGATCCTTTTTATCAAGAAAAAGGATGGTTCACACCAGATGTGCAATGAATATCGGGAGTTGAACAAGTTGACTGTCAAGAACCGTTATCCACTACAGAGGATCGACAATTTGTTTGATCAGTTACAGGGGTCGTCTTTGTTTTCCAAGATTAATTTGAGATATGGGTATCATCATATGAGAGTCTGTGAGGAGGACAATCAGAAGAAATCCTTTCGGACTCGTTATGGGCATTACGAGTTTATGGTGATGTCTTTCGGGCTCACCAATGCACCGGCAGCGTTCACAGACCTCATGAACTATGTGTGTAGGCCTATGTTGGATTGGTCGGTGATTGTGTTCATCGATGATATTTTGGTGTACTCGAGGTCTAAGGAACAGCATGAGGAACATCTTCAGGAGATTCTTAAGCTGTTAAGGATGGAGAGGCTTTATGCCAAATTCTCCAATTGTGATTTCAGGTTACCAAAGGTCCAGTTTTTGGGACACCTCGTTAACCAGAATGGGATTTTGGTTGACCCGGCCAAGATTGAGGCAGTTATACGGTACGAGGTGGCGAGGTCCCAATCTGAGATCAGAAATTTTCTGGGTCTCACAGGCTACTATCAGAGGTTACCAAAGATTTCTCCAATATTGTTGTTCCTCTCACCGGATTGACCAGGAAGGGTGTTACCTTTGCTTGGAGCCTTAGCAGCAGGCATCATTCGAGACTCTTCGGCAGAGATTGTGTGAAGCTTCAGTGTTATCCCTTTCGGAGGGAGTAGAGGACTTCATAGTCTATTGTGATGCATCCATATCAGGAATGGGTTTTGTGTTGATGTAGAGAGGGCATGTGATAACATATGCGTCGAAGCAGCTGAAGCCTCACTAGAAGAGATATCCCACCCATGATTTGGAGCTGGGGCGGTGGTATTCACCCTGAAGATATGGCACCACTATCTTTATGGTGTCTGATATACCATACACACGGACCATAAGAGCCTGAAATACTTTATGGATCAGCCCAACTTGAATATGAGACAAAGGAGGTGGTTGGATGTAGTGAAAGACTATGACTATGAGATTTTTTTATCACCCTGGCAAGGCTAATGTGGTAGCCGATGCCCTAAGTCGTTGAGCAACGAGTGCTCCGATCTGAGATGTGTGTATAAGGATGACGGTGATGACTCCAGTCTTAGATACCATCCGAGAGGCCTAAGCGGGGGCCATGAGACCAGAGAACCTTAAGAGAGAGTGGGTGATTGGGTAGATTTCTGAGTTTAAGATTGATAGTCGGGGGCTTATGACCTTCCATGGGCGGATATGGGTGCCATATACAGGTGGAGGCCGATGTATTTTGATGGAGGAGTCCCATAGGTCGATATTCTCGATCTATCCTAGGGCCACAATATGTTTTTGGATTTGAAAAAGGATTATTGGTGGCCTTGTCTTCAGAAATATGTGGCATGGGAGGTCGAGAGATGTTGGACCTATCGTCAGGTCAAGGCAGAGCACCAACATCCGTATGGCTGGTTGCAGCCTTTGGAGATTCCCATGTGGAAGTGGGAACAAATCTCCATGGATTTTATTACCAAGTTACCGAGGACTGTGAGGGCTGTTGATGCGATATGGGTGATTGTAGATCGATTGACGAAGAGTGCCCACTTCCTGGCTATAAGTGAGAGCTCTTCTACGGAGAAATTGGTCGAGGTCTATGTTCGAGAGTTGGTGGCACGACATGGAGTGCCAACATCGATAGTGTCAGATCGTGATGTGTGTTTTACTTCCAAGTTCTAGAAGAAATTTCATGAGTAGTTGGCTACTCGGCTACATTTCAGCACCGTATACCACCCACAGACAAACGGGCAGAGCGAGCAGACGATTCAGATGCTCAAGGACATGTTGCATGCATGTGTTATGGACTTCAGTGGGAGTTGGGACACCTACCTGCCTTTCGCCGAGTTTTCATAGAACAACAACCATCACTCCAGTATCGGGATGCCTCCCTTTGAGCTTTTATACGGGAGGAGGTACCGAACTCCTATCTATTGAGGGGAGGTCGCGAAGAGAGTGATGGGGAGCACTGAGATAGTGATCAAGATAGCAGCCCAAATCCAACTGGTAAGATAGAGATTACTGATGACCCAGAGTCGTCAGATGAGTTCTACAGACCGGAGACATTCTGAGCTAGAGTTCCAAGTCGGTGATTTTGTCCTCCTGAAGGCATCCCCATTGAAATGGGTGATCCGATTCAGGAAGCGCGAAAAGCTAGGCCCTAAATACATTGGTCCCTTCAGAATGTTTCCTTAAGTAAGTGAAGTAGTGTCACACCCCCAAACAAGATGGAGGAAACGTCCGGGGGCTTGTGCGTGACTTCATCTTGTAATATCATCACAATGTATATAATTGAAACAAGACAACACCATCATCATACATATAAAAATACAACCAACAATGTTTACATCAAGTATAGTATCATAAGTTACATGCCAAAATATTCAATGTATGATGAGAAAAATATTCAACAAATTCCACATGTGCTTGTAGACCCTTCCGCTTAACGATTCCCTGAGAGTACAAGTTATTTTAAAAATGTCAACATATATAATGTTGGTGAGTTCATAAGCATGTTCAAATGAAAAGTTTTGTATTGTTAGTAAAACACCATAAAATCCGATATTTTCTGAAAAATAGTTTGAACGTGATGTGTTAAAATCAAGTATTAATGCATGTGTGTTTTCTGTTTTTGGAAGGTATATAAAGATGTAATCTGGTTAAAAATCTTGTATTTTATGTTGTAAGTAAAAGGTATTGTTTAATTGTGTATTTCCCCAGAAAATCCTATATTTTCTATTTATAAGAGTGTTGTGGTCTCAACGATAAGACCGAATATCGGTGTATGTATGTTTTCGTATCAACAAGATTTTATAGGTGTTACATAAAATTATGTTGGAAAGGATCACTAGGTGTGCCGTTTTAACCGTACTTGATTTTGATGATTTTTCCTGTCGTGTAGTATTCAGGTGCCCGCTTGACTAAGGTAAGGTTTGTTAACCTAGACTGGCCTAGTTTAACTGTAACGAACAACTCAGGTGTGGGATGTCACCCTGTATAGATCTATACACAAACTCTCTCTCTCTCTCCGGGAGACTCTGGTTATAACTATAGGCTACGGTTGTACACTCTAGAGGTGTCAACCGACATGTCTCACTAGATCGTTAACTGTGTTTATGCGAATATGATATTATGTTATGTATAATGTTTTTTCGAGTACGTTTTATGTTTGGAAAGTCCAACGAGTATGTATGTGAATGTACGAGGCCCAACGGATATGTAGAAGGAAAACTAAGGCTCCACTAAACATGTAAGTTATTTCCAGGACCAATAATCATGTAAATGGACCACTAAGGCCCAATAAACATGTAATGTGTAATCTAAGTCCAATAAGTATGTAAATGGACGACTAAGGACCAATAAACAAGTAACGTATAATCCATGCCCAATAAGCATGTAAATGGACCACTGTCATACCCCAAAATCGGAACTGCGGAAACATTCTAAGGTAGAGGACGTTATGTACAATATCATAACAATGCAATATAATAAATCAAGCAACAACATATATTGCATTAAATAGTATAGTTAATACAAGTGTGTTCTTTGTAAAGTTTAAATGACACCAAAAATGAATGTATTATCAATAGAACGAGACAAGTTTAAATAAGCTCCGTCTTTGCAAAACCTGGCCATTTGTATATGTTTACTAGTGAACTGAGTATACAAGTTATTTTGAAAGTGTAGATCAGCAATTAAGCTGGTGAGTTCATAAGCAGTTTTGTGTCATTAATGTTGTATTTACTTTAGAAAACGGTCTATGGTTGTCTTATAAAAAGGTCTGTTTGTTTTCCTAGAAAATCCTATATTTCCTGCTTGTAATGAAAATGTAGTCTCTTACCAAGGCTGTATCGTTTGTTGTGGGTTCTTTTATAGCAATGTAAATAACCTGTTTGTGCTAATGAATGATACTCAAATATTAGTTTACCATCTTATAACTGGGTTGGTTAATTTAGATAAAAATGTGATAGAGTTGTAACCATGCTTGATCGACCTAGTATAAGTACACGATGTTTTTCAGGCGTCAAAAAGGTATGACATTTGCTTACCCATGGAACTGCAGATCCCACTGTAGCTAGCAGCGATGTGTAGGATGGTCAATCCCATATATATCTATACACAAACTCACGCTCTCCCTCCAGGAGACTATGGTTACAAAAACGTGACACGGAAAGTGTGTTGATGTGCCATGAAATAGTATATCACATTACTTTTATCTAGATCTAGTTGTAGTGTAAATGTTCCCTTTGTAAATGAACATGTTCTTTTTTGAAAATGTAAATGTTCCTTTTTGTTCCTGTATAGTGTGAATGATCTGTCTCATGTTATGGACTGACTCATGTGAGTTTCATTGTGTGAGAGGAGTAAATAGTAATACTCTAAACTATACGTATTATAGTTTACTAGTATCTTTGTTGTATAATTGACTTGTTGAAAAACTCACTTCTTAATCATAAATGATTAAGTTAATAATATCCTTGAAAATGAGGTTTAATATTCATATAATTATTTGGTATGTATAATTATAAGTTAATCGACTGTCGGACTAGTGAATCCTACAGTAACTCCACAACTAAAAAATGAACAGGATTCAAGGTTGTTAACATTAGTCCTAAGTCCATTAAAGCATATTTATATTTAAATATCTATATGAATATGCTTTTGGAATAAAAAGGGTTTTATAAGTAGTTTAAAATAAAGAGTTTTTGAAAATGAAGTTTAACAGTATTTGAAAACAGTAAAGTCCTTATGTTTGTAAGAATTTCAATGTACAACTAAACACAGTTCTATAGTGTTTCAACTTGTATCCCCACTTAAAAGCATTTAAAACATGTAAAAGGTTGATTGTAGGGGCATGAACTCACATGATTTTGAGTGATCTGGAAGGTAAGATAGATATAGGATGCTTGAGTTCACAATTGAAGTTCTGAAGCACAGTTGGATCCGATAAGGCATATAATCACACATATGTGTATTCATTTAGTGGTTATAACTCATAACTCGTAGAGGAAACAACCTAAGATTGTAGGAAAGACCATAAATGAAGTGTTTAATCCACAAATGGATGCTTGAAGGAGGTTTACGGCCACCCAAGGATGGTTTTACGGCCTTATTGGGTTCACGGCCTCATGAGGTGTTCACGGTCCATATGAATCTATGAAGGGTTCATGGCCCTTATGAAGGGTTCACAGCTGTGAAGTCTTCAAGTTTATGAAGATCATGATGAAACATGACAAATTAAGGCTAGGATCTAGTAGTCTTTCAAGTATAACAAGTTTAAGGTTGAAACACTTACGTTTTTGGAGTTTTGGAGGGTTCACGGTCGAAGGTTTTGGAGAGAGAATGAGAGTGGTTACGGTTGGGAGGAGGAGAAATGAGAAGAAAATGAGCATCATATATATATATATAGGAGGTGGGTCTCGACCGTGAAACTAGTTTACGGTCGTGAACACTTGTTAATTGGTTTTCTGGTTCGAATTAATCCTCCCGATCTCAAGCTAACTCATCCTAGCATCCATTCATACATTACACTAGGCTTAGAGACTCTTAAACAGACCTTTAACAGGGATAAAAGGTAATAGAAATAAGTTTGACTTTTGATTGATTTGATTATCTTTTCATGAATGAAATTTTGGGTTGTCACATCATCCCCCTTGTTAAAGGGAATTTCGTCCCAAAATTAGAGTTTAAGCCAATACAGATAATTAAAGGAAAATGTGAGGATACTTCAGTTTCATTTGATCCTCGCGCTCTCAAGTGAATTCAGGTCCTCACTTGGTTGACCTCTCGGTTCATGATCTCGACTGGTTCTTCCAGGAAGTTGAGGCTCTTGTTGATCTCAATCTCTTTGGGTGGGATTACAAGAGTCTTATCGGATAGGCACTTTTTCAAGTTCTACACGTGGAAGGTAGGGTGTACGTTACTAAGTTCTTGAGGTAGTTTGAGTTTATAAGCTACAGGGCCGATTCTAGCGAGAATCTAAAAAGGCCCTGTGTATCTTGGATTTAGCTTTCCATGCTTTCCGAATCGTATAAAGCCCTTCTAGGGTGTCACCTTCAATAGGACACGGTCACCAACCTGGAACTCCAAAGGTTTCCTTCTCATATCTGCGTAGCTTTTCGGTCGATCTCTTAAGGCTTTCAATCATTTACGAATCTGAACTATCTTCTATGTCGTTTCCTGAATAATTTCAAGACCTGTGAGAGTGTTGTCATGAACTCGTTCTTTAGCTAACTGTGTATCACCCACTTCAGCCCAACACAGAGGGGATCTGCACTTTCGAACATAGAGGGCCTCAAATGGAGCAGCCTTTATACTTGTGTGACAAAAGTTATTGTATGAGAACTCGACAAGGGGTAAATGAGAATCCCATGTCTTCCCAAAGTCTAACACATAGGCTCGCAACATATCCTCCAAAGTTTGAATAGTCCTCTCACTTTATCCATCGGTTTGTGGATGATAGGTTGTGCTCATGTCCAACCTAGTTCCTAGAGAACTTTGTAGCGACTGCTAGAATCTTGAAGTGAATCTACTATCTCTATCAGAGATAATAGATATGGGAACACCATGCAGTCATAGAATTTCTCTAATGTAAGTCCTTGTTAGCTTTTCCATCTTATCTATCTCTTTGATCGGTAGGAAGTGTGCGGACTTAGTTAATCTATCTACGATCACCCATATGGTATCGAGACCACCCTTCGTCTTAGGAAACTTGGTTATGAAATCCATTATGATCCGATCCCATTTCCATTTCGGTATTTCTAGTTGTTGTGGTAGACCTAAGGGTTTCTGGTACTCGACCTTAACCTTGGCGCAAGTAAGACACTTACTCACGAAGGTAGCAATCTTTTCTTTCATGTTAGGCCACCAATATAACTTTTTGAGGTTGAGATACATCTTATCTGAACCTGGGTGGATGAAATATCGAGTGTTGTGTGCTTCAGTCATGACCAAGTCTCTAAAATCACCGTGCTTCGGTGTCCAGATCCAGTCTATGAGATATAAGGCTCCTCCACCCTTAACCTCTAAGTTTTTATCCATCCTTATCAGGGATTCACCCACCACATTTTCAGGTTTCAAGGCTTCAAGCTGAGCCTCCTTAATTTACGCGTGTGAATGGATAGTCATAGTCAATGATTTGACTCTACGACTAGAGTATTCTTTCTGACTTAGGGTGTCAGCTACTACGTTGGCTTTACCGAGATGATAACGAATTTTGCATTTGTAGTCATTGAGTAGCTCGACCCACCGTCGTTGTCTCATGTTGAGCTCCTTCTGGTCGAATATATGTTGAAGGCTTTTATGGTCTGTAAAGATAGTGCTCTTTGTACCATACAGATAGTGTCTCCAGATCTTTAGAGAAAATACTACTACTCCTAACTCAAAATCATGTGTGGTGTAGTTGACTTCGTGCGCCTTTAACTATCTTGAGGCATAAGCGGTGACCTTTCCTCATTGCATAATAGCACAACCAAGCCCTTGGTTGGATGTGTCGTAATAAACTACGAAGTCTTCTATCTATTCTAGGTGGGATAGTATCGGTGCGCTACATAAGGCTCATTTCAGAGTTTGAAACGCATTCTCTTGTTTATCTTCCCAATCAATGGCCTCACCTTTCTGATTCAATGTGGTAAGTGGTTTCGCGATTCTAGAGAAGTTCTGAATAAACCTGCGATAGTAGCCAGCAAGACCTAAAAATTGACAAATTTCTATAAGTGTCGTTGGGGCTAACCAGTTCTCAATGGCTTTAATTTTCGAAAGGTCCACATGAATTCCATCTTTACTAACCACTTGACCCAAAAATTCGGCTCTTCGAATCCAAAATTCTTACTTAGAGAACTTCACGTAGAGCTTCTCCAATCATAGTTTTTCTAAGACCTGATGCAAGTGTTGACTTTGTTCTTCTTTACTTTGAGAGTAGATAAGTATATCATCGATAAATACTATTACGAACTTATCTAAGTAAGAACGACACAACTGCTTCATTAAATCCATGAACACTGCGGGCGCGTTTGTCAATCTGAAAGGCATTACTACGAACTCGTAGTGACCATAGCGAATTCAGAAGGCTGTTTTGGGAATGTCTTCCTATAACACTTGTAGTTGGTGATACCTGGATCTTAAATCGATTTTTGAAAAGTAGCTCACTCCTTGGAGTTGGTCGAACAAGTCGTCAATGCGCAGAAGAGGATAGCGGTTCTTAACGGTTAACTTGTTAAGCTCACAGTGGTCAATGCACATATGGAAAGATCCATCTGTCTTCTTTACAAACAAGACTGGTGCTCCCCAGGGTGAGAAGCTTGGTCTAATACAGCCCTTGCTGAGCAGTTTTTTCAGTTGACCGGATAGTTCTTGCATCTCACTGGTGCTAAACGAAAGGGCGATTTGGCTAATGGGGTAGCCTCTGAAACTAAGTCAATCCTGAACTCGACTTGACGTTGAGGTGGAAATCATGGTAGTTCTTTAGGAAAGATGTCGGGAAAATCACGTACTTCTGGGATGTCCATTATGTCTTTCTTTTTTTGACTCATGTCGACTTTATGAGCAAGGAATGTGTGATTTTCCTTTCGTTAGTACTTCTAGGCTTGCATACTTGAGATGATACGAAGGCTCAGGCCTGATTTGTCACCATAGATAACTAGGGTTTCGTTAGACGGTAGATTTAGATGAATGGCTTTCTTAAAGCACATAATGTCAACATGATGGAAACTTAACCAATCCATGCCAACAATAACATCAAAGCTTTTAATTGATACGGGCATGAGGTCGATTGAAACGAATGGTTATCTAGAGAGAGAGTACAACCTATGAAAATTTCACTAGAAGCCTCAGTTTTTCCATTCGCCATCTCAACGACGAACGTTTCTTATAGTGCTTGCGGTGCTTGATTAAGTAAGTGTTTAAATTCTTGGTTTATGAAAATTCTCTCCGCTCCATTATCGAATAATATGCATGCATATGAGTTATTGAGGAGGAACGTACCCATGACTACGGAGGGGTCCGCCACTGCTTCCTAGTGACCAATAGCAAGCAGTCTTCTTGTTCCACCAACATTCTTGGCTTTAGGGAAATCTCTTTTGAAGTGCCCGGTTTCGCCACACCCGTAGCAGTTCTGGTTCGCTCCTATGCCATGGATCTGGGTGTCTGGCCTAGTTGGTGTCCTGCAGAAACGAGTCGTGTGCCCCTTCCTGTCACAGTTAACACAGTGCATTTCCCGGTAGGGACCGTTGTGATGGAAATTTCACTTGTTGCACTTGCGTAGGCTCCCTGCATATTGTTTTGCTGGCGCAGGGGTTGCAGGAGTTGTTACAACACGAACAGCCACAACCTGTTGTTTCTTGGCAGAGGGTTGTTCTGCTTGGCTCTTGTTCCTATCCCAGGCCTTCCTCTTATTATTACTTGTTTTGGCTGGTTCTAGGAAAGTAATGGTAGTTGTGGTTACTTGTGGTGGGACTCCATGGTCCACCAGTCCCTGTGCCAACCGCTTGGAACTATCTAATGTAGTGGGGTTTGATGCCAAAAACGTTTCCCTGAAATGGAGGTACCAGCCCCCATATAAATCTCTCTATTTTCTTGATTTCGGTGGGGACCATGCCTGGGCATAGGGCCACCAAATCACTAAATATTGCAATATAGGCCACTATGTCGGAACCTTTCATCTTAAGGCTCCATAGTTACTACTCGAGTTTCTAGAATTCGCCCCTTAGGTAGTACTTTGTTGTCATAAGTTCCTTCAATGTATCCCATCCCATTTCGTTAGCCACTATTAAGGTGAGAGACTTGACATGGCCATTCCACCATGTTAGGGCTCTGTCAGAGAAGGTGCAGGCGGAAAACTTTACTTTGTTAACCTCCGGGTAGGTACAAATCTCAAATATCATCTTCGTCTTCTTAATCCATTATGACAAGGCAATAACTCCCCCAGTCCCATTAAAGGTATTGGGTTTGTAGTTGGTGAAGTCCTTGTAGGTACACTCCCGTGTATGCGTTTGGCTATCACCATGGTTTGAAATGGTACCTGTTCCAGCTCCACTGGCACCACCAGAATTCATCTGCATCATGGTTTCAGTTACAGCCGCAGTCACAGCAGCTTGAAACATTGATGCATCGAAGTGTGGTGGAGGTGGTGGAGGAGTTTGATTTACTGGAGTATTTCTGTTTGGATGTTTGCGGGGCAGCATCTTTTAGCTATAAAAGATAAAATGATGATAAGGTTTCATTAGAGTTACCAAGAGGAATATTGAGCTAGTATAAAGTTTGATAGAGAGATGATTACTAGTGGAAACTAAATCTGTCATTATAGTTGGTATAGAAGTTAGATAGAGTTCTTGAAAATTTGACCTTGGAGCAGGTCTTACAACCATAGCTACAGAGGGAAAACTTGACAACATATAGATTTAGTGGAATAGTACTTGCGACATAGGAATATTTACATAAAAGAGCACAATTTAGAGTGCCTACAAAGGCTATTCCTTAAACCAAAAGAAAAGGGCGATAGAGCATCTTTTAGTGGCGGCGGGCACCCCTCGGGCGAACCCTTAACTCATCTAGTTGACGCTCCACGTCAAGTAGGTGTCTTTGATACACAGTCAGATGGGATCGGACCTCTATGACGTCAGCTCGGGTTGCAGCTAGCTCTTGCTACAAAGCTTCATTGTCTCTCACAGCCCCCGCATGAGCAACTTCAGGATTGCAAGTGCGGTTAGTGTTGGTGTCTGAATCTGCCTCAAGCTCCACAGTTCGCTGAATGGCTGCCACATTTAGCTCGACATTGCGGCCCACTCGGCGAACCAAGATTAGAAGAGCTCTATCTGCAGAGCCTCTCTCGTCCACATTGTAGAAGAGGTGATCCCCATTGTACGGGAGGGGTTGACCTTTCTCGTGGCTCCACCTATTTAAACTCCTAACCTATATAGGTGTTGGACCTTGAAATTCAAGCTGGGGGTTAGGATTCGGTATTGAGGCCACTTGAGGTAAATTCTCGACTTCAGGCTCTAATTCGGCCTCTTCAGAAATTGTTGTGCGAAATCATCGTGTAGGGGAATCTCAGGGTTTTCCTCCCGTTGATCATTTAGCCATCCATCATTTCCCGGATTGGGAAAGTACTTGTCTCCCGAATGATGGAATCCAGCCATGAGATCTATGCCAGAAAAGGGATAAAAGAGATAGTTAATAGACGTCTCAATCTAAATATACTTATAGAGGGGTGATCCTCATTAGTTATTTCTATAATTTAGTAGTGCATACCAGCTGTATATAATTTCAAAGATAAAATAGACCTTCGAATACATGACCCTACGCTAAGTCCACAACCAAACAAGTAACATGAAGTAAAGCGATAGTCATAGATTCTAAATTTATAGGATCTTTAATTATATATAACTTTAGTGTATGCAGTCCATACTTATAGATCTACTAATAAGAATCTTTAGTTTTCACATAAGTTGATAGTAACACAAAATACTCCTATAGTATTTTAAATTTGATTTATGTTCTGACTGATTCTTTGTGGATAGTTGGTAAATTTTAGACTTGCTGCGACACCACAACCATTCTCGGGCATATGCTAATCACTTATCGGATTGACGTAGCTGATCAGGCTATGTCATTCCCAGAACTAACCATACATCCCTAAGCCTACTTGTGCTGCTCAACAATCTAAATACTTTTGTTTTGTTCTAGTATGTTACTGATCTTAGTATGAACGCATGTATGTATACTTTTAGTAAAAATACTTGAATATCTTTTTAGAAGTATAACTCTTCGTCAGAGTGTTTTAATCCCATTGTGTTTATAGTTATATATCTATTATGAGTTGATATACTTCATTCGCTATAAACAATACTCTGATACCAATCTGTCACACCCCAAAACCGGAACGGCGGAAACGTTTTGGAGTGGAGGACGTCATGTACAGTATCATAACAATGCAATATAATAAATCAAGAAACAACATCCATTGCATTAAATAGTATAATTAATTCAAGTGTGTTCTTTTTAAATTTTAAATAACACCAAAAATGAATGAATTTATCAAAATAATGAGACTAGTCTTGAATAAGCTCCGTCTACCCAAAACCTGGCCATATGTACCTGAGGATACAAGTTATTTGAAAGCGTAGATAAGTATTTAAGCTGGTGAGTTTATAAGCAGTTTAGTGTCATTAATGTAGTATTTACTTTAGAAAATGATTTATGGTTGTCTTACAAAAAGGTGTGTTTGTTTTCCCAGAAAATACTATGTTTCCTGCTTGTAATGAAAATGTAATCTCTTAACAAGACCGTATCGTTTGTTGTTTGTTCTTTTATAGCAATGTAAATAACCTGTTTGTAATAATGAATGATACTCAAATATAAGTTTACCTTCTTATAACTAGGTTGGTTAATTTAGATGAATATGTGATAGAGTTGTAACCATGCTTGATCGACCTAGTATAAGTACATGACGTTTTTTAGGCATCGAAAAGGTATGACATTTGTTCACCTATCAACCTGCAGATCCCACTGTAGCTTACAGTGAGGTGTGGGATGGTCACTCCCGTATAGATCTATACACAAACTCATGCTCTCTCTTCAGGATACTCTGGTTACAAAAACGTGACACAATAAGTGTGTTGCTGTGCCATGAAATAGTATCTCACATTTTTGTTATCTAGATCTAGTTATAGTGTAAATGTTCCTTTTGTAAATGAATATGTTCTTGTTCGTAAATGTAAATGTTCGTTTTTGTTCTTGTATAATGTGAACGATCTGACTCATGTTATGGACTGACTCATGTAAGTTTCATTATGTAAGAGGAGTAAACAGTAATTCTCTAAAGTGTATATATATATATATATATATATATATATTATAGTTTACTAGTATGTTTGTTGTATAACTGACTTGTTGAAAGACTCACTTGTTAATCATAAATGATTAAGTTAAGTATACCCTTGAAAATGAGGTTTAATATTCATATAATTATTTAGTATGTATAATTATAACTTAATCGATTGTCAGACTAGTGAATCCTACCCAAAGCTCACAACCAAACACAGAAAAAGAGTCAAGGTTATTAACATTAGTCCTAAGTCCATTAAAACATATTTATACTTAAATATCTATATGAATATGATTTGAAAAGAAAAAGGGTTTTATAAGTAGTTTAAAATAAAGAGTTTTTGAAAATGAAGTTTAATAGTATTTGAAAACAGTAAAGTCCTTATGTTTGGAAGAATTTAAATGTAAAACTAAACACAGTTCTATTGTGTTTCAACTTGTATCCCCCCCACCCCTAAAAGCATTTAAAACATGTAAAAGGTTAATTGTAGGGGTATGAACTCACCTGATTGTGAGTGATCTGGAAGGTAAGATAGATATAGGATGTTTGAGTTCATAATTGAAGTTCTGAAGCACAGTTGGATCCTATAAGGCATATAATCACACACATATATATATATATATATATATATATATATATATATATATATATATATGTATGTATTCAATTAGTGGTTATAACTCCTAACTTGTATAGGAAACTACCTAAGATTGTAGGAAACGCCCTAAATGAAGTGTTCAATCCACAAATGGATGCTTTAAGGAGGTTCACGGCCACCCAAGGATGGGTGTACGACTTTAATGGGTTCACGACCTCATGAGGTGTTCACAGTCCATATGAATCTATAACAGGTTCATGGCCATTATGAAGGGTTCATGGTCATGAACTCTTCAAGATCATGAAGATGATGATGAAACATGCCAAATCAAGGATAGGATCTAGTAGTCTTTCAAGTATAACAAGTTTAAGGTTGAAACACTAACATTTTTCGAGCTTTGGAGGGTTCACAATCGAAGCTTTTTGAGAGACAATGGTAGTGTTCACGGTTGGGAGGAGGAGAAATGAGAAGAAAATGAGCATCATATATATACAAGAGGTGGTTCACGGCCGTGAACCAAGTCTGAGGCCGTGAACACTTGTTGATTGGTTTTCTCATTCGAATTAATCCTCCTGATCTCAAGCTAACTCATCCTAGCATCCATTCATACATTACACTAGGCTCATAAACTCTCAAACAGACCCTTAACATGGTTAAAAGGTAAAAGAAACAAGTACGACTTTTGATTGATTTGATTAAGTTTTCGTGAATGAAATTTCGGGTTGTCACAACCACTAAGGCCCAATAAACATGTAACGTATAATTCAAGCCTAATAAGCATGTAAATGGACCACTAAAGCCTAATAAACGTGTAATGTGCGTATTAGGCCCGATAAACATGTAAGTGATGTATTTAGTTCATTTGTTATTACATTGTTTACTTTAGCTCGATTATTTTCCAAAATTACCTAAAAAGCTCACGTTTTGTAATGATGACATTTTTGGCCCGTTAGGCTGATAATTTACAATTTAGGCCCATTTTTGTTAAAATTAACACTTTAGGTCCATTAACACCAAAAGTTTTCATTTGTGGGCTTATTCCAAATAAAATGACATATTTAGCCCACTTTTGTTAAAAATTACATTTTCGGCCCATTTGATCATAGTTTACATTTTCGGCCTAATTTAATAAAATTGGCATTTTCAACCCTTTTTAACCAAAAAATAACATCTTTGGCTCAAATTTGTTTAAAATGATAACTTAATCCCTAAAAGTAAAAATTTTACAAATTTACCCCATGAAACCGTGAAGGCCCAATTTGAGGCCGATTTTGTAAAAATTCACACTTTTGGCGCTTTTTAAAAACATAATTATTGTAAGATCCATTTTTTTATTTAAAAATGACTCTTTTTGAACCTCTTAAAAATCGTGAGTTAACATAAGAACCTCACCTTTTGTTTATTTTGTCCAAAATGGCCCTTATCATAATTTTATTTAGTTTTCTAGTATTCTTCCATATGTTTTCACCTTCCACTTCATAGTATGTTACATGTAATGATTTTAGTTTGTAAATTTCACCTTGGTTAGTGAATATTTTGAGTTTTGTGATGTTTTAACAGTTTTCATAGTATAAATCACATAAAACACACATATACATGCATAAACACATAGATCTTACACAAAGGAACTTGTATCCTCCCCCAAAAGCAATATAAAACCAAAATCAAAGTGGTATGAACTCACTTTGGGTTGTTGTTCTTGGTTTGATGAAGAGATGGGAGGAGATGATGTGGTTTTCAGCCTTGAGTGCTTCTTTAGAAGGAGTTTCGAAACTTTAATGGTCCTAGGAAGCTAGAACACAAAATGAAGCCATGTAAAGTAGTGTTCTTAGCTTAAAAATGGAAATCAATGACTTATGTATGATGATAACTTACCAAGTAGATGATACTTGTTGAAATAACTCTTGGAATCACACCCAAGATACGAAAATGGCAAAGGAAATGAGGTAGTTTCTCCTTGAACTTAAGAGGATCTGTGAGAGAGTTTGAATAATTTTGAAGTGAGATGTGGAGAGAGGGGAGGTCTTGGCCGATAATAAGAGAAGAGAGAGAGAGAGAGAGAGAGAGAGAGAGATAGATAGAGAGAGAGATGTTGAGGTGATGTTGCATGGAAGTCCAACATGCAAAGATTTTGTGTCACTTGCTAGATTAATCCCCTTTTTTTGTTAACTGGGCCGAGAATGGGCTAAAGAAAAGTGGAGATGAAATGGTTTGGGCCCTTCCTTGGCTTAGTTCGAATATATGGAGCCCAAATAATATTTTTCATCCCATTGGGCCCTTTTGAGGGTTCATGGCCCAATGAAGCCCATTTGGGAAAATGAACTCATGTATAGCCCAACATGGATCTTTAGAGATAAAATGAATTATTCTAGGCCCAAATGGCCCAAAATACCTTAGTTTCATGAATGTGGGTCTAATTTGGGCCCAAATACGGTTCCTTGGCCCAAAAATAACCAAATTGAAAGTTTATTGGTCCATTAGGCCCAATATGAGGATCCTAGTCCATAATAATCTTGAACCGAGATTTTTAGAGTTTTTAAATCCGTAGTTAAACATATGAGATGTTTTGTATTAGGTTTTGAACTTCAATCAAGAGTTTGGATTCAATTGGATGATATTGTTTAAACATAAGGTATGATATTCACTAAGAGTACCTGCCTTACAATAAATGATGTTTGCATAAGAATAGAATTTCCTAGCTAAAATGCTAAGTATGACATCATCCCCCTTTAGAGGGAATTTCATCCCGAAATTATTTTGAAAGATAGGATCATGAATGAGAGAATAAGTGAGGGTACTTTTGCTTCATCTGGTCTTCGCGTTCCCATGTGAATTCCGGTCCACGCTTATCATTCCATCGAACCTTCACAATCGGAATGCGGCTCTGTTTCGTATGCTTCACCTCCTTATCCTTTGTCTCGACTGGTTCTTTGACGAATAGGAGATTCTAGTTTATTTCAATCTCTTCTAGAGGAATGACAAGAGTTTCATCTGACAAGCACTTCTTTAAATTCGAGACGTGGAACACGGGGTGTACATTGTTGAGCTCCGCAGGTAGCTGCAACTTATAAGACACTTGACCAATTCAGGCAAGAATTTCGAATGGCCCAATATATCGTGGGTTTAGTTTTCCCCGCTTGCCAAAATGGATCATCCCTTTCCAAGTAGAGACTTTCAATAACACCTAATCTCCAACTTTAAATTCCATAGGCTTTCGTCTTTTGTCAGCATAGCTTTTCTGTCGGTCTCGCGATGCTTGAAGTTGGGCTTTGATTTGGATTATCTTTTCTGTCGTTTCTCGAATGATTTCTGGCCATGTGAGAGTGTTGTTTGGTGATTGTCCTTTTGCTAGTTGGGTGTCACCCACCTCAGCTCAGCATAGAGGTGATCTGTATTTGCAAACATATAAAGCCTCAAAAGGAGCAACCTTGATGCTTGTGTGATAACTGTTGTTGTATGAGAATTCAACCAAAAGCAAGTGGGTATCCCATGACTTGTCGAAATCAATCACACAGGCTTGGAGCATGTCTTCGAGTGTTTGGATGGTTTGTTCGCTTTTAGCCATCGGTTTGAGGGTGGTAAGCAGTGCTCAT
The DNA here is from genome assembly GCF_052625555.1 of Lactuca saligna. Classification (NCBI taxonomy): domain Eukaryota; kingdom Viridiplantae; phylum Streptophyta; class Magnoliopsida; order Asterales; family Asteraceae; genus Lactuca; species Lactuca saligna. Next base: position 205,127,766 of record NC_136421.1, read on the forward strand.
GTCTAGTTGTGTTCCCATTACCTTCTGAAGCGATTCCCAAAATCGTGAAGTAAATGTACTATTTCGATCTAAGATAATAGACACTGGCACCCCATGCAGTCTTACGATTTCTTTTATGTAGATTCGCATCAACCTTTCCATCTTGTAAGATTCCTTTATTGGCAGGAAATGGGCGGATTTAGTTAACCTATCGACAATTCAATTACCCAGATAGCATCCAACCCACCCGTCGTCTTAGGTAATTTGGTTACGGAGTCCATAGTAATACTTTCCTATTTCCATTCGAGTATTACTGGCTGTTGTAATAGTCCTGAGGGCTTTTGGTATTCCACTTTCACCTTGGCGCAAGTGAGACATTTTCCCACATATGTGGCGATCTCTGCCTTCATTTTTTGCCACCAATAGTGTTGTTTAATGTCTATGTACATCTTATCTGATCCCGAATGGACGAAATATCGTGTCTTGTGGGCTTCGTTTAGGATTGTTCTTCTGAATCCCCCTAATTTAGGGACCCATACTCTGTTCATGAAATAATAAGATTCATCCTCCTTGGTTTCAAGGCTCATATCCATCCCACACAGTGTTTCATTTGTGACGTTCTCTGGTTTCGAAACATCGGTTTGGGCTTCCTTGATCTGCGAGGTTAGCTGGGATTGGATGGTTATAGATAGGGTTTTCACTCGGCGACTTGAGTATTCCTTTCTGCTCAGGTCATCTGCTACCATGTTAGCCTTGGTTGGGTAGTACTTGATCTCACACTCGTAATCATTTAACAGCTCAACCCATCTTCGTTGTCTCATTTTTAACTCTTTTTGGTTTAGAATGTGTTGGAGGATTTTGTGATCGGTGAAGATGGTGCACTTTGTATCGTAGAGGTAGTGCCTCCAAATCTTTAGGTCGAAGACCACTGCCCCCAACTCAAGATCATGTATGGTGTAATTTACTTCATGCATCTTTAGTTGCCTGGATGCGTAAGCTATGACCTTTCCACTCTGCATAAGGACATAGGCTAGCCCTTTATTCGATGCATCGTAGTAGACTACAAAGTCTTCGATTCCCTCCGGTAAGGTTAGCACTAGTGCACTATGTCACACCCCCAAACCGAAATAGCGGAAACGTTCGGGGGTGGAGGACGTCATGTGTAGTATCACAACAATTATATCATAGTAATCAAAGTAAACACAACCATTAAAATATAATATGACTATTTACATTTGTTTGCTTTATTGTTTGTGTACACCAAAAGTATAGCAGAATATAAAAGATGTGTCGATATATGCTCCGTCTTCTCCAAATGTTGTAGGAGTACCTATGTACTGATTTCCTGAGAATACAAGCAATTTTGAAAGAATATCAGCATAAAGCGGGTGAGTTCATAAGAATGTTTTTGTAGTGAAAACCAGTCATTGAATTCTGAAAAATGTATGCATGTTCCCCAGGAAAATCCAATATTCTCTAAGATGTTTGTTCGTTACTGTATGTAGAGTATGTTCGGTTTGAAAACTCTGGCTACCACCAGTATGTATAATATGTTCTTTTTGAAAACACTAACTACCATCAGTATGTATAGTATGTTCTGTTTGAAAACACTGACTACCATCAGTATGTATAGTAGTTTTATTATCCAAAATAAAACCAAGTGTTGTATCTCTGGAATCTTCCAGTGTTATGTAGTTTCTATTAATTAAAATAAAACTATTGAAGAATGAAATCCCGTAAACAAATGTTAGTTTATATTATTGTGAGTTTGTATAACCATGCTTGATATGACTAGTGACCTCAATGATGTTTCTTCAGGCGTCGTACGGTATGATATTTATCACTCAGGCATGCTTGCCTAACTGCAGCTAGCAGTTTAGGTGTGGGATTATCAGTCGTGAATAGATCTCTTCACAAATCTCACGCTTTCCCTCCAGGACACTCTAGTTAAACTAAGTGTCGAGGATTTTACCAGTACCCAGAAGGATACAATTGAAGAGATGTCTCACAATCCTGTATTAACTAGTTTACGTGTAGTTCTGTATCATTTTCCCGTAATTCAAACCATTTGTATACTTGGTAGAGTATTAATAATTATACTTAAATAATTATTTAGTGATATACTCTTGTTATCCGAATGTGGTAATGAATATCATAAACTAAATCTGTCATAGTTTATTTGTTGTCCATGTATGTAGTTTGTATCAATAAAATTGGTAATGAATTTCCCAAACTATAACTATTATAGCTTGACTAAAAGGTTATGTTCATGAATTGTTCTGAAAACTATGCAATTATGCTTAGGAAGCATCCTTTATGCTCCGCATAATACAAAAGGGATAAAATATCTATGTATTTTATGAAAATCGTTGGATTGTACCAATTTTAAAAGTTTTAATCTTGTTGAAATCCTTTTTGTTTTAGTTTACACAATCATTTGTGTTTGGCTTGTATTCCCCCTGAAAAAAATTTAAAAACCATAAAGGCGTATGGGTATGAAGTTACTTTTTGTTGTGTGCAAGCGTTAAATTAGAAATGAAGACCCTTGAGTTGTTGTAGGTGTCACTTAACAGAATCCTAATAACAATTAAATACATATTTGTATCCAAATTAGGGATTTCATTAGATAAAGTGTTAGAAAAACACTTGCTTTCTGTTAGGAATGTTATCGGGACTTGATTTAACGAGGAAACACATTTTCACCACTTGGAAGTGTTTACAGCCGCGAATAAGGGGTTTACGGTCGTGAAGAGGGGTTTACGGCCGAGAAGGTAGTTTACGGCCGTGAAAGGGGTTTACGGTCATGAATTCCTCTTGAAGGGGTTACGGCCCTTTGTAGATTTGAAGGGTGTATGGTCATACACTCAAGAACAAGGGTGTTGAGTTTGATGAAAAACGAGTTCAAGATGCTCTAAATCGACTCCCAATGACAATTTTTGATGATTTTCAGAAGAAAAAGGGGTGTTTTTGGTGTTTACGGTCAGGATTGTAGAGAGAGAAAGAGAGAGTTTTCGGCCAAGAAAGTTCTAATGAAGGTGGGGGTCACATATATATAGGCTGGGGGTATGGTCGGTGGTGGGGTCCACCTGGAACCAACCATACACAAGTTTACGGCCATAAACTTGCTCTGGGCGCAAACACGATGTTTTTCGAGAAAGTTCGGGTTTTTCGTGCGATTTTTGGTTCCAACTCATATATAAAATTTAATTATATAAAACTAGATGATTCCAAACCAAGGAAATTTGACAGAAACTCAATAAAATTTAAATTTTATTAGCGGAATTCGGTTAAAGGTAACAAGAAAAATCCGGGTTGTCACATCATCCCCCGGATAGAGGGAATTTCGTCCCGAAATTTAAGCATAGAATATAAATCATGGACTCGGAAAAAGATGAGGATGTTTCTGTTTCATTTAATCTTCACGCTCCCAAGTGAATTCAGGTCCCCGCTTGGCATTCCAGCGGACCTTCACTATCGGTATGCGACTTTGCTTCGTTTGTTTGATTTGCCGATACATGATTTCAACTGGTTCTTCCACAAAGTTAAGATTCCCGTTGATCTCGATCTCATCAAGAGGGATCAGAAGGGTTTCATCGGATAATAACTTTTTATGGTTTGAGACATGGAAGACCGGATGAATATTGCTAACTTCTTGAGGTAAACGAAGTTTGTACGCTACACTGATCCTAGCAAGGATCTCGAATGGTCCTATGTATCTCGGATTCAGCTTTCCATGCTTCCCGAAAAATATCATTCCTTTCCAAGGCGAGACCTTCAATATAACATGGTCACCCACCTGGAACTCCAAGGGTTTTCGTCTTTTATCGGCGTAGCTCTTTTGTCTATCTCTTGAAGCTTTTAGTCGTTCCCGAATTTGTACGATCTTTTCTGTGGTTTCACAGATGATTTCTAGGCCTGTGAGAGTGTTGTCAGGGACTTTCTCCTTGTCTAGCTGTGTAACATCCTGGAATTCAGGTATATTCCTTTGATCCTTCTTCTTTCCCCAAGTGGTTACAATTAGTCCTTGAAAGAAGAGTTTGGCTTTTGAGTACGTTAGGCGTAAGGGAGAGTAAGTTGCGCGTACTCATGAGCGTGTTCTTGATGCGGAGTCTACCCAGTACGCTGGGTGTACTAGGTCCAGATGGAAACCCTAATTGTGGGGGTGAGCCCTATATAAGGAACATTTTGGCCTCGCTTTTAGCCACCATTTCCAGAGAACAAAACCCTAAGTGTGCCAAACCCTGATTCTAGATCTTGTGTGTGTGTGTTTGAGCTTGATAGTGTTCTTGTGTGCCTTTGAAGAGAAGAAGATGTCATAGAAGAAGCTAGAGTGGAGTGCAAGCCTTGGATATGAGCTTTTCAGAGATTGGAGCATCAGTTGGAGGTAAAAAGCTCAAAGCTTTCTCAATCTTTTTGATTTGTGCATTATGGGCCATTTTTAGGGTTTATGTCCCAAAGGTGGAGACTTTATGAGCAAAAGGAGCTCCATAGACCTTGATTTGTCCTTATTCAGTGTATGAAGTGTTGGAATAGTGTCTAAGGCTACAACTATAATAAGCAAGTATTTGACCCGATTGAGCATGGTCCTTTTGGGTTGCCTTCACCATAGCAACTTGATAGGATGATTTACAATGAGAGTTGGAATGTTATAAGGAATAATATTATTATTATTTGATTAATATAAGTCATAAATTAATTAGGAGTTAATTTGGTGACTTAAAGAGATTAATTAAATAGAAGGACTTAAACTGTCAAATGTGTGATAGTTATACTTTAGGTTGTAATCCCTTATGGATAATATGGTGGACGATTTTAGGGTTTAGGATAATCCTAAAATCCGTCCAAAGGGGTTATCATAAAGGGATTAGGATTGCTTTGGGCTTAAGTTATCCAATTAGGGTTTAAGGGTGAAACCCTAGGAGCCTTACAAGTATAAATAGACCCTTGAGGTCATGGAAATCGGCACCTCTTGTTCCTAGTGAAACCCTGGCCGATTTCTAAGTCTCTTCTCTCTCTCTCTCAAATCATCCTCTTGCTAGTTGGTGTTTGTAAGCCATTAAAGGAGTGACAATTGTGACTCTAAAGCTCCAAGAACAAGAAGATCAAACAAGTGATTCAAGGTAAACTTATAACTCTGATTTATCCTTGTTATTATGCTAGAATAACCATTATAAGTCTTGGATTCATGCATATTCAATTAGAGAAACCTAGATCCAAGCATTAGGGTTTTGTATGTGCACATAGGAATGTTCATATGGCCAAAACCCATCAGTGGTATCAGAGCCTAGATTGGTTTCTATTGAATTGATGCATTGGTTATTTGTTTGATGCTTGCAAAATTCAATTTTTGTGTTCCTGCCTGATGAACTCGGCGAGTAGGCTTCAACTCGGCGAGTCCATTGTGGTACTCGGCGAGTTCGAGCGTCAGAAAGAGCTAATTTCGGGATTTCTTGCTGTTTATCCTTTTAAAACTTACCTTAATCATATTAGGTCAATATAAATCCATTTTTTTTATATATTTGAGTATATCCTTGACCTAATCGAAGATATTTATCAATTAATTAAATAGTAGTTTCCTTATGTGATAATTGACTAATTATTTTAATTAAATTGGTAAATTGTTTTGCACGAAATAATTAAATAAATTAAATATGGATAATTATGTGATTAAATGTTAATTTAGATTATTTGTTATTTGATCATCTATGTTTTGAAAAGTTTAAAACCTGCCCTCAAGTTTTGAAATTTATGTTTTGTGATTAAAAGTTTAATTTGGACAATTTAAATTTCAAACCCTAGAATTTTATAGGTTTAAAATTCAACCCTATACTAATATAATATTAGAAGATTAATATATATATATATATATATATATATATATATATATATATATATATAATTAAAATGTTAGTCTTACCGTTAGTAGGCCTCATTCACGAAGCCGGTCTGTAAGGTGGGTATAAGGTTGGTGCCTATAAAATGATGCTTAATGGGTGTACACTCACACCTACCGCTTGCTTGATCGGTGGAGGGTCATTAGCCGAACGGGTAGGATAGGGCAACCTCATCTCCTCATTAAAAGTATAATATGAAATACAAAGTAACTACATGCTTTTCAAAAAATTCCCAATCCTAGTTACTTTAGGAAAAGTGAATTGATGCAATCCCATGAAATTACACTTTACACCCTTGCGAAGAAGTTACTGGAGCGTATGTGGTTTACCGGCACACTAATTGGTTCTAAGCAAAGGTGGAAAAGGGTGATTCATTGTTTATCATAGTTCGATGGAGCGTGTGTGGTTTACCGGCACATCGAATAGGTGATCGTTACAATGAAGGCACCATGTGAATTTGCATGGTAATTCACACCCACTTTGTGATCCTCGGTATCCTAGTCACAAACGAGAGGGGCATATCGAGATTTAAACATGCCATTGAAAAGTTCAATGAATCTCATCTAAATCTAGGAATTCTCATTACACTAAGAGTCAAAGTTATGTTTTGTGGTGGAGAATTAGTGAATCGTCATTCATTTACCTTCAAATTGTTTACATGTTAGATTACGGCATCCCTTTTCTAATATGTAAATATTGTTGTTGGATCCTAGCCCTAATTTTCTTATTGGGTGATAATTAGGGATCCAAATTCTAATCTATCTTTGTCCTTTCTATTTGTAGATGTCAAACGCAAACAACGCTGCTGCAAGCTCGTTCACATTGATGAGCCTTTGCCAAAAGGTAACTTTCGATGGAACGAACTTTAGCGAATGGATAAGATACATTCGCACGATTTCTCGCTACGAGGACGAGTATGTCCTCGATGAGAAGCTCGAGAAGATCAATCCTGAAATCGCTACTCTGGCTAAAATGGCTGCTTTTGAAACTCACGAGCGTGATGCAACGAAGGTACATTGCATCATGATAGCCACCATGAATGCCGAATTCCAAAAATCCTACGAGGACATGTATCCGTACGAAATGCACCAAGACTTGTTGGAGAGATACCATCAAAACACGAGTCAAGAGCGTTACGAGATTTTCACTAACATGATTTTCGCCAAAATGGGTCATGTAGAATCTCTTACCGTGCACTTGCAAAAGATGCAAATGTATGTCGATCGACTTGGCAAGTTAAATGTTAACTTTGGGGAAGACTTGGCGATCGACATGGTGCTTCACTCTTTGCTGCCGTGTTACAATCAATTTAGGATGACCTACCACATGAACAAGGAAGAGGTCACCCTAAGCAAGCTCCAAGGTCTCCTTAGGGTTGCTGAGAGCAATCTCAAGGACAAGTCCATTGCACCTACTCCCAATCCACCCGTTGCTCCTGTTTTGGCCATTGGGCAAGGAAGAGGCAAGAAGAGGAAGGCTCCATCTAAGAGCTACCGCAAGGGAAAGTCCCGAGATGGTTCCTCCTCTAGTGGGACAAAAGTTGATCCCACCAAGCCTACTTCTAACCCAAATGAGGCAGAGTGCCACCATTGCCACAAAATAGGGCATTGGAAGAAAAGCTACCCAGAGTACCTGCAAGCCTTCAAGGAAGGAAAGATCAAGCCGTCTTTCGCAGGTATATACACAATTAAATCTAATGATTCATCTCATGCTATTTTTTGGGTCCTCGATACCGGTTGTGGTTACCACATTTGTTCTGAATTGCAGGGACTAAGAAGAAATAGGGATGTGGAGCATGGAAGAATAAATCTAATCATGGGGAACAGAAGATCGTCGCCTGTGACCAAGATTGGAGTGTATTCTCTAGTGCTTAGGAATGGTTTATCTTTAGATTTGAACAATTGTTGCTATTCGCCAGAAATGGCAAGAAACATCATTTCATTTCATGGTTTGTTTAGACAAGGATTTATATTTTCTTTTAATAATGAGGATGCTTCTATTTGTGCTTATCTAAATGGTGTCTTATATTTTGAAGCAATACCATGTAATGGAATTTATGAAACTGTTATGATTGTAGATAACCTAGGAAATGATGTTTTATGCATGGATTCTTCCAATAGTATGGATAGAGCATCCTTGTGGCATTATCATCTTGGACATGTCAACAAGAAACGCATAGCCCAACCCCAAAAGGATGGAGTGTTGGAGTCATTCGACCTTAGGGAAGATGATACGTGCGAATCTTGTTTACTTGGAAAGATGACTAAGTCACCCTTCACTAGTACATGTGAAAGGGGTGAGGGTTTATTGGACCTAATACATACCGATTTATGTGGACCGTTTAGATCAACTACAAAGGATGGAAACCGCTTCTATGTGACTTTTACCGATGATTATAGTAGATATGGGTATATCTACTTAATCAAGAAAAAGTCAGAAACATTTGAAAAGTTCAAAGAGTTCAAGAATGAAGCGGAGAATCAATTGGGCAGGAAAATCAAGATGCTTCAATCCGATCGAGGAGGAGAGTACCTAAGTCTTGAATTCCACGACTATCTAAAAGAGTGTGGAATAGTTTCACAATTGACGCCACCTAGGACACCATAATTGAATGGTGTGGTAGAAAGGCGTAATCGAACCTTGTTGGACATGGTCCGCTCTATGATGAGTCGTGCTTCGCTATCTATCTCATTCTGGGGGTATGCCTTAGAGACTGCCGCCCATATCCTTAACCAAGTCCCTACTAAGAAGGTTGCCAAAACACCTCACGAGATGTGGACAGGGAAAGGTCCCTCGTTAGCACATATCAAGGTTTGGGGTTGCGAGGCTTTCGTAAGACGAGATAATCACGACAAACTCGAACCTCGTAGTGAGCGATGTATTTTCATCGGCTACCCGTAGAAATCCTTTGGATATCTCTTCTATAGACTGAAGGACAAATTGTGTAACAGCCCGAAATTTCAGGTATTTCTTTAAATTATTTTTGGGGCACATTTAGGAGGGGACTCGGCGAGTTGGTGCATGACTCGCCGAGTAGGGCCATGGTCTTGGTCGCAGTCGCAGATACGCGACTGGACTCGACGAGTCCAAATAGGGACTCGGCGAGTCGACGCTGATTCAGCTGAACCCTAGCCGTTTCATTTCTGAATCGTATATAATGATCTTATGGTCGTCATGTCGCGTCTTTTGGCCGATTGAAGATACCTTGGGAGTTTGTGGGCATCTGGAGCAAGAGTGAGGGCTAGAGGAAGCTTGAAGAGATTGTTAGACAAGGAGGGGCAAGGTGGTGATCAAAGGAATCGAGTACTGGAAGTTTGGGGCACAGGGAACACGTTTCCAGGTAATCTTCGGATCAAAATCTGTAGCTTTTACGTTGTATGCGAATTTAGGGTTTAGGAAACCCATTTAAGGGATTGTTAGATTATCCTGTTGTTATAAGTGTTTAAAAACCCCTGTAATAGCATATGTGAAAGTCCAGGAAGCCCCATATCTATATACTTCGAAATCATGCGAAATACAGGAGGCAGCGGATTGACTGCATGGCGAGGACTCGCCGAGTCCAATGATCAGACTCGGCGAGTAGCTTGAAGTTTCACTAGGACTCGCCGAGTTGTTCTTCAGACTCGGCGAGTGGCTTGAAGATTCACTAGGACTCGCCGAGTTGTTCTTCGGACTCGGCGAGTAGCTTGAAGATCTACTAGGACTCGTCGAGTCGTTCTTCAGACTCGGCGAGTGGAGCCAGGGTGTCTATACTCGCCGAGTTGCCCTTTTTACTCGACGAGTCCGGTCAAGATTGACCGTTGACCTGTATGTAACTTAGTAGGGTCAGTTGTCTTGTTTGATAAGATCATTGATAAAGGTATGTGGTGTTATAGGGAACCTGCGGATTAGCGGATCGAGTGCGAGTAGCTCGAAGGGTTTATAGCTTGCATACTACGAGGTGAGTCTTCTCACTATACTTCACCCGGATGGGTTTGATTGCGAGACCGGAAGGTCGTATGTGTTATATTTATGCTATGTCTAGAGAGGTAGATGCTTTATATGTGATGAATGCTTATATGTGATGTATGCTTATACGGGCCGGAAGGCGAGACTTAATGTGATAGAAAGAACGGTATGATGTATGACTTATGTGTTATGTGCGTTATGTTACATGTGATATGTTTTATACTACTATGGGCCGGAAGGCAAAATACTATGGGCCGGAAGGAAAATTAATAAGGGCCGGAAGGCGATATGTAACGGGCCGGAAGGCGATTATGTTACGGGCCGGAAGGCAATGTTATGTGGACCGAAAGGTCCGGGCCGGAAGGCGTATGTGGGTAAGTCGTATACTGGGGAACTCACTAAGCATTTATGCTTACTAGTTGTTTTTATGTTTTTCAGGTACTAGTGATGACCGTGGGAAGGCGCCGACGTGACACGTACACACTGCCACTGTTGAAGATCCTGGAGATTTATTATTTATACTTTTGAAATAAACTTGGAATAAACCCTTTTGTCGAATAATGATGTTTTGTTTTAAATGAAAATTTTATTTGAAAATTTGAGCTGTTACAATTGGTATCAAAGCCTTGGTTTGAGGGATTCGGGTGTACTTTTGGGTGCAACTGAACTCAGACCGGGGATTTGAGGAAAAACCTTTTTAAATAATAGGGACACAACATTTTATAAATGGTAAGGCGGTAAAACAAGGATGGAACAGTGTGTACGTGCAGCCAGCGTCCGAACGGTAAAGATCCCCAGAATACCTTACGATGTTATGTTATGCACTGAATTATGAATTGTTATGCATGCTAGAAGACTAGGTATACATGATAGGACTAGAATTGCCTGTTTTGTGATGCCTTAGTCTAGGGAGATTGCTTATATGAGATATTTGGTAGCGTGCAAGTAGATAGTGCATACTAGAGGTAGAGTACTCATTATTCGGGATTTGGGGAGGAAGATTTGGGACGAATACTGATACGGTGTGGTCGGTAGTATTGGGCCCGTACTACCGAAGGCACCGGATCGGTGGAAGACTAAAGTAAGAATCCCTGGAAATCGGAGACTGGGTAGGGCGCGTATCGAGTACAATTGTACTTGATGGAGTCTTTGACGATTTTATGTTGTATTTCAGAGACATCATGGTTATCACACGCAATGGGGCGAGTTCGAGCGGTGCGAGTGACGAGGAGATTCGTCAGATTATTCAGGAAGAGGTAGCTGCGGCGGTCCGGGCTGAGATCCCGGAGATGTTTGGGTCTATTAAGACCACGCTGATGGAGGAGTTTGAGGAGCGGTACGCCGCACTTACTGAAGCTGCAGTTGCTGCCGCTACCGCAGTTGTGGCTGCTGCCAGGGCGCAAGGGGGTGATTCATTACTATTCAGGGAATTCAGCAACACGAAACCCCCTTAATTTGATGGGACTCAGGATCCGATTGCAGCTATGAGGTGGATCGCCGACATCGAGGGGTGCTTCTATACTTGCTCATGCCCGGAGCACTTGAGGGTACGGTTCGCCTTGAACCAGCTCCGTCTGGGAGCGAAGGATTGGTGGAAGTTCGTGACGGCGAACTTCACTCAGGCAGAGATTACGGCGGTGACATGGGAGAGGTTTACGGAGATGTTCAGGGACGAGTACGTTCCCCCGGTAGAGAGGGAGCGATTGATTCAGGAGTTCTTGACTCTTAAGCAGGGTACTGATTCCGTGGCAGTGATCACACGGAAGTTTCATGAGAGGGCAATGTTCTGCCCCGAGCTGGTATCTACGGAGCAGTCGCGGATGAGCCGCTATTTGGGTGTTTTGAAGAGGGAGATCAGGGAGTTTGTGTCGAACTCCACCTATCGTACTTTCACTGAGCTTCAGGCGAACGCCAGGAAGCGCGAGATCGAGTTGGAGACTCAAGCGAGGGAGGAGGCTGAGTCTCGACAGGTGGATCGACGACCGGCCCAGTCTCAGCCAGTAGCCAAGCGGACTAAGTTCGCTGATTCGAGAATGGGAGGTTCGAAGGGTCGCACTTGCGCGAAGTGCGGCAAGAGTCACGAGGGGGCGTGTCGAGCTGGTGGTTGCTACAAGTGTGGCAAGGAGGGACATATTGCCAGGGATTGCCCTAAGGGGTTTATGGTTTGCTTTCACTGCAACCAGACAGGCCATCGGAAGTCCGAGTGTCCGCAACTTCGTCAGGGAGCTACACCTACTACCCGGACTACTGAGACCCGACTGGCGAAGGTCGAGGCCCCGAGGGCTCGCGGGAGAGCCTTTCAGCTGACTGCGGAGGAGGTCCGCGCTGCGCCCGATGTTGTGGCAGGTATGTTATCATTCACGTATTTAATTAAAGGTCGAAATGTTATGCTTATGTTAATGTATGTGTAGGTACTTTCCTTGTGAACTCTATGCCTGCTCTAGTATTATTTGATTCGGGTGCGAGTAGATCGTTTGTATCGTTAGCTTTTAGTCAGCACATCGGCACTAGTCGTGAGCCGTTAAGTCGGCCTTTGAGCGTTTCTATTGCGGCTGAGAGGGTGATTTGTGCTACGGAGGTTCTTAGGGGATGTGTGCTAGAGATCTTCGGGGTCGCGTTTCCGATTGACCTCATTCCTATTGCGATGGGGGATGTCTGTGTCATTGTAGGCATGGACTGGTTGAGCCGATTCAGCACTGTTATCGACTGCGAGCGTCAACTGGTGACTATACGAGACCCTAGTGGGGGAGTTCTTACGGTATACGGCGAGGGTACCCGTTCGGGATCAGCTTTTTGTTCGGCCGCTAGGGCGAGACAATGCCTACAGCGGGGATGTAACGGTTTTGTGGCGTATGTGATGGATACGCGGGAGAGTTCCGAGAGACCGAAGACATTGAAGGAGGTTCCAGTGGTGCGCGAGTTCCCAGATGTTTTTCCCGAGGATTTGCCGGGAATACCTCCTGCGAGGCAAGTGGAGTTTGGTATCGATCTAGTTCCAGGGGCTGCGCCTATTGCAAAGGTGCCTTATCGTCTTGCACCTCCAGAGATGCAAGAATTGTCCTCGCAACTCCAAGAGTTTTTGGGGAAGGGATTTATTCGGCCGAGTAGCTCGCCGTGGGGAGCACCGATTCTGTTCGTCAAGAAGAAGGATGGTTCACACCGGATGTGTATCGATTACCGGGAGCTGAATAAGGTGACAGTCAAGAACCGCTATCCGTTACCGAGGATCGATGATCTATTCGATCAGTTGCAAGGGGCATCTTGGTTTTCCAAGATTGATTTGAGATCAGGGTACCATCAGGTAAGAGTGCGGGATGAGGACGTCCAGAAGACAGCCTTTAGGACGCGGTATGGGCATTACGAGTTCGTGGTGATGCCTTTTGGGCTCACCAATGCCCCAGCAGTGTTCATGGATCTCATGAACAGGGTATGCAGGCCGATGCTGGATCGGTCTGTGATTGTGTTCATCGACGACATTCTGGTGTATTCGCGGTCTAGGGAGCAGCATGAGGGACATTTGAGGGAGGTCCTTGAGGTACTGAGGTCGGAAAAGCTATATGCAAAATTCTCCAAATGTGACTTCTGGTTACGGGAGGTTCAATTTCTGGGGCACGTTGTAAATCAGGCAGGAATATTGGTCGATCCGGCCAAGGTGGAAGCGGTGATGAGTTGGGAGGCACCGAAGTCACCTTCGGAGATCAGGAGTTTCCTTGGGTTGGCGGGGTACTATCGAAGGTTCATTAGGGACTTCTCCAAGATCGCGGTGCCGCTTACCAAATTGACCCGAAAGGGTGTTACATTTTCATGGGGACCCGAACAGCAGACTTCCTTCGAGACACTTCGTCAGAGACTGTGCGAAGCACCAGTGTTAGCTCTTCCGGAAGGGATGGAGGACTTTGTCGTATATTGCGACGCATCGATTTCAGGACTGGGTGCAGTGTTGATGCAGAGGGGCCATGTGATAGCCTATGCATCGAGGCAGCTGAAGCCTCACGAAGCGAGATATCCCACGCATGACTTAGAGTTGGGGGCAGTAGTGTTCGCCCTCAAAATTTGGCGTCACTACCTGTACGGGGTTCGTTGTACCATATACACGGACCATAAGAGTTTGAAGTATTTGATGGATCAACCCAACCTAAACATGCGTCAGAGGAAATGGTTAGACGTGGTTAAGGATTATGACTGTGAGATCCTATACCACCCAGGCAAGGCTAATGTGGTAGCTGATGCATTGAGTCGTAGGGCGGAGAGTACTCCGTTGCGGGACATATGTTTGAGATTGACGGTGATGACTCCGGTATTAGATGCTATTCGTGGGGCACAGGCCGAGGTTGTGAAGTCTGAGATGCAGAAACAAGAGCGGGTCGTCGGGTTGATTTCAGAGTTCGTTACGGATGGGCGGGGACTTCTGACATTTCAGGGTCGGATCTGGGTGCCATTCGTGGGCGGTACGCGTGTTACTTTGATGGAGGAGGCACACAGATCGAAATTCTCGATCCATCCCGGTGCTACGAAAATGTATCTGGATTTGAAAAAGGAGTACTGGTGGCCTTGTATGAAGAGAGACGTTGCCTGGTTCGTTGAGAGGTGTTTGACCTGCCGTAGGGTTAAGGCCGAGCACCAGAGACCGCACGGTAAGTTGCAACCCTTGGAGATTCCTGAGTGGAAGTGGGATCAGATCACGATGGATTTCATCACCAAATTGCCGAAAACTGCCAGGGGAGTCGATGCGATTTGGGTGATTGTGGATAGGCTAACAAAGAGTGCACACTTCCTTGCCATTAGCGAAAGTTCATCAACAGAGAAGTTGGCAGAGTTATACGTGAGAGAGATAGTATCTCGGCATGGAGTGCCAACCTCGATTGTTTCGGACCGCGATGTACGTTTCACTTCCAGGTTCTGGAAGAAATTCCATGAGGAGTTGGGTACTAAGCTGCATTTTAGTACCGCATACCATCCCCAGACCGACGATCAGAGCGAGCGGACGATTCAGACATTGGAAGACATGCTTAGAGCGTGTGTGTTAGACTTCGGGGGTAGCTGGGATGCGCATCTGCCGTTGGCTGAGTTTTCCTACAACAACAGCCATCATTCGAGCATTGGTATGCCACCTTTTGAGTTGTTGTATGGTAGGAGGTGTCGAACTCCCATTTGCTGGGGAGAAGTGGGACAGAGAGTGATGGGCAGTACAGAGATTGTACTTCAGACGACCGAACAGATTCAACGAGTGAGGCAGAGGTTATTGACCGCCCAGAGCCGACAGAAGAGTTATGCGGACAGACGCCGGTCCGAGCTCGAATTCCAGGTCGGCGACTTCGTTCTCCTAAAGGTTTCTCCTTGGAAAGGGGTAATTCGGTTCAGGAAGAGGGGAAAATTGGGGCCCCGGTTCATAGGTCCATTTCGGGTAATTGCAAGGGTAGGGCGGGTAGCTTATCAGTTGGAGTTGCCAGTGGAGCTGCGTCAGATTCACAATACCTTCCACGTATCACAGTTGAGGAAGTGTATAGCCGATGAGGCAGCAGTGGTTCCGTTAGAAGATATCCAGGTGGATGCGAGCCTGAATTACGCCGAAAGACCAGTAGCTATCAGGGATCGGAAGAACAAGGTTCTACGGAACAAGGAGATACCTCTGGTGTTGGTTCAGTGGCAACATCGGAAGGGATCGGAGATGACTTGGGAGCCGGAAAGAGAAATGCGGGAGCAACATCCGGAGTTATTCGCAGAATGAGACTTCGAGGGCGAAGTCTAGTTCTAGTGGGGGAGAGTTGTAACAGCCCGAAATTTCAGGTATTTCTTTAAATTATTTTTGGGGCACATTTAGGAGGGGACTCGGCGAGTTGGTGCATGACTCGCCGAGTAGGGCCATGGTCTTGGTCGCAGTCGCAGATACGCGACTGGACTCGACGAGTCCAAATAGGGACTCGGCGAGTCGACGCTGATTCACCTGAACCCTAGCCGTTTCATTTCGGAATCGTATATAATGATCTTATGGCCGTCATGTCGCGTCTTTTGGCCGATTGAAGATACCTTGGGAGTTTGTGGGCATCTGGAGCAAGAGTGAGGGCTAGAGGAAGCTTGAAGAGATTGTTAGACAAGGAGGGGCAAGGTGGTGATCAAAGGAATCGAGTACTGGAAGTTTGGGGCACAGGGAACACGTTTCCAGGTAATCTTCGGATCAAAATCTGTAGCTTTTACGTTGTATGCGAATTTAGGGTTTAGGAATCCCATTTAAGGGATTGTTAGATTATCCTGTTGTTATAAGTGTTTAAAAACCCCTGTAATAGCATATGTGAAAGTCCAGGAAGCCCCATATCTATATACTTCGAAATCATGCGAAATACAGGAGGCAGCGGATTGACTGCATGGCGAGGACTCGCCGAGTCCAATGATCAGACTCGGCGAGTAGCTTGAAGTTTCACTAGGACTCGCCGAGTTGTTCTTCAGACTCGGCGAGTGGCTTGAAGATTCACTAGGACTCGCCGAGTTGTTCTTCGGACTCGGCGAGTAGCTTGAAGATCTACTAGGACTCGTCGAGTCGTTCTTCAGACTCGGCGAGTGGAGCCAGGGTGTCTATACTCGCCGAGTTGCCCTTTTTACTCGACGAGTCCGGTCAAGATTGACCGTTGACCTGTATGTAACTTAGTAGGGTCAGTTGTCTTGTTTGATAAGATCATTGATAAAGGTATGTGGTGTTATAGGGAACCTGCGGATTAGCGGATCGAGTGCGAGTAGCTCGAAGGGTTTATAGCTTGCATACTACGAGGTGAGTCTTCTCACTATACTTCACCCGGATGGGTTTGACTGCGAGACCGGAAGGTCGTATGTGTTATATTTATGCTATGTCTAGAGAGGTAGATGATTTATATGTGATGAATGCTTATATGTGATGTATGCTTATACGGGCCGGAAGGCGAGACTTAATGTGATAGAAAGAACGGTATGATGTATGACTTATGTGTTATGTGCGTTATGTTACATGTGATATGTTTTATACTACTATGGGCCGGAAGGCAAAATACTATGGGCTGGAAGGCAAATTAATAAGGGCCGGAAGGCGATATGTAACGGGCCGGAAGGCGATTATGTTACGGGCCGGAAGGCAATGTTATGTGGACCGAAAGGTCCGGGCCGGAAGGCGTATGTGGGTAAGTCGTATACTGGGGAACTCACTAAGCATTTATGCTTACTAGTTGTTTTTATGTTTTTCAGGTACTAGTGATGACCGTGGGAAGGCGCCGGCGTGACACGTACACACTGCCACTGTTGAAGATCCTGGAGATTTATTATTTATACTTTTGAAATAAACTTGGAATAAACCCTTTTGTCGAATAATGATGTTTTGTTTTAAATGAAAATTTTATTTGAAAATTTGAGCTGTTACAAATTGTCTTTGTTGCGAGGAGAGGAGTTTTCCGAGAACGAGAACTCATAAGCCAAGGAGACAGTGGGAGGCAAATCGAGCTTGAAGAGATTCGAGAATCGATAGATGAAGGAACCTCTATCGCTGGCCCTCAACCCGAGGAGGAAACTCCGGTTGAACCGATTGACGATTCCTTACCTCTTATACATTCCGAAAGAGTTAGAGTTCAACCCTAGTTATATGGTTTTTATATTACTACTGAAGGGGACACGTATATTAGTGACAGTACTCTAATAAATCTAGATGAACCTAATAGCTATAAGGAAGCCATGGCAGGCCTGGAGTCTGCAAAGTGGAAAGAGCCAATGGACAGCGAGATCCATGTGTGACAACCATGTTTGGAAATTGGTTGATTATGTGCCCGGTCGTAAGACCGTAGGGTGCAAATGGATCTTCAAGAAGAAGACCGACGTGGATGGAAACGTACACACATATAAAGCACGATTGGTTGCGAAGGGTTTTACTCAAACTCCCGGAGTTGACTATGATGAAACCTTCTCGCCAGTTGCAAAGATAAAATCTATTAGAGTCATGCTAGCAATTGCCGCATTTCATGATTATGAAATTTGGTAAATGGATGTCAAAACCGCTTTCCTTAATGGGAAGTTGGCTGAGGATGTTTACATGGATCAGCCAGAAGGTTTTGTCGATCCGAAGCATCCAAATAGAGTGTGTAAGCTTGAGAAGTCCATTTATGGACTTAAGAAAGCGTCTCGCAGATGGAATCTTTGCTTCGATGAGAAAGTCAAAGAGTTTGGATTTGTATGAAGTGAAGATGAATCATGTGTCTATGTCAAAGCCAGTGGGAGTATAGTTAGCTTTCTCGTTTTGTATGTCGATGACATATTGCTCATAGGAAACGACGTCCTGACACTGCAGGAGATTAAGTCCTGGCTCGGGAAGTGCTTCGCTATGAAGGACCTCGGAGAGGCTTCCTATATTCTGGGAATAAGGATAGTGAGAGAACGAAGTAAGAGACTAATAGGTCTTAGTCAGAACACTTACTTAGATAAGGTACTAAAACGTTTTAGTATGGAAAACTCGAAGAAGGGAGAATTACCGATACAATATAATGCCAAGTTGAGTAAGACTCAAAGTCCGAGTACCGAAGCCAAAATAGCATAAATGAGCCGAGTACCATACGCTTCCGCAGTTGGCTCAATCATGTATGCTATGACTTGCACTTGCCCTGTTGTAGCCTTTGCTTTGAGCATGGTTAGTAGATATCTAGGGAATCTTGGCAGAGCCCATTGGATTGCGGTGAAAAATATCCTTAAGTACCTTCGGAGGACTAAGGAATGGTTTTTAGTCCTCGAAGGGAGTGATGACTTGAAGGTGCGAGGGTATTGTGACGCCAGCTTTCAGACCGACATGGACAACTACCGTTCGCAGTCAGGCTGGGTCTTTACCCTGAATGGAGGAGCAGTAACTTGGAAAATTTCCAAACAAGAAACCATAGCTGATTCAACGTGCGAATCAGAGTACATTGCAGCGAGCGAAGCGTCGAAAGAGGCAATATGGTTGAAGAACTTCATTGATGATCTTGGAGTTGTACCTACCATAAAGGAGGCCATGGAGATTTTCTGTGATAATGAAGGAGCAGTTGCCTTGACCAAGGAACCAAGGGATCATGGTACATCTCGACATATCGAAAGAAAATATCATTTATAAGATATCGTGTAGAAGAAGGACAACTCGTGGTGAAGAGGATATCATCAGAAGATAACCCAGCAGATCCGCTTACTAAGGGACTAAGCAGGGTTAAGCACTTGTAGCATGCTAGGAGCATTGGGCTGAAGGATGATATTAGTATAGATTAGATAGTTTTAGAAACGTATAATAGATAAATCTAATTAACATTTGATGATTAAATAAAAGAATATTATTTATAAGTAAAGTTACTATCCTATGTTAATAATTTAACTATTGTTTCACTTTGCATGTTTTGACTTCCAGAATAATTGAGTTTATTAAGAATAATCGAATTATTCAAATGTCCACAATCGTTCATATGTTGGAAGTAGGTATGAATGAAGATTGTCATGAATTGGTGTGTAGATTGTCTAAATGGTAGTAGACATAGCAAAAGTTTGCTACAACGTTCATGAGTGCTTATGAACTAGTTTTGAGCATTGGAACAAACCTGCGCTTGCTGGAATCACCTTATGGAATGAGACAAAAGGGTGATCGCAAGACGATAATATCATATGGTCTTAAAACCTAGATATATGGCTTGTTATTTGTTAATTGGTTGTACATTGATAATGCGAAACCGCATCAGTAACTTGATGCTATAAAACTCATTGTTGTGTATAGTTGGTTAATGAATAAGTAAATGCATATAAGTCGAAGTTTATCTGTTACTTTTATCCTAAGAAGGTAAAAGCGATATCTCGGCCGCTCGATGATTTGATTTGACTTATGTGTCGGGCCCAGTCAGAACTAAATTGATGTGTTTGATTAAGTTCTATGTCAAATAATTCTGAGATCGAGAAACCAAATGCTAGACAATTGGTTCCATATAAATGTCAACACGATATCTATACAGAGGACTGTACGATCCCTTATCTAAAGGAAAAGATTGATTACATCAGAGTTTGACAACATCTTTGAGAGCTACAATTGCTAATCGGTGTATCTAGTTACTAGACTTATCCAAGTGGGAGACTATTGGAATAGTGTCTAAGGCTACAACTATATTAAGCAAGTATTTGACCCGACTGAGCATGGTCCTTTTGGGTTAGCTTCACCATAGCAACTTGATAGGATGATTTACAATGAGAGTTGGAATGTTATAAGGAATAATATTATTATTGTTTGATTAATATAAGTCATAAATTAATTAGGAGTTAATTTGGTGACGTAAAGAGATTAATTAAATAGAAGGACTTAAACTGTCAAATGTGTGATAGTTATACTTTAGGTTGTAATCCCTTATGGATAATATGGTGGACGATTTTAGGGTTTAGGATAATCCTAAAATCTGTCCAAAGGGTTATCATAAAGGGATTAGGATTGCTTTGGGCTTAAGTTATCCAATTAGGGTTTAAGGGTGAAACCCTAGGAGCCTTACAAGTATAAATAGACCCTTGGGGTCATGGAAATCGGCACCTCTTGTTCCTAGTGAAACCCTAGATGATTTCTAAGTCTCTTCTCTCTCTCTCAAATCATCCTCTTGCTAGTTGGTGTTTGTAAGCTATTAGAAGAGTGATAATTATGACTCTAAAGCTCCAAGAACAAGACGATCAAACAAGTGATTCAAGGTAAACTTATAAATCTGATTTATCCTTGTTATTATGCTAGAATAACCATTATAAGTATTGGATTCATGCATGTTCAATTAGAAAAACCTAGATCCAAGCATTAGGGCTTTGTATGTGCACATTGGAATGTTCATATGGCCAAAACCCATCATGAAGTGTTTTAGATCCATAAAAATCTGATCTTGGATGTTAGGAATGAGCCACGCAAAGGCGTAAAGTCCTCGACTTTATGGATTAGGAGGTTGTAGGGGGTCCAGATCTATATTTTGAGCCAAAGTCTTAACTGATTAAGACAATAAATGAGTTAATAGTGAAACTAGGACGTACGATGAACATAAATCCCAGTACGCGGGCGTAGGATGCAATCAACCTGTTATCAGCATAGTGGTCGAGTACGCCCAACGTAGGGATCTGGTATGCACCGCATACTCCTTAAGCTTTGATTTCGTTGACTTTTAGGTTTAAGTCAACAAGTGGACTTTTGGACCTTTGGAGGGGTAAAATGGTCTTTTACCCTTTTGAGAGAGCATAGGAAGGGATTAGTCTAGCCATTGAGAGCCATTATTAATTAGAGATAATTTCTGTATATGATTAGGTGGAGGCTAGATCAGTGTTTTGAGTTCGAGATCATTCAAGTTTATCGATGTGAGTCTTCTCACTATACATTACCTATGGTGGTATGTATATGTGGACCGGAAGGTCATATGTGTTTGTTTGAGATTATGTATATTGCGATTATATATGCTATGTGCCATTTTGACCAGACCGGATGGTCTAATGATTTATGAGGCCGGAAGCCTCAACCAGACCGGACCAGAGGGTCCAACGAGCTAGACCGGACCAGAGGGTCCAATGAGCTAGACCGGACCAGAGGGTCCAAGAGCTACGGGAGTGGAGAGTCCAACTGAGACACATTGACCAGAGGGTCGTATAGAATATAGCATCGAGTGACGAATTGTTGTATGTGGTATTTTGGGGAACTTACTAAGAATTTGTGCTTACCGTGCTATGTGTTATGTGTTTCAGGTAACCCGGAGAATCGCGGGAAGGCACTGCCATGATTGTACACACTCTCGGGATTTGTGGTTATGTTTGTGGATCCTGGATTTGAATAATTTTTTTGAAAACTTGTGTTGATTTTGAGAATTAATGTTGAGACATGAGTTTTATTAATATTAAAAATGAAAGTTTTTGTTTGAAAAATCTTGTCGTTACAAGTTAGTATCAGAGCCTTGGTTTGAGGGATTCGGATGTACCTTCGGGGATATCTGAACTCAAATTGAGGATTTGAGAAAAGTTTTGAAAATAAATGATTTTTATAAAAAGTGTAAAAGATTCAAAAGAGTAGAAAAGATCCGTATGTACAATTAGCCAGCGCCCGAACGGTGATTTCGCAAAATACCCTTGCATTATGTGCCATGAGATATTATGAGATGTGCTATGCATGCTAGAGTAGGCTAGGTATTTATATTTAGGACTAGAGTGACCTGATTTGTGATGCCTTAGCCTAGGATTTACTGCTACTTTAAGGTACTTCGAGTGTGAGTAGATAGCAGAGAGGAGCTTATGAGAGGTCTACTGGAGGGTAGCCTGCATTCAGCAAGATATACAATACTTGCGATTTTGGGATCCTAGGAGGAGGACTTTGGGTGAATGCGGATGTGGTGTAGAAGGTAGCATAGGGCCCGTACTACTGGAAACACCAGGTCGGTATACAGTCCAAGTAAGAATCCTTAGGGTGCTAAGGAACAAGTAGGGTTGAGTGGTCGAGTGCGAGAATACTCGAGCGAGTCTCTGATTTCTTTTGTGTTATGTTTATGAGACATCATGGTGGGTATGTGCCACACACCAATGAGACCAGTGTTAGCGATGATGAGATTCGCAAGATGATTCATGATGAGGATTACAGCCATTCAAGCTGAGATACAAGAGATGTTTGGGTCTAACAAGACCACGTTGATTGAGACATTTGATAAGTGGTACACTACTCTTACCGATGTTGTTGTTGTTGCGGCCACCACAACCGTTGCTGCTGCTAGGCCACATGGGGGTGACTTGTTGCTTTACCGGGAGTTCAGCAACACGAAGCCACCAGAGTTTGATGTCAATCAGGATCCGATAGCAATGATGAGATGGATTTCTGAAATTGATGGATGCCTCTACACGTGTTCTTGTTCGGAGCATCTGAGAGTACGGTTCGCACTGAACCAGCTTCGCTTGGGAGCGAAGGATTGGTGGAAGTTTGTGATAGCTGACTTTTCTACTGCAGAGCTTACTGAGGTGACTTGGGAGAGGTTCACCACCATGTTTCGAGATGAGTACATTCCCTTGGTGGAGAGGGAACAGTTGGCCTAGGAGTTCTTATCCCTCAAGTAGGGGACTGAGTCTGTGACTGCGATCACCCGGATGTTTCATGAGAGGGCATTGTTTTACCGTGAGCATGTGTCTACTGAGCAGGCATTTATGAGCCGATATCTAAGAATTTTGAGGAGAGAAATTCGTGAGTTTGTGGTGAACTCGGCATACCGAACAATTACCGAGCTCTAAGAAAATGCTCGGAAAAGGGTGATTGAGCTGGAGAATCAGGTTAGGGAGGAGGTAGAGTCTCAGGGGAAGGACAGGCAGCCTGAATAGTCTTAGCTGGCAACCAAGCGGGCAAAGCCTGCAGATGCGAGATCGGGAGGTCAGAAGGGCCGCACTTGTGGGAAGTGCGGCAAGAGCCATGATGGAGCTTGCTGATCAGGTGTGTGTTACAAGTGCGGGAAGGAGGGTCATATCACGAGGGATTGCCCCAAGGGATTTTCGGTTTGCTTTCATTGCAACCAGACTGACCATCAGAAGGCCGAGTGCACACAGTTACTTTAGGGACCAGCGCAGGGATCTGCGCCTTCTTCTACTCGAGCTTCAGAGGGGCGGCCAGTGAAGGCTAAGGCACCAAAGGCCCGCAATAGAGCCTTCCAGTTGACAGTAGAGGAGGTCCGCGCAGCACCCGATGTTGTGGCTAGTATGTGATCTTTTGCTTATTCTTATATATATATATATATATATATATATATATATATATATATATATATATATATATATATATACGATGCTTATATGTGGTAAGTTTAGGTACCATTCTTGTCAATTATGTACCTGCTTTAGTGTTGTTTGACTCGGGTGCGAGTCGATCTTTTGTATCACTAGCATTTAGTCATCACATTAGTAGTCGACGTGAGGCCTTGAGTCGACCTTTGAGAGTCTCCACAGCTGATGAGCATGTTTTTTTTGCGACTGATGTGATCCGGGGATGTGTGCTTGAGATTTTTGGAGTCGAGTTTCCGATAGATTTGGTGCCTATCGTGATGGGGGATGTCTGTGTCATTGTGGGCATGGACTGGCTGCGCCGATTCGGAACCATGATCGACTATGAGCATCAACTGGTGACCATCCAATACTCTAGTGGGGGAGTACTTACATTTTACGGTGAGGGTACCCGATCTGGGTCAGTACTTTGTTCGGTTGCTCGGGCAAGGCAGAGCTTGCAGCAGGGTTGCATGGGTTTCCTGGCGTATGTGTCGGATACGCAGGATGTTATAGAGAGACCGAGTACTGTTACTGAGGTTCCGGTGGTTAGCGATTTTCCGGATGTTTTCCCCGAGGAGTTACCGGGTGTGCCTCCTAAGAGGCAGGTGGAGTTTCGCATTGATTTGCTTCCAGGGGCGACACCTATCGCCAAGGCACCCTATCGCCTTGGGCGGCTAGAAATGCAGGGTTTATTCTCACAGCTTCACGAGCTGTTGGGAAAGGGATTTATTCGGCTGAGTAGATCGCCGTGGGGAGCACCGATCCATTTTTTCAAGAAAAAGGATGGTTCACATCGGATGTGTATTGATTACTGGGAGTTGAACAAGCTAACGGTCAAGAACCGTTATCTACTCCCGAGGATCAACGATCTATTCGATCAGTTGAGGGTGCATCTTGGTTTTCCAAGATTGATTTGAGGTTTGGGTATCATAAGATGAGGGTTCTTGAAGATGATATTCAGAAGACCGCATTTAGAACTCGTTATGGGCAGTACGAGTTCGTGGTGATGCCTTTCGGGCTCACCAACGCCCCGACATCATTCATGGATCTCATGAATCGAGTATGCAGACCTATGTTGGATCGTTCGGTGATCGTGTTCATCGACGATATTTTGGTGTATTCGAAGTCTAAAGAGCATCATGAGGAGCATTTGAGAGAGGTTTTCGAAGTATTGAGATCATAGAGGCTTTATGCCAAATTCTCCAAATGTGATTTCTGGTTACGAGAGGTCCAGTTTTTGGGACACCTCGTTAATCAGAATGTGATTTTGGTCGACCCGGCCATGTGATAACACCCTTTGAAATTGCAACTCCATATCAATATAGTCAACAACAACAGTTGATTTCGATTTTCAATTTTGACTCTAAGATTCGGTCTTCATCGATCATTCAACCTTGACATCGATTTAGGCCATCGACACTCGACTTAACCAAAACAAATGAAGACCAAATCGAAATTCAAGACTCCATTACTCCATTAGTCTTTTGACGTAAAATTGATAAACATAGAATCGATTCAATGATTCAATTTCGAACTCCAATTATTCACATGCATCACTAGTCGAACTTTACTCCAAACTGCTCAAACCATGTGTCGACTCCAAAGATCTACTTTCAACTTAACCCATTTTTGATTTCGATATAGATAAACATCAATCGAACTCGATTTTAACTCCAACCAACTTGAATCATATTCCAAAATCGAAATCAATTTCAATACTATTTGTTTCATTCGATACCAGACACAAACAAGAGTCAATTTTAACTTTTATGTTGACTGATCATTATCAGATCTCAAATAATGACGAGTATCAGAATTCGTTTGATTCGAATTAGGCTAAGTAAATGAAAAATATATGATTTGTTAAAATGGGCTTATTGAACAACTATCATTTCGAATAATTAGGCTTAATGTGAACTTAGGATGAACTGTATCGAAATTCGAAATGTTTTGCTAATGATAATTTCGAAATAATAACAATTTTTTATTTCAAAAAAATTGTTAGAATAAGATTTTAATTTTGGTTTTGATCTAAACAAAAATAATTGGATCAACAATGCGGTAGAAACAGATTTGATCCAATGAGACAAAGCGATAAAAAATGAAAAACGCAAAACACGAATCAAAATTATGAACGTTTTGGAATCTATTTGAGAATTTGAGATACATTTTTTATGATCCGAGTTCCATTTGCAACGAACGAATCAAATTTTGAAGATCTTGGTTCTTTTGTTGGAACAAGAAAATCTCCAATTCAAACATTGTACCACACACGATGCATGTTGTAAAACTTATTCTTCATGTTCTACAACAATCTAACACTATCTTCATAAGAAACATCAACATTTTTGGGTTTTGAATTCAAATTCATTGCAACATTTGGAGATTGTTGATTCGGAACCCAAATTTGTAACACACGACAAGAAATCGAGAATAAGAATAACATTATAGTGCAATTACACCTCATATCCATCCTAAACTAAATAAGGGACAATTTATAGAAACTTACGTGTGAAACCTATAAAAGCAATCGATACACACCACTCCCGCCTACATATGGCAATCTAACGAGCAACCCTAACGGAGAGCCATTAAGAAAGCAGACACTGATCTGAAGGATACAATAGAGGGAGACTTCTCGTGGCTCGCGATGTTCATTGACCGATAAATCTTCGACTTCATCGTGCAAAGTCATCGCCCAACACATGATTTAACTCGATCGTCACCCTAACTGTTTGATTCATCTTTCGTTAATCAAATCGTTCACATACTAAGGCACACCATTTCCGTTGATGAAATAGAACCGATCAAGAATAGGTGAGGTCCAAATGAGTTTTTAGGTGGAGCACTCCCATTATAGTGTAAAGGTAACATGTGCAGGAAAAATTGGTGGTAGAATGAGTGAGGTCTGACGGCAACACAGGCGGTGCTGATGAATGACACATGTGGCCCTTCGACAAGGAAGCAAAGACATGGTGAACGGAGAGAGAGAGAGAGAGAGAGAGAGAGACGGACGAAGAATGGAGGGAGATTTTCCAATGTGGTTGGAGGATGAAGACTGAGGAGGGTAGTTAAGAGAGAAGGGAATGTGACGACCGACTTGAACTTAGTGGCTAGGGTTGACTCATGAGAATGAGATGGTCGATTATGCATTTTGCAGAATATGATTCCATGCATAAGATGTATAAGTCGAATAGTTTACCTCTTTAATCTAAGTTACTCATTTAATAATTCAAGGGCTACTAATCCCCCACTACAAACATGAGACTTTGTCTCATGTCCTGGACTCACTGCAGGCGAACCTCCATGGCCACGAGAGCTGAGTAGTGCTAGAATTTGAACATGAATCAATATGTTATCAATCATATCTTCTACATGCATTACTAAGTCACTAAGTCACCACAACTCAAGTTGTTAGCTTTAACTTTTATATCGTTGTAACGAGGTTTGTCTAACTTGTTAGTTTTTTAATAGTATATTGCTGCAAAAAGAAAAGGATACGTTTAATTAGTTTCTAAATAAAACTGTTAGTAGGATGAATCCATCTCAACCAAAATACTTAATCTCTTTTGAATCCATCCTAATTATGTGAATGTAAGATAACCATTATAAAAATTCGTGAAATCGTTATACATTGAAGGGATTCACAATACATTCTCAACCAAATTATTATTCTTTGAGAATTACATATGTAAAGTTTCTAATACAATTTTTACATGGGTTGCCTAATATATATATATATATATATATATATATATATATATATATATATATATATATATATATATATATATATATATATCTTTACTATATTATTAAACATATTGCCTATTTCTTGAAAATTAAGAGGTACAATATCTACTACGTGATGTACAATAATATTAAGCTTATACTCACGGTATTACCTTGTTGTTACCCTAATCACACACTAACACTAGACACAACATCCGCCATCGGAAGAAAATTGAACCCCTCTTCTTTGCGTCTCCTTCCTAATTGCTTCAGAATCGATCGATACTAACCAAAAAATCGCAGTGTATCCTCTTCTCAATCGACGCCCTGGAAGTCCACCAACCATTCACAACCCAAACACCTACATGTATTTTACAGTATTACACGCAGTTACCCTAATCTCCTCTACACAACATCCAATCTCTACCGTCTCTCTCTTGGCGTCATTGCTGAATGTCTCAGCGCCTCCACCGTCGCCACCTGACTCCGGCAGCATCACACACCAACATCATGTTCAACTACCATCTGGTCCGGCAACATTACAACCCACCTCCGCCTCTGCCGTAGCTTGCGATCAGGTGCTCCCAAAAGTAATTTCTATTTGTAAACATTTTTTGTGGATGTTTGGTTTCTCTAATGAATATTTTGTGTGGGTTTGTGGGAAGATCATCACAATCTAAATGCGCACACACCCCTAATTTGAACACTGATATTGATTATCCATTCAACACCTATTCATTTCATTTGGTTTTGAATCTAGGGTAATTGTTTCTCGATCGTTGATTGTATGATACATACATTAGGTAACAAGTGTTACCTAAATTGTTTCTCAATTTAGGTAACACTTGTTTATCGTTGCTCCTTTATCCAGTGCCACATTAATGGAAGAGATAAAAAAAAATTGGTTCATCATCACCAAGATAGATTCCATGTGAGTTTTGTGTCTTTTCTTTTCCCTGTTTCTAGCATTTATAGTTGTTTGACTCTTTGACTATCCAACAGATGGAGACATTTACAAGTTCAAACAGGGGCTACCAAGCTGAACTCAATGTAGTTACATATTTCCAAAAGATACATGAGATTGAAGAAGACAAGTCAAAGTTCTGAATCCTTCTTGTAAGTTCATTTACAAAATCACATTACATATAAGGAAATATAGATAATATATTATGTTGTTTGAGGTTATGATTGGTAGCTGATCTTTTTGACAGATGATTAGTTTTCTTCCAGAGTTTTGGGTAGCATGCACGAGAGCTTACTACATCTGAACTTGCACTTAAGATCCTTTACATCTTAAGTGAAGACCAAACTTTACCTAAAAGGAATCCATTCTTGCTCAATAGAACACTCCAGAATACCATTATAAAGGTTTTTTTTTTTTTTTCTCTTTAATACATTTTTTCATTAACACATAAAACCTTCACCATATTTCATGATATATAGATATATTATATTATATTATATTATGTTAATCTCTATTTATCTCTCAGGTGGTGCCAATTGAAAACTTGAATGGACGCAAAAAGGTTAAAGCAGAAGAGCTTTGTGAGCGCAGAAATGGATAATCAATATTAGTGTTCAAGGTTAGGCCATCATATCTTCGTCTTCTACTTCTGGAGATTTCTTTATCGAATGGTATAACAGAGAGGTTCAAGTTATTCTTTACTCATGACTTTGTAAGTTAATAAAGTATACTTCATATATTATGACAAAAGTGGGGTTATTAAAAAAAAATTCAGTTTTGGATTTAACCCTCTTGCTTATGCTTGGTTTTTATGTTAAGCAGATCTGTCAGCTTTGAGTGCGTACCTGGATATTCGTTGATTTTTAGTATTCTTCTAAGCTGTAAAATTATTGCTGCTACCATCGACCTAATCACTTCTATACATGTAATCAGGTATGGAGAGCTTGTACGTGCAAGTTTGATGACTCTTATGTGCAAAAGGAATTGATAGATAGAAAAAATGGTCCATTCTCAAAATCAAGCCTAAATCTATATGTATTCAAGCTTATGTTTTTATTTTTTTCATTTGTAGTTCTATCTCTCTTTCACTCTCACATAACGTTGTTGATTATTAGGGTTTATATCGCCTCCCTCCTAGACTACATCAAGGTATGTTATCCTTACAAATTTCATCGATGAGTCTTTTATATGTTTTTAATGGAAGATCTCAGAGTCGTTTCAATTTTAAACTGAGCCCCTTCTGAACGTGATTTTGTTTATGGGTAAATACAAGTTTATTTGTGTTAATCAAAGGGCAATACAGATCCAAGTGTGTAGTTTCAACAGGAAGCAAGTCGGAGTCACCCTTTAGAATGTGTAACAAGAATGTGAGAAGTTACAGGGTATAGATGGAACCAGATTTTTGAGGTTGAGCTCTGGTAAGAAAGAAATGGAAATTTGTTTTTTCTTTAAGAACCCATGCTTGATTTATGTTGAACAGGTGAGTGTCAACATTCCAATTTGAGTTTACATTTCTTCATCACACCACCAACATCAAAATCCACAAAAACCTTCTTGACCACTCACATCTGTCACCACTGTGTATGTGTTTAAATATCTATGGAGCTATATTTTCCCCTTTCTCATGTTATTCATATAATTCAGATCTCCCATTGCTAGAACTCTAGCTATACTGTTGGCGAATTTGGTGCAGAAGATCACTTAATCTGAGTTTTCAAATTCCAAAGAAACCATGCAGTTCATCTAAAAGGGTTTACTTTTTTTTTCTTTACTTCTCTACTGCTATATATTGTCACAACAAACAAAACAAGAAAAAGATGAACTTCACATAGTCCCGTGGAGTTGAAAATGACGCCTAAAGGTTTTGGTTACTGGAAGCATCAATAAAGGTGAAATTTCATTCAATGTTTATTTATTAGAAGCTACGTTTTGGTTAGATTCATTTTCCATCAGCACTAGAATAACTCCCACCACCGCCTTCATCAACCTACGTTATGCAACCTACTGATGCTCTATTTTTTCTGTCTCTCTAGCCACACGGGAAGGATATGGGATGCACTGGTGTAATTAACTACAAAGTAAAAGCAAGCATACACATGTGGGATCCAAATATGTCGGATCGATTTGAGTTCAATAGAATTATATCTTTTGGTGAGTATGTTTTTAATCACTATAGGTTTTTCATCAGTTGTATAAATACCTTATTTTGCCCAAAGTAATGGTTCTTCATTATAGTATAATGTCATGTTTGGTTTTCATTTATTATAGATTGTTGATTTTTTTTATTATAGATTGCTACACCTAGGTTATGTTATATGAAGATGAAAAAGAATGAAATTAGGCAGTTTTGTGTAATATTGTCCTTAATAATGAGCTGAAATAACTGCAATATTTTCAAAGCATCATACTTTCAAATACCAAAAGAAATTGAAACTAGAACAATTTGCTATTATTTATTGCTTTTATCCCCTTTTGGGTCAAATGCAAGAACTAGCAATGTACCTTGCAAGTTTTTTATCAAAAGTTTTAAAAACATTATATTTTTATTATTTTCCTATTAAAGCATCCTACTTCAAAAGTACAATGCCATAGTTGGGTATTCTTAGAATACAACCACCCAATTATGCATTGTATCACCTGATTTCATGTTGGTTTGGTATACATCAAAGTAATCGTTGAACTGACACTAATATTTGGTCCTTATGATTCCAAAAATATGTTGAATTGAAACTAATGTTTGGTGATACTTGCGAATACATTAAAATAATTATTGTCCGTCGAAAAGAAACTGATTGATGGATCATATATGTTTCTGAATAGAAATAATTATCAAAAGAAACTATTCGCACCCGTCGCTTGCCGCGGGTAAATGGCTAGTATTTATATATATATATATATATATATATATATATATATATATATATATATATATATATATATATATATATATATATATATATATATATATGGAAAAGTGAATATACCCTTAAGGGTATATAAGCTTAGGTATCCAAACTCACTATACTACATCGTTTTGTATCATATATACATTATAATTGTCCAATGTTCTTATAATTCAGCTTCTAACTTGATTTACTTCCAAGATTTTTATCAATTTCACATTTATATTCCTCTTATATAATTTTTATTTTCAACTATAATATATATAGTCTAGTAGGTGTTTGCCAAAAATATGTGATGTAAGAGGAAGATAATAATGAAATTTCGAAAATTTTGAAAGTAAATCAAGTCAAGGGTTGAAGTTTAAGAACATTATAATGAATATATTAAACAAAATGATGTATTATAATGGGTTTGGGTACCTAAGCTTATATACCTTTAAGAGTATATTCACTTTTTCCATATATATATATATATATATATATATATATATATATATATATATATATATATATATATATATATATATATATATATATATATATATATATTAAGAATTGTTTTATGATTCATATTTAACAGAAAGTTCTAACACGAGTTGACAGATTTGAAAGAAAAAAAAAAAGTATTTTGTGAACAAGAGTGTTATCGACATCAAGATGTTTAAATATATAAGTTTTGGTATTGATGTAAACTTATGATAAATGTTCGAGAATATTGGCATGAAATTAATTGATTGTATCTTTCACTTTTACACGTTTAGGATGGAAAAGATATGTCCACGATGAGAAATATAGCAGAGCCCACTTTGTGGAGTTATCGTAGCCCATCTATGTAAATATAGCAACCCAAGAAAATAAACAACTCATAACTAAAACTTAAATAACTACCTAAGAAGCTGACTTTTATCAGCCCAGATTTGTCAATTTAATTTAATCCCGTTCGCAAACTCAAGCATCTAGCGAAGCAGACACTCAAAAGCTAATAAGGAAACAACTGAGGGAAAGACTGTTAAGGAAATCAATTAATCAATAATTTTTTCCTTCTTTACTACTTTGCTTTTCCCTGTATATATATCACAACTAATACAATGAAAAATTAAGTTTTTCGTATCTTAGGGCATCTTCAACCCACCTCCAAACTTCATTTCTTCCTCTATTCTTCTCCAACCCTACCCCATTTTCACATCCATTTTTGAAGATGGGGTAATACTATTCATATCTCCAAAAATTGAAGTGAAGTTTGGTTATCAATTTTGATCATTCTTATTTTTATTTTATACATTTCTAGTTTATTTTATCTACTAATAATAATTCCAATACAATATTTAATATTTATAATATAATGTTATATACTAATTTATATTAATTAATCATAAATATAAAGTTTAATTAGAGAGTTGATTTTTTTTTTGATCCGTTCTCAAATCACTTTCTTCCTTGTCAAACCTCTCTCTCTCTCTCTCTCTCTCTATATATATATATATATATATATATATATATATATATATATATATATATATATATATATATATATATGTTAGTCGTTACTCGCGCTAAGCGATGAGTATGAATAATCTCTTTCAGAAATTAGTTTCAAGAAACTATTAGTTTTTTTTTTACGCAAATAGTTTTCTATATCTAACAATTATCAATAAATATCATGCTAGCAGAAACGAAATCAGTCGGAATTAAAAATGAAAAGTTGAGATTATTTGAAAATATATATGAACACTTGATTGATTGTGCATTATAAATCGTGCAATAGTTCTTTCTAATGTGACGAATAGTTAATTCGGTGAATTTGTCTAAAAGTGTTTATATGTCATAGTAGTCCATCCTTAAAAAAAATACATTTTAAATATAATATTTTGACAATCTAATCTTATTTTTTTGTAATATATAAAAATTAGTTACCATGGACAAATAATTAAAATTGGTTTTCATTTATAAATAAGTTTCCAATATAACTATTTGTATTCTAAGAAAAATAAGTACGTACTTTATTTGATACTATGTAATTGTAATATTACATTCTATAATATTCGACTATAAATGTATGACATTTTATAATATTCGATGGTATGGTTACAACTGTTTATTATCAATAATAATAAAAACACACATAATTCCATTCTTCTTTAGATATACGGTTTTTCTTTTCTTTTTATTGTTTAGCTTATTTTAATGAATCCATGAAACAATTTTATTTTTATTATTTAATAATCTACCAAACTTATTTTAATAATTGTACTCACCACATTCATAGTAAAAGTGTAGCTCTAGTATTCCACCATTTGAATCATTTTAAAAAACTTATGAATTTAAAATATTATTAATTATTCAGCTTTGACAAAATACACTGTAATACTTAAAAATAAATTCGTTGAAGACCTTTTTAGATTAAAAAAATAAAATGATCTATTTTATATTTGATAAGTATTGTTTAATTCTCATGGATGTTTGATTTTCTCCTTTAATCATTTCGTTAAGTTTAGATATTATAATAATATTTATTATTGTCGGTTAATTTATAATATTATCAATGTTATTTGTGTTTTTCTCTAACAATTCTATTGTTTGTTTACTATGTTTGGTTTTCAAAAATTAATTTGGCACATCATATAAACATAATGTTATTAAAACAAAAGTTTCAACGGTTAATTAACACCCGTTAACATTAACATGTCTATTATTGTCAAAAGGAAGTTGCAACTCATTAAATAATACTTAAAATACAATATTCTACTAATCTATTATCATGTTTGCGTAAATTTTGTAGGCTCCTCCGTTTTAACCTATAAACTATTATCAATAAAAAGCGATCCAACATCCAAGCCTGCAACATTGACCATTAACTACAACTTAATACATTTGCATCACAAAGAAAAGTGATAATAAAAAGCATAAAAAGGCATCATGACATCACAATATAAACTAATGAGTTTCTTTTTCTTACCAAATTTGTTTATGTATATGGATAAACAATCACTTTTTTTGGAAATAAAGAAAATAATTGTCATTGCACACACATAGAGAGAATAAAATGGAGGCTCTACCCCTTTGAGAGAGAGAGAGAGAGAGAGAGAGAGAGAGAGAGAGAGAGAGAGAGAGAGAGAGAGAGAGAGAGAGAGAGAGAGAGAGAGAGAGAGAGAGAGAGAGAGAGAGAGAGAGAGAGGTTAGTTGCATGTAATAGCAACTTACTTCCTTACCCATGAATTTAAAAAAAAAAAAAAAAATCATCCCAATTATACGCACTTGGACATCTTATATTTAGTTTACCCATTAAAAATTGCATAAAATGCCACATGTACGTGTCACTTAGTCATGCTAATTTCATCATTGTTCTCCCTAAAACCCTGTGATGTTGATTTCTACAAAATCAAAATGAAACTTTTTAACTTCTTAACCTTAAATATGGACAAAATATAAGAAATGGCAGTGTATGAAACAACAAAATTGTATAATTTTGTTTTAGTTTTCTGGTTACTCCTCCTTAAATCTAAATTAGCTTAGGTTTTACACATACACAAGATCCATATTTTACAAAGTTTTGTTTTCCCTTTTTTATCAAGTGGGGTATGTTTAACCTTTTTCATACTAAACACAGATTTTGCACATACAAACGATTCATATTAACAAAGAATTGCCACATGTTATATTTTCCAATTTTCATCCAAAATTTTCACAATTAATATGTTTACTTTTTCTTTATTTCCAAAGGGGCCAATGTTGGACCTGCAACTCATAATACGTCATATAATACTGACACGGTGATAAAAGAACAAGAACATAAAATCATAAAAACAATGTAACTCTAGAATGATAACTTCAACCATGGATCATTTAAAACAAAATCATAATAAAACATCTAAGGTGTGGATTAGAGTTTCAAGCATCTACCCAAAAAAACATCTAAAGTCAATGTCTCTCAGTAGAATTAGATATGGATCTTTACCTTATAATCCATTTATTGTATCATCTTCAATAATGTCACTTAACACATCAATCTGAACACCTTTAGTTTCAAAGAATTCCAAACCTTTAAACATGAAAATGAAACAAACAAACATTATAATCGAAAAGGTTGAAGCAGACTCTAACCTTTCAAAACATAATTTTTTAATATAACCTCTTTTTAGCCATCATGAATCGTCAAAAACCCAAAAAATAGAAATCTTTCAAATAAAAAAAATTCAAAAATAGAAATTGAAAAGCAGAAAGAAAGAGTAGTTTGAGGTAATTTTGATAATTATTGCACCAATGAAGAATTCAAGACAAGAGGCCGGAGGCCGTTTTAGATAAGCAAATCATAAAGAACAACCCTTGGTAAAATAAGCCAATTCTCGATCCATGAAATCCGAAATCAAATAGGTTTGGTCCTGTTTTTGAAAACACACACACATATAAAGAGAGATAGAATGAGTAATCAGGATGTTTTACCTCTTTTTCGTCGGGATAGAGTAGCAGGTTGTCCATTTGTACATTGGTGGTTCGTGATGGCAGGGGTAAACGGAGGTGGTGAGTGATGTTAGGGCTTTTTAACTGAGAGAGGAAGAAAACTTGTTTCATAGAAATAGAAATGGGAAATGATATAGCGAAGGAGAAGAACACCTGATATAAGGAGAGGGCAGGCCAAAATTCAAATATTTTTGCCCAGATCTCGGGCTTCAAGACGACATCATCAAAGATTAAAGGATTGGGTCTGCGAGAGATAAGGAAGCATGGGATAATCGTATTTTCACGCTAACTGGGATATATGGTGAGATATGGGAAGGAAATGGTCAAAATAATAGCCTGAAACTAAAAGATAAGGGGAAAAAGCCAGGTCAAAATAATAACACAAAGGTGAAGAGGTTCTTGACTTTTTTTTACTTGTTGAATGAGTTATATGAATCAGTCAACCGTACTTTTAGCAAAATTTTGGGGAATTCTCATTTGAATACGTCTTCCCATTTCATTGACATGCTTGGTTTTTTGATAGAATATGTTGACTGATAAGATTTCAATGCTTAAATTCATTATACATATCGCAATAAGTTTTGTACGACTTAAAATTTAACATTTGACTAAAAATGCTTTATAAGGTAATATATATATATATATATATATATATATATATATATATATATATATATATAAGAATTTTAGCATGTTTTGCTAAATTTTATAATGTATAAAATTTAAAGCATAATCTACAAACACTTTTTGCAATCTAGAGAAATCATATCTTATCGGGTAAAAATTTAGAAAAGTCAAGAAAGCTTTTTATCGCCCCTATTATCAAGGCATTATTGTTTTGAGGTTTGACTTGGTCCCTGTTATCAGCATTTCCCCATATCTCGGCAGTTTCGTTTATTGTTCATATATAGACCTATCCTGTCCAACAACCTTCCAACTATGTCGCCCTTTCTTCAGCCTTATATGCTACAGACATTTGATGTGTTCCTCTTCTGGATCTGTTCACAGTTTTTTTCCTCTGCCGTCAAACACTCTACCTTCTTCTGCCTATCACTACGACGAACTGCCACCACGAAATCTCCTTCTCCCCCACAATGACCTCACGTATCGGACCATACCTCTCTTAACTCTATATCAGCTACTAAAACCCTAATCCCTCCATACTAGCCACATACTTGATGCATTGCTCATTCACCTCCATCTCTCTCAAACGTCGTGGCTGCTATTCCTATCTACCACCAAGGCTGATTGAATGACGAGTTTGGGTTTTGTTATCTAATGGGTGGTCAACTTTTGCTAAAAATTTAACGTAACAATTGATTCTTTTTATAAATTCATCTACATTATTCTAAGATTCGACGAAAGTTAGGTTTTAATGGTATAAGATTTGATTTGAATAAATCTATGATTTGATGCCCCCTCTCTATCTCTCTCTTTCTCTCTCTCTCTCTCTCTCTCTCTCTCTCACTCTAATCTATCCTCGGACTCTAAACCTCAATAGTGAGTTCTGATTATGATACTACTCAAACAAGAAGCAGATTTGTTTTCATTTATGTGTAGGAAGCATATCTCAGAGGTTCGATTTAAGCTCAAGCTTTACACTGCTAAGTCTCTTGAAGAAATCCTTTCTCACGTTCGAAATCCACATACTACTAAGTTTATTTATTTATTATTCTTTCAAATCTCATCTATGTTTTCTTTGTGGTCGAAAAACGATTTTCAGATCTAGACGAAGATGAACCTAAAGGGAACAAAAAGAGGTTTGAATAAGGGTTATCAGATTGCATTAGATAGAAAACTATTAATTTTCCATCTTCACATATGTTTCTTCTAGATTTTTTGGTTTATAGTAATGAAACCAATTTTAAAGAATGTGTTTTCAGTTTA
Organism: Lactuca saligna; assembly: GCF_052625555.1. Taxonomy (NCBI): domain Eukaryota; kingdom Viridiplantae; phylum Streptophyta; class Magnoliopsida; order Asterales; family Asteraceae; genus Lactuca; species Lactuca saligna. The sequence continues at coordinate 205,165,283 of NC_136421.1, forward strand.
TAATAGTTTTGATGAACCTTTTGACTTTTGTTGTAGGTTCTTTTGAAACACTGGTCATGGCCTGATTTTGAGTCCTCCACCTACAATCATGAACAAATATGGTACGATCAACGAGAACAATGTTGATTTTTCCTTTCATATTCGGTTTAAATTTGGTTTCGGGTTTTCTTATAAGAACATGAATAATTTTGGATTTTTCTTTATAGATATGAATTTTTCTGTACAAATTTGGGCATTTCTTTACTGATATGCAACCATGAGGCTTAATGTAATCATGTATATAATCTTTTGTTTTATTTATATTTTGTAGTCTAAGATTAGTTTTGTTTTTATGGAAAAATAGGTTCATTTTAGGTTTATATCTGTTTTATATTAATCATTAGTTGTAGATATGTTTTAAGTTAACCTTTCTTCACTCTGGTCCTTTTTATTAGGTTTCAAAGGTGGAGTTGTTAGATGAGGTTCAAGTGATGGCAATTAATCTTGGTAATGAAAAAGACTTGCCTGAATGCAACTTTGATGTTTGAATTTATTAGCATACACCTGAACAGACACTTATAGTTTAAAAGATTGTATTTGAGCATCGTGGGTCCGACTTTGTTTTTGCACAGGACCCACAAGATCAAAAGGGACTTTGGAATGTTAGTTTACCTCTTTAATCTTTTTTATTCTTATTTTTTTTTTTAATTTTTAGTATTTTACAAGTTTCTTTTTTGCCCCCTTATCTTTCCATATAAGGAAAGAAGCTTTGTATGCCTTCTTTGTAATGCCACATGGTTTTGAAGCAATGACAATAGTTAATTTCAATCCACTTCCTTTCAATAAGAAATCAAAAAATATTTATTTTTTAGTGCTTGATTATGTATGCAATTCCCATATCATTACTTAAAAACATAGACAAATTGGATACTCTATTTGTGATTATGACAACTTTACCCCTACAAGATCACATCTTTCATAGTCATGTTTGATCATATTGATTATGGCATGTTGAAGATACTTTGTTCCATCAAAAATTACTTGGTCCTATTGCTACCATGGACACGTCGTATTATCATCATAGTGACCATTTTGCCTAAAAAAGAACACACTTGTTGTTGCCCTTGATAATTCTAATATTTTTCATACTAGCTTTGGCATGTCTCTTTTTCCCTTTTACCACTGGTTTATACTTTAAGTTTTAAATCTCCCAATTCTTTCATATTTCCTTGTTTTTTGTTAATTACCATAATATTCATGTTATTTATTTGATCTTGGATTCTTGGTAAAGAAATTTAAGTCTTTTTACCATTCTAAAATGTATCGTTTTATTGCATATTCAGGTTGTAGATATCAATGTATTATTTTCTTCCATGTTTACATAGAAACAAGTTAGTTGAGCTTCTTGAGAGTCAATTTGGATAAGTTGTTCCTGAGGTGCAAGTTCCTTTTATTTTGTAGTGAAAATATTATTAACTTATTTAATGTACGACTTTCATTTAAAAACAACCATTTCTCTATTTTGTTACATCAAAAAAGTTATTGGCAAAAATAATAGTATATCTTTCGGTTCATGCATCGTTTTAATAATAGATGGGAGTTTTATTCTGTGATGTATTCTTTATAAGTGATTTAGAGAAGTTTCTTACCGGCTATAGGAAGTTTCCATCGAGATAAAAGTATAGTTCTTTTTTATTCTAACCAAACTTTTTGGGATAAAAGGCTTGTTGTTCTGCTCCTTTTGTTACAGGTATGGAGTCATTCTATATCAAAATCAGATATGTATTTCCCAGCCTGTTGGTTCTAATTTCTAAAATTAATTCAAATTTAATGTTCATAAAAGATGTGTTGTAATTGCTACATGTGTTTGAAATTGTATACATTTGTATTAACTTCAATATTCAAAACATTGTAATTTGGCGGTACATTATACCTTTTTTTTAATATGACAGGTTTTCTAAAGCTAACTTATCCTTGAATTGAAACTAATCATTGCCCGCCTCTACGAACTAATTTTTGAAACTATTCATCACTCGTCGCTTAGCGTGGGTAAACGGCTAGTGTGTGTGTGTGTGTGTGTATATGTTGGGTTTTAGTCATAAGAACATCCAATGTGCTCATACAAACCCTAATGCTTGGATCTAGGTTTCTCTATTGTACATGCAATTTATCCAAGACTATAAACCCTAATTCTAGCATATGATAATCTACATTAACATGATGATGGGTTTGAGATATTACCTTGATTGTTATGTAGCAATAACAATCACAATTCCTTCTTGTAATGACTTTAGAAAGCTTAGAGTCACAAATGTCACTCCTCTAATGGTTCACAAACACCAAGAGTAAAAGGATGAAGAGGAGAAAAGAAGGATGCTGCCCAAAACCGTCCAAAACCCTAGAAGGAAGCTTGTCTACGTTTTATAGGCATAAGGACTCTTAGTGAGGCTATTAGGGTTATCTAACAAGGAAACCCTAATTTGGATGCTTAAGCCCTAAGCAACCCATGGACTCCTTTCCTTAAAGGCCTTGGACGATTTCTTATGGGTTTCCCCATAGAATTCGTCCAACCTTATAATATAAGGCAATCCATAGCCTAATTGCAATTATCATACAATTACAATTCCAGTCCCTTAAGTTTAATTAATCTCTTTTAGCCACAAAATTAATTATCAATTAATTCTTGAATAATATTAATTAAACAATATGATTTCTCCTATAATATATTATTCCCATAATATATTAATAAATCATATTTAATCCTTTCTCTCCATAATTCATCCTATCAAGTTGCTTTGGTGAAGGCAACTCAAAAGGACAATGCACCATCGGGTCAAGTACATACCAAAATAGTTATGGACTTAGACACTAATCCAACAATATATATATATATATATATATATATATATATATATATATATATATATATATATATATATATATATATATATATATATTTGTTGTCTTATAAAAAAATCTCACTATTTCTATAAATAGATTGAATATAATAATATTTTTTTTTAAATGTCCAAACCATTAAGCTAACATTACAAATAATCATCAATAAAGTAATATTAAAAATTAAACTAAAGACCATTTAAATTAAATTGTACAAAAAGTAAGACAATATGTATAAGTATCCAATGCAATATACAAAAAATCTATTTTTTGTTTACCCGGTTCCTTATCTTTTCCTGTTATCTCTGATTTACATATCTCTTATTTACCTGGTCTTCCGCCCATATCTCCGGAAATGAACTCCAAAATCGTTAACTTTGATTCCCTCCCACCATATTACTCTCTGATAAATTCAAGTTATACATCTTCCTAATCTTGTAATTTCTCTCACCTCCTCTCTCTATGGTGTGTGATATTGACCGCCCAGTACATCACCAGAAATTAAAGAAGCTTCACCACCACTTTCGATAACCAAAAAACCATTGTATCAAAGTCATTGACTACCTGTAAACTCCTTCTGTTTGTTTTTTTGTTACAAGCTCATCAGGTATAACAAACCCTAGACTGATGTATCTCACCACCACAAGCCACTGACTTCTCTCTTCCTCCACTTCCGTCTCTCTAAGAAGACAACCATGACACTAACTAACATTCCCAACGTGCTCACCACACTCATCATCTCCTTTCACTCACTCAATCGACGCACCGGGTTTGTTTTCTGATTTTAAAAATTTTGGTTATTGACATTTTGTTTTCCCAAATTAGCTTTTGATTTGGTAATTTGTGGTTCGTTTTCACTCATTATAGAATATATTCGACTTTTAAATTGAAATATGAATATTTTACCCTTGATATTCTGGTTTTGAATTAACCCTCGTTTTAACTGTGTTTGTGTGTTTAACATATGATCTTCATTCGTGAAATTGATATCGGTGATTGAAGAGGGCTGATGTAACGTCCAAAAATTTCAACAAAATTTAAACTTTTCAAAAACAACCCATTTCAATAATGTTATTACAAAAAGGTTTTCAGTACATTTATTATCAGAGTTGTAACGCCCGGGTTTTCAGGGCTAAGCATTTTTGTCAATGTAATAGTCTAGGTCAACTATTGTAACTCTTTTTGAAGTAATAAATATGAAATATTTGAGTATTATGTGAATTATGTGTGTTTATGTGTTTATTATTTAATTATAAATGTATAATTACTAAAGAATAAAAATGAGCGTCAAAATTAAAGTGTGAGATAATCCCGATATCTCTACATAAAGTTGTAGAATATGTCTCAAGGTTTCCGTACATATAAAGAATGCCGAAATCCGAGCTATAACGAAGAAGTTATGGCCCGCCGAAGTTTTACGACAAAACCGGCACGATACCGGGAGACGTAAATAGTGAATTTACGATAGAAGACTTTTTAGCCTTAGCAATCTAAACAAAAGTCGTAGAATATGTTAAACTAAGAACATCGATAAAAAGAACGCCCAAATCTGACTTCGTATGAAGAAGTTATGATTTTTCTAAGATTCGGCTTAGCAGTGCACGGCCTGAAACTCGAATTTTAGTTCGAGCGGTTTTTGGCTTATGCAACATAAATGAGAGTTGAAGATCTCATTAATAGGAAATCAACGGTAAAAAGACAGACAAAAACAGAGTCCGTATGTAGAAGTTATTAATTTTACGCAGACGTTTAACAGTATAATCTCCTTGTACTGTTAAATTTAAGATCGGTCGAGAATTAGCTGACGGTGTCAAAATGAAAGTTGTAGATCTTATTATTACCTACGCGTGGATATAAAGCACGTCAAAAACGGAGGTCGTATGTGAAAGTTACGGATTTTAGAAGTCGGAAGTGTGCTGTGCGAAAATGGGTGATGTGGCACAATCTTGGCCATTGCTTTCTCCCCAAGGCTTGCCACCAGATGGTGACATGTGGCACCAAGTTCAGCCACATTTCACCCTATAAATACCACCTCTCTCACCCTCATTTTCTTCACACCTTTCCCATTCTTTCTTCTCTTTACTCTCTCTCTCTCTCTCTAGAACCTCTCTCTAGCCCCGAAATCCCCCGAAAAGCCTAGGGAACCTCCCTAGCACGAGGAGGAAGCCCCGGAGTGCTCGAAAGCTCTGAGAAGAAGAGCTTTTCAGCTCGGGAATGCTGCTCCAAGCAAAGCCCGGTTTTCTATAAAACCCGCAGTAAGTGAGCTACGCCTACGCTATTTTTAATATAACTTTTATTTAATTATAGTAACGTTATTAGGAACTTATAATAAATACTTGGGCTATTATTATGGGTTATATACGTATTTTTTTGACGCTTATATAATAATAATAATAATAATAGCTAGACTATTAATTAGTCTCGACGAATAATAAACTAAACTCTAGTGGTAATAATACTAGGTTTCGTCGAAGAAAAATTCTTTTTAAGAAGCGAAGCGCTGTCTGAGTTCGGAATCACCACCTTTTCCGGTGAGTGCATAGTTACCTTCAACTTACACATAGATATGAAGTATTTTATATAAATTACGTGCTATGTGTGCATATTATCTGAATACTTGCTATCTATGCTAGATGAACGTTGTTATACATGTTTTCAATGATTTAAACTGTATATGTATTTTATATCTACGAAAATGTTGGGGTAAAACATGGGTAGATGTAATAGGTGATGTGTGATAAAATGATGAGAGGCCTCGATGTTGTTGTTGTTGATCCAGTCATCTAGCGGAGTATAGATGACGACCACGGACTCTTCTAGACAGTCCAGTGGAACACTAGCAGGCTCGCAACCTGTAGGTGTTGTGAACGATGTGTTCACCGGTGTACTCCATCCCCCACATGGTTGCCTATTAGGACATTTATTGCTGAGGAATCCCCTTAGCAGTAGTGTCCGTCCCGATGATAATCCTTAGGCTAGGTCCCTTATGATAGGTGTTTAGGGACGTAAAGTGAGGATAACGGGAACGGGTAATCGGGTTATTGTTGATTGATGAAATTAATAAACTTATTTATTGTGGGTTGAAAACCCTATGTGCTCACCAGGCTCCCAAGCCTGACCCACTCAGTTTTATGTATTACAGGTAGTGGCGCATGAGCATAGGTGTGATGTTTTGGACGAGGGATTACGGATATAGGCCTGTAGATATGAAATAATGTAGTAAGGCTTATATTGTACTGTTTATACTTTTGATCTGTACGAACATGACATCCCGAGTCTTTTAATGAATACATTTCTATGGAAATGCTTTTGATAAATCTTTATCATATTATTGTTTTGGGACAAATTCCGCAAACCATTTATTAAAAGATAACTCTGATTTTGAAATAAAGTATAAACAAAACCGGTCTTTTCTGGCCGTGATTTTGGGGATGTCACAGTTGGTATCAGAGCATTAGTTTAAGCGAACTAGGAATTTGTAGGATTTCTAGACTTAAACTTAGAATGCTAAGCGATGATTGTGAGGTGTGAGCACTAGCTTATTTTAGGAATTGTGCCTAAAATGCTTTTATGTGCTAAATGTTTTATGCATGATATGCTGTTATTTTGTTCGGGATCTATGGTCTGTTGTCGACCGGATCTGGAACCTTATGTGTTTAGGATTCTAAACGTACGACTACGATATTAGAACTAGCATGTAAACGTGTCGGAGTGATAAGGACGATTTAAAACGTCTCTCCTAAATAAAGATCTAAATCCACCTTATTCGGTATATAGATCAAGATGGTAAGGACCCGTAGCGGAAACGTAAACGCAAATGGGAACGGACACCAACCCCCCGTGATCGAGCAAATACCAGTTGTGGAAGCCGCTGCCGGACCAATAACGATGGCCGGAGTGCAAGCGATGATCCAGGCAATGTTGGATCGTCAAATGGAGGAAACCAGGCGTTTGCTCCAGCAAAATCGAGAGGAAGCGACTATTCAGCTCGAACAGCCCGAGTTGAACGAAGGGCAGACTGAAGAAGGAAACTACAGTGGGACTATTGGTCAAGCCAACCCACCGATAGTTAGGCAAAACCACCAGGATGGAGGAAATGATGGGCGTGGATGCAAATACAAGGATTTCATGGCATCCAAGCCACCGAGTCTATCCGGAAGCCCGACGCCGGTGGAAGTCATGAACTGGATCTCTGAGATGGAGACAATGTTTGAGAGTTGCGAGTGTAGCAATAGGCAGAAGACTGCTCTTGCAGTTCCTCTATTGAAATCTGGAGTACTAAGCTGGTGGAAGCTACTAGCTGATTCAATGCCCAAAGGTGAAGCAAGCAAGATGTCGTGGGAGGATTTTCTGGTACAGTTAAAGATGCAATACTGCTCTGAGCAGGATCTTCTGGAGATCAACAACGAATTCCAGAGTCTGAAGAAGGGGAGGATGAGCGTTACTGAATACGCTGCAAGCTTTACTGAGAAAATGAAGCTTGTTCCTCACCTCGTCCCAACTGAACTCTCCAAGGTTAACAAATTTGCCCTCGGATTACCAGCGGACTTCGGTCCAATGGTCAAGCAAACTAGCACTCTGAAAGCTGCCATCTGGGCTGCTAAGAATGTGGAGACCCAGATACGAGAAAAGGGTCTGGAGAGAGCGGAAGTGGGAGAGAAACGGAAATTTGACGGATCCTCGAGGTCCGGTAAGAAAGGTAGATTCTCGAAGTCTAGTTCGAGAGGAGGAGGATCAGAAGCAAAGTGGTGTGACAAGTGCAAGAAGAAGCACTCTGGGAAGTGTGATGGAGGGGTCACTTGTTACAAATGCGGAAAGCCTGGGCACTATGCCAACGAATGCACTCTTAACCAGAAGGCCTGTTATGGGTGTAATGAAGAAGGGCACATTTTGAAGGACTGCCCGAAGAAGAAGGAGGCAGGAAGACCCAACATACCACCAAAGCCGAAGGCGAGAGCCTTCCAGATGACGCTCGAGGCTGCAAAGGAGGCAGCAGACGTCGCTTCAGGTACCTTTCTTGTAAATGGTTTGCCTGCAAATATACTGTTTGATTCCGGAGCCAACTACTCCTTTGTGTCGCATAAATTTAGTGCGAAATTAGCATTACCTGTAGAAAAACTTGATAACGCCCTAATTGTAGAAGTTGCCAGTGGCAAATTCGTACCTGTTAGTAATCGTATTAGGAACATCGTCATTGACCTAAACGGAAACGAATTCCAGGAGGAACTATTACCCATAGAGTTAAACGGTTTCGACATCGTTTTGGGTATGGATTGGCTTAGCGCCAACGATGCCGAGATATTATGCCAAAAGAAGATAGTTAGGATAAACCCACCCGGAAAGGAATCATTTATGGTGTACGGGGACAAACGCAGAGTGAGTTCTGGAATCATATCCTTAATGAAAGCTAGGAAATGTTTGTCCAAGGGATGTGCATCGTACTTGGCATTCGTAATCGATGCTAAGAAAGAAAAGAAAGAGGTGCAGAATATACCGGTTGTGTGCGATTATCCGGAAGTCTTTCCCGAAGATCTTCCTGGATTACCACCTGATAGGCAAGTAGAATTTCGTATAGACTTATTACCAGGAACAACACCGATAGCAAAGGCACCTTACCGATTAGCACCGACGGAGATGAAGGAGCTCATGATGCAACTTCAGGAGCTGTTGGATAGCGGTTTCATTCGACCTAGTTCATCACCCTGGGGAGCTCCGGTGTTATTCGTGAAGAAGAAGGACGGAAGCATGAGGATGTGCATAGACTACCGAGAGTTGAATAAGGCAACGGTGAAGAACAAGTATCCATTACCGAGGATTGATGATCTATTCGATCAGCTGCAAGGTTCGAGCTACTTCTCAAAGATCGATCTTAGGTCAGGATATCATCAGCTGAAGGTGAGAGAGCAGGATACTGAGAAGACTGCATTCAGAACAAGATATGGACACTACGAGTTCTTGGTTATGTCGTTCGGACTAACCAATGCTCCCGCAGTATTCATGGATTTGATGAATAGGGTTTGTAAACCATTCCTCGATAAATCTGTGATAGTGTTCATCGACGACATTCTCATTTACTCGAAAAGCCAGGAGGAGCATGGCAAGCATCTACGAGAAGTGTTGGAGGTGTTAAAGAAGGAGAAGCTTTTTGCAAAGTTCTCCAAATGCGACTTTTGGATACAGGAAGTCCAATTCTTGGGTCATGTTGTTAACCAAGAAGGAATAATGGTTGACCCTGCCAAGATCGAAGCTGTAATGAAGTGGGAACGTCCGAAGAATCCCACGGAGATTCGAAGCTTTCTAGGATTAGCCGGATATTACCGACGATTTATCCAAGGCTTTTCTTCGATAGCTGCTCCATTAACAGCTTTGACCCATAAAGGAGCTACGTATACATGGAGTGAGAAACACGATGAGGCGTTCGAGAAGCTAAAGAAGAAGTTATGTGAAGCGCCGATACTTTCTCTACCCGATGGAGTCGAAGATTTCGCAGTTTATAGTGATGCATCTGGAGTCGGGTTAGGTTGTGTTCTGACCCAAAGAGAAAAGGTGATAGCATACGCATCTCGACAATTGAAAGAGCACGAAAAGAACTACCCCACTCATGATCTGGAGTTGGCAGCGGTAGTATTCGCCTTAAAGATATGGAGGCATTACCTCTACGGCACGAAGTGCAAGCTCTTCACTGATCATAAGAGTCTCCAGTATCTCTTTAATCAGAAGGAGTTGAACATGAGGCAACGACGCTGGCTAGAACTTCTCAAGGACTACGACTGTGAGATACTTTACCACCCAGGTAAAGCAAATATTGTTGCTGATGCTCTCAGTCGGAAAGTCAATCTTGAAAGAAGAAGGCCAAGAGCGTTAAGAATTGAAGTCGTCTCGATGATTGTGGAAAGTATCAGGAAAGCTCAAGAAGAAGCCTTAGAAAAGAATGACCGAAAGGAAGAACGTTTGGGAAAAACGTTAGTGTTCGGTACGAACAGTCGAGGACTGAATGTATTCCAAGATCGAATTTGGGTACCTAAGACGGGAGGAATAAGAGATCTTCTAATGGAAGAAGCACACAAGACCATGTACTCGATTCATCCCGGTAGCACTAAAATGTATAGGGACCTAAAACCCTACTACTGGTGGCCGACGATGAAGCTCGATGTTGCGAAGTATGTGGCTGAGTGCGTAACATGTGCGAGGGTTAAGGCACAACATCAAAAACCGTATGGGAGTTTAGAACCCTTACCTGTACCCATGGGTAAATGGGAAGACATCACCATGGATTTTGTGACTAAACTGCCCAGAACGAAGAATGGACACGACATGATTTGGGTAGTCGTGGATCGTTTCACCAAGAGTGCACACTTCATAGCCGCCAACGAGAAGTGGTGTATGGATAAGCTCGCAAATGCTTACGTGAAGGAAATTGTAAGACTTCACGGTGTCCCTCTTACGATTGTGTCAGATCGTGATAGTCGTTTCACGTCAAGGTTTTGGAGGAGTCTACAAGAAGGGTTGGGTACAAAGTTGTGTTTGAGTACTGCTTACCATCCGCAAACTGATGGTCAGAGTGAAAGAACGATTCAGACGTTGGAAGATATGCTGAGAGCATGTACCCTCGAATTCCAAGGGAATTGGGACGAGCACTTACCTCTGGTAGAATTTTCCTACAACAATAGTTTTCACTCGAGCATCAAGATGGCTCCTTATCAAGCCTTGTATGGGCAGAAGTGTCGTACGCCGTCTTGTTGGCTTGAAGCCGGAGAGAAGCAGTTTATGGGCCCCGAGATAGTCCATGAGACTGCTGAGAAATTGAAGGTACTTAAAGTCGAAGGAACTTATACGATTTGGGGATTCCGTTTTACTTAAAGTCTCACCGTGGAAGGGACTTATACGATTTGGGAAACGAGGAAAGTTGAGTCCAAGGTTTATTGGACCATTCAAAGTTCTTCAGAGGATTGGGAACCAAGCTTACAAGCTGGAATTGCCCGAAGAACTCAATGGTATTCATAACACCTTCCATGTGTGTTATTTGAGGAAATTCATGGGAGATGTTCCCGACATAATTCCAATCTCGGAATTAAGGATGGATGAGAATAAAAGGCTGATCGAAGAGCCTGAGGCAATTATTGACCGTAAGACTAAGAAGTTACGACGCAAGATGGTCGACTTGGTGCTAGTCCGATGGAAACATTCGAATGGGCCGAATCTCACTTGGGAAACAGAGGATGACATGATGAGTCGCTATCCACATCTGTTTGCTGATGCATGATTCCGGGACGGAATCATCCTAAGGGGGTGAGAATTGTAACGCCCGGGTTTTCAGGGCTAAGCATTTTTGTCAATGTAATAGTCTAGGTCAACTATTGTAACTCTTTTTGAAGTAATAAATATGAAATATTTGAGTATTATGTGAATTATGTGTGTTTATGTGTTTATTATTTAATTATAAATGTATAATTACTAAAGAATAAAAATGAGCGTCAAAATTAAAGTGTGAGATAATCCCGATATCTCTACATAAAGTTGTAGAATATGTCTCAAGGTTTCCGTAGATATAAAGAATGCCGAAATCCGAGCTATAACGAAGAAGTTATGGCCCGCCGAAGTTTTACGACAAAACCGGCACGATACCGGGAGACGTAAATAGTGAATTTACGATAGAAGACTTTTTAGCCTTAGCAATCTAAACAAAAGTCGTAGAATATGTTAAACTAAGAACATCGATAAAAAGAACGCCCAAATCTGACTTCGTATGAAGAAGTTATGATTTTTCTAAGATTCGGCTTAGCAGTGCACGGCCTGAAACTCGAATTTTAGTTCGAGCGGTTTTTGGCTTATGCAACATAAATGAGAGTTGAAGATCTCATTAATAGGAAATCAACGGTAAAAAGACAGACAAAAACAGAGTCCGTATGTAGAAGTTATTAATTTTACGCAGACGTTTAACAGTATAATCTCCTTGTACTGTTAAATTTAAGATCGGTCGAGAATTAGCTGACGGTGTCAAAATGAAAGTTGTAGATCTTATTATTACCTACGCGTGGATATAAAGAACGTCAAAAACGGAGGTCGTATGTGAAAGTTACGGATTTTAGAAGTCGGAAGTGTGCTGTGCGAAAATGGGTGATGTGGCACAATCTTGGCCATTGCTTTCTCCCCAAGGCTTGCCACCAGATGGTGACATGTGGCACCAAGTTCAGCCACATTTCACCCTATAAATACCACCTCTCCCACCCTCATTTTCTTCACACCTTTCCCATTCTTTCTTCTCTTTACTCTCTCTCTCTCTCTAGAACCTCTCTCTAGCCCCGAAATCCCCCGAAAAGCCTAGGGAACCTCCCTAGCACGAGGCGGAAGCCCCGGAGTGCTCGAAGGCTCTGAGAAGAAGAGCTTTTCGGCTCAGGAACGCTGCTCCAAGCAAAGCCCGGTTTTCTATAAAACCCGCTGTAAGTGAGCTACGCCTACGCTATTTTTAATATAACTTTTATTTAATTATAGTAACGTTATTAGGAACTTATAATAAATACTTGGGCTATTATTATGGGTTATATAAGTATTTTTTTGATGCTTATATAATAATAATAATAATAGCTAGACTATTAATTAGTCTCGACGAATAATAAACTAAACTCTAGTGGTAATAATACTAGGTTTCGTCGAAGAAAAATTCTTTTTAAGAAGCGAAGCGCTGTCTGAGTTCGGAATCACCACCTTTTCCGGTGAGTGCATAGTTACCTTCAACTTACACATAGATATGAAGTATTTTATATAAATTACGTGCTATGTGTGCATATTATCTGAATACTTGCTATCTATGCTAGATGAACGTTGTTATACATGTTTTCAATGATTTAAACTGTATATGTATTTTATATCTACGAAAATGTTGGGGTAAAACATGGGTAGATGTAATAGGTGATGTGTGATAAAATGATGAGAGGCCTCGATGTTGTTGTTGTTGATCCAGTCATCTAGTGGAGTATAGATGACGACCACGGACTCTTCTAGACAGTCCAGTGGAACACTAGCAGGCTCGTAACCTGTAGGTGTTGTGAACGATGTGTTCACCGGTGTACTCCATCCCCCACATGGTTGCCTATTAGGACATTTATTGCTGAGGAATCCCCTTAGCAGTAGTGTCCGTCCCGATGATAATCCTTAGGCTAGGTCCCTTATGATAGGTGTTTAGGGACGTAAAGTGAGGATAACGGGAACGGGTAATCGGGTTATTGTTGATTGATGAAATTAATAAACTTATTTATTGTGGGTTGAAAACCCTATGTGCTCACCAGGCTCCCAAGCCTGACCCACTCAGTTTTATGTATTACAGGTAGTGGCGCATGAGCATAGGTGTGATGTTTTGGACGAGGGATTACGGATATAGGCCTGTAGATATGAAATAATGTAGTAAGGCTTATATTGTACTGTTTATACTTTTGATCTGTACGAACATGATATCCCGAGTCTTTTAATGAATACATTTCTATGGAAATGCTTTTGATAAATCTTTATCATATTATTGTTTTGGGACAAATTCCGCAAACCATTTATTAAAAGATAACTCTGATTTTGAAATAAAGTATAAACAAAACCGGTCTTTTCTGGCCGTGATTTTGGGGATGTCACAAGAGTATTCCCAGAACCATGTTATAAACATAAATACGAGGAGCGGTACGATCACGCCTTCGCCTTGCCACAATCTCCTGAAGAACCTGAAAAACATTTAAACCACAACTGTATGCCCAAAAGCTTAGTGAGATACCCCCAAAATACCAACCACATATATGCCCTTCTAGGCTATGACCTTGCGGTCCAAAACATATTGCCTTCCGGCCCATGATATAGTACCTTCCGGCCCTTAACATAAATAACATACATAACATAATAGACCATAAAACAGCCATGCATATCGGGTCTACTGTGTGACTGGTCCGCCGTATCGGCCTTCAGTCCACCCTCCGTGTCTAGTCATGTCCTTCGAGTCTGCAGTGTGGTTGGTCCGCCCGCACCGGGCCTTCAACCCACCTGGTCCACTCTCTGAGTCTACAGTATGACTGGTCCACCCGCATCGGGCCTTCAGTCGGCCTGGTCCACTCTCCGAGCCTCGGCACATCTGGTCCACCCTCGTGGGGCCTACAGCCTATCCGGACCGCTCGCTAGGCCTTCAGAACAACCGGTCCACCCTGGGTATCTTGGCCTACAGCACAAAGCAGGACCCGCCTCAACCCAACTACAGTCCAAACAACCATGTGCACATAACATATAATCATATAACAGTTCATAGTCAACAAGCTGATCAAGCAGATCACATAACATATCATTACCCTAACCAAGATACCGACCTAACCGGTCACTAGCATAACATCACCCTACATATCAGGAAACCAACCTTAACCAGGTCTCTAACATATACCATCCTAGCTATCAGGATGCAGACATATCAAGCAATAACATAACAACGAATATCTGAATCTCAATCCGATAAAGGGCCGAACTTAGTGCCTTAGACCCTGTCGATATAGTGAGGATAACCCACCTCGCGAATGCCGATACTTTGAACTGAAGAAGCAGACTCTCGAATCACCAACTCACCGACAATCCCAAACTAACCATCATAACAAAATAAACATTAGATCAATCATACTTCCACTTATCGGGCCAGGACCAAAGTCCAAATCTCATACAAAGTCCAACATTGGCCCAATTTACCAAATTGGGCCCACTTCACCAAATGGGCCTAGAACCAATGTCCATAACAATAATTGGGCCCAAAATACTCTATCCATAAATTCCCAGACTTGGCCTAATTACCAACTGCCCACCAACGGCCCAAACTCAAAAGCCCAAAACGAAAGTCCAACAGGAGGAGTACGTTGGGCGTACCCTCCTTGGTATGTTGGGCGTACTGCAATGTTCACAAAAGAAAACGGGGCACTGGCCCGCTACGCGGGGTGTACTCAGGGGTTACGCGGGGTGTAACTGCGAAATTCAATAAGTCCTTCTAATCTCTTAATGGCTTAAGCTCTTAAGCCCCAAACTTCAGATCCCTAGGCCAAATATGATTAGAATCCATAAAGTCTCAAACTTTATCACTTGGGACGTCCATAAGCTCTTAATCCAAGGTCTTAATCCATTAAGACCTATATATCTCACACATGGAACAACTACAGCCCTTGGGACCTTATTTTTCTCACTCAAGACCTCTCCAAAGGTCTGAAAGGACAGGTAATCTTGACTAATTCGATACATGCAACAAGGTGAGGACTTTTGGGACAAGAATGGTGACAAAGCTTCAAAATACATAGATCTACACAATATGAAGGTCAAGCAAGAAGCTTTATACCTCAAACAAGCTACAAAGGATGGTATCTCTTTAGATCTACAAGCTCTAATCGTTCTTCTTCTTCTTTGACAACTTCTCTTTTCTCCTTCAAGCCTTTCTTTTGCCAAAAAGAGCTTTCCAAGGTCAAACACACCCAATAATGGAGGCAATACGAGTTCTAGGGTTTTCTGAGGTTAGGGATGAGCATAAGGAGGCTAAGGGGTGAACCAACATGTTCCTTATATAGTGGCTGACCCTAAATTAGGATTTGGAGTTTCTGAGAGTACGATGGGCGTACCTCCCTGGTACACTGGGCGTACTCACCCGGCCACCTGCAACTTCTCGCCCCTTTACGCTGGGCGTAAGTCCAGCTTATGCTGGGCGTACCCAACCAGACTTCAAAAATAATTGCATGCATGCATGGGACCATTTTTCCACTTATACCACAAAGGGCTATAAACAATGATCAACTTCAAAACACCGCAACTCCTCTAATCTAAACCCGCTCTCAAATAACTTTACATTCATACGAGGTGACGAGAAGCCCAATGCTTCTAACACATACACCAGCCCGAAACCTTCTCGGATGAAACTCATTTATCGTAAAAGGACCAGAATTACCCTTCCTCTTAAATCTCTGGGACTCATAATTAAACACTTAAAGAACGAGGTGTTACAGCTGATAGAAAAAAATCCCTTTCAATGCTTGAATGATTCGATACACGGTATGACCCCTAAAACTATCTATTCTCTTTATCACTCGATCCACATTCCTTGTGGAAGAACACCTCCAAACCACGGTTTGTCTAAACCTATTTTTGTCTCTCATTCTCAAAAGCTTTTCTCATCTGTTTCTCAACCATGATTTCTATATTAGCTTTTTTGATTATGGCATTTGTGTGTTTGTACAAGTTTGTAGTTTGAAGATCCAACATTCCAATTTTCACTTACAATCCATCTTTTTTCTCTTTGTAAAATTGACCTTTGATTCTTTGCATATATTCTCTTTTTTGGTAGCCTAATTTGACAGGTTTTAATAATTCTTTCATTTGTTCTAAGGGGAAATTTTCTTGGAAATATAGAGGCTACTGCTACCAAATTAAGACACTCATGAAAGGTATAACATCAAGAGAAGAAGACTTTATTAAACTTCATCAAGGTAACAACATATAACATCACTGTCATTATGGTTCATAGAGTTGGCCTTGGGCTCTTACTGAATATTTTTTCGAACTATTTTTTAAGAAGGAATATTAAACAAAATAATCATACATACACATATTCTTTGTTTATTTAGGTAATGGATATCTTGGGTTTCTTGACTATCAACCATATTATAGATGCATATATATATATATATATATATATATATATATATATATATATATATATATATATATATATATATATATATATATAATTTACTAATGTCTACTAGATTAGAAGTGGAAGGAAGGGATAATTCCAATTGTTGTTGATAAAATCATTTTAACTAAAGTGATATTATTGTTTTTTTTAACTTTGTTAAATAAATGAGAAATTAGAAAACTAATAGTTTTTTCTTAAAACAGGGGATGCAAAACAACAACCATGTTGTGATATAATGCTCGAGGTAGGTGCTAGCTATATGTGTTTCACACTTATGATTTTCACCACATCTATTTAGTTTTAGATAAGAATACGTAAAATGTAAAGAAAAAGAAAAAGAAGACTTGATAATTTTGGTCATGAAACAATAAATGAATACTATAACTGGTTTTTACATATAAGTAGGTTGCTACTTGCTACTATTGGTAAGAAAAATAGGCATGTTGCCACTATGTGAAAAAACATAAGTATGTTTGTTAACAAATTCTTTTTCTACTATTATGAGAATGTAAGTTTAAATGATTTCTTTAGAAGGTATAAATGAAATAACTAACAATGCACTTTCCCTTATTATAGAATCTTACTTTCATTTCTCCGTATTACAAGATTATACTTTAAAATATATGAATTACAAATAAATGCGTTAACTTTCATTTTTTTTTTGTTTATCATAGCTACTTATTTTCATTTGTTTATATTACAACATTGTAATTTCAAAATTTTACCAGATTTGGCATATATTGGCGCAAAAAGTATTGTCGCCTCATTTTTCTACATCCAGCAACCAATATTAAGTCCTTTTGTATTCATTTACCTCTTAATAACAAGCTAAGAGTGTGGTTAAACCTGCATTTAATGCATTTGATAATGATGATGTTTATATGGAGAAATACATTCAATATCCAAGGCACATTAAGTTCCAAGTAATTTTTTTGGTCATAGTGTAGCTTCCAATATACTTTGTAAAATGTCCATTTTGCTCTTTACTATTCTAACATCAATCTCAAGAAATGCAGGGTTTCAAAATGTCAATGATGGATATGCAATGCCTGAATGCATGGATGGTGGTGGAGGAGATTAAGATTGGTTCAAATGTATATACGTGTGTTATGAATTTTGGAATTGAAAAAGTTGGTTAATGAGCTTATGGAAGGAGATAAATGGAAAAAGGTTAGGAAGAAAGTTAAGGAAGTTGGTAAAGCAGAAAATGAGGCACTCGGTTAAATCCATGAATTGTGGCAATCATTTAAAATTAGAATAATCCATTTAAGTTTTAAGTTGCTCTTCATAATGGAACAGTTCAAAATTTATACTGAAAATCTGTTATTTGGATGCAATTTTGTTACTCTTTTTTTGATGTCATGGAATGTTTTATGCTATTACTGTTGTCAAATTTACTAAGTATTGACCATGAATCTACAAAATCTCATTGCCGAAAACAGAGAATAAATTGTGTGGTATCCATGTATTTTTTTCCTATTTCTTTAATCAAAAGTGTAATTTTCTTATGTTGCAAATGTCATCGAGGAGGTAGTCATCTAACTGGGAAAGAAAAACTTTTACAATAAGAAATTTTCAAATATATAGATGTTTAGATACAAAGTTGATGATTTAACCAATTTGTCCTTATAGAGAGTGTTACTAAATAAGTATATTAAAGTAAGACGATGTTATATTAAAGGAATACCAAAAGCATAGTTATTATTTTAACTTAAAACAACGTCTGTTTTATTCTTAAGCCAAAACATCAATTTTAATCTTCTAAAAATAATTATTCTCCGAAATAAAACTAATCATCACCAACCGCATTGCATGTTATTTGAAATGTGGTATTTTTCATATAGAACTAATCGATGAAAAAAATCATTCATAAAAAAAAACTATTCATCAAATGAAAACTAATCGGGGAAACAACTACAAAGTAATCCAAGGAAATTAAACTTGCATTGCATATTCTTTGGTGTATTACATGTTTTCAAAATGAAATTAATCACCGAAATGAACTATTCATCAAAAAAATTAAGATGTTACAGTTATTTGGAATAAAAACTAGGGAAAATGACTTTTGAGGGTAACTAGCTGTTGCGTTTGTTTTCATTTGGTCAATTTCCTTTTTTTGTACTCAATATATCATCGAACTTGTTGTTTGTGTTCACCATAATCCTTTGATCGATTATTACAGGTCAAAAGCCGATCAAAACGATTATGGTGAACACAAACAATAAGTTCAATGGTATATTAATTACAAAAAAAGGAAAGGGACCAAATGAGAACAAACGTAACAGTTAGTTACCTTTTAAATGTCATTTTCTCTAAAAACTAAGATGTTATAGTTATTTGGAATTATTGTTCTATTTGATTGATTGCAATATGCAAGGAAGTGACACGGATTTACTAGCGTTTGAGAATTTTAAGAACCAAGTATTAGTATTTTCTAACTTTGTTAATACGTAATGGTTTTTATGGTTTGGTATGATAGCCGCAAGGAAACTGTTCACCAAAATGAATTGATCACCGCCGTACATTATTTGTCGCCTCCGCTTTGCGCGGGTAAACGACTAGTGTGTGTGTGTGTGTGTGTGTGTGTGTATATATATATATATATATATATATATATATATATATATATATATATATATATATATATATATATATATGGCTAGGTTATTTTTAAGACCAAAATGAATGAAAATATGGAAATATATATATCTGTAGGTGTTATGAAGACAATTTCCTCTTGGTCAGATGGTTCCATTTATATTTGTTTGAATCTTGCTAAATCGTCCATGAATGTTGGTAGCTCATGTCTTTTCGTGCATCTATCATCGAGTCTATGTGTGGTAAGAGCAAAGGATCCTTAGGGCAAGCCTTATTGAGATCCATGTAATTTAAATACATTCTCTATTTGTCATTCTTCTTTTGTACAATCACTATGTTGGCCAATCATCTTGGGAATTTTACTTCTTTAATCATCCCTGTCTTGAGAAGTTTTTCAACTTCTTATTGAATGATTTGGTTCATTTCAGGTGAAAATTTTCTTCTTTTTGGTGCATAAGTATGAAAGAAGGATCTATATTGAGTTTATGAGTTACAATATTCTTATCTATACCCATCATATCCTCATGCTTCCAAGGGAAGGTCTTATTTCTTTCTTTTAAGAAATTTATTAGTTCTTGCTCTATTAGTTCCGGTATTGATGTACCATTCAAGATTTTGGTATCTTTCCTTTTTAACCACTTACTGTAAAATTTCTATGATTTTTAGTCCCTAGCTAGTATGCAGGGCGTGCTCTATGAGTACGCTTAGCATGCTAGCTCATCGATGGATCGCAGGTTCAACCTTGTACGTGGGGTGTGCGTGGGAGTACGCATTGCATACGTAATGTAGGGGAAAACCCTAATTTTTAGGGTTTGTGTCTTATTTAAACAACTTAAGACACCCTTGGACCTTCTATTGAACAACCTCCATCTCTCCTTACCCTAATATCGAAACCCTAAGTATCATTTGTGAGATTTGAGATTCAAAGTGAGTTATGTTGGTGTTTTTAGTGAAGTAGAATAAGAAGAACACTTGGAGGTTGCTTGGGGGTGGATTGAGCTTGTAGATCTAGAGTCATATTCATCTTAGCAAGCCATTAGAGGTAAAAAAAAACTCTCATCTTGATGGTTATTTATGTTGGATTAGTTGTCTAAGCCCATAACTATAATTGGTATATACTTAAATTGATAGTAACACAAGTCCTTTTGGGTTGCCTTCACTCATGGAACTTGACAGGATGACTATTGGAGAGAGAGTTGAATTTATTATTTGGAATAATAAATTGTTGCTTAAAATGATTTATTAAGATATTATAAGAATAATATGTTAATTAGAAATCATATTATTAATTAGTATTTAATTATAAATTAATTTGGAATTAATTTTGGGATTAAAGGAATTGATTGATAATGTAGGGGCTGTTTTGCAAATCATTGATAGCTGTTTCGTCCAAGGCTCCTTTATGAGGGTCCATGGGCTGCTTTGGCCTTAAGCAGGGAATTAGGGTTTCCACTTGCAAACCCTAGCTTTGGAACTAAGCAACCACAATTATATATGGAGGGTTATCCTTGTGATTTTTGACAATTACCTTCTAAGAGCCTTAGAAGAGCCGAATTTCTGGTTCATCTCCTATTCTCTCCACTCATCCTCTTACATAGGGTGTTTGTAAGCCATTTGAGGTGTCACACTTGAGTTACTTGCTTTCAAGAGTCAAAGATCTTAATGGTGTTCTTATTATTACTACATAACAAGTAAGGTAAACATCTAAACCCTTTATAACATCCCAAAATTCTAGATCAGAAATTTCATTTTTTTTTTGATAAAACGATTTATAAAACAATTTAAATAAAACATCATCAAGTTATATATATATATATTTATATATATATATATATATATATATATATATATATATATATATATATATATATATATATATATATATATATATATATATAAAAGCGTGGTATAATAGCAAAATAAAAAAAAAATGAAAAAATCTAATAGATTTTTGAAATAAAAAAGGTTAGTTTGAACAGAAAAAAAAAGTAAATATAATGGCGTCATAAATAAAATATTTTAATAATTGCCGTTCTATATAAAAAAATCTTTTAATGCATATAAATCATATTTGCATAAAGTAGAAAAAAAAATATACAATTAATAAAGATCTATTAAATTAATTAATATTCGTAATTTGTATTTTATTATAGTTTTTTCATGTTATTTTTATCAAACCAAAAAGTAATTATAAACTAGGTTTTAAAAACTTATTCAAAGTAACATTTCAAGTTTAACAACAAACTACTCGAACTTTTTAAATATTTTTCCAAATATACCATTAATTAATTATAAAAATCTTAATTTTCTATATGTCTTTGTTTTATATTATTTTATATATTTAAACTAGTTTATCAGTTAATTTTATCATTTATATTATTTTATATATTTAAGTTAGTTTATTAGTTAATTTTATCATAGATGGTTTTTTATAATCAACTTATAAATTTGCTCCTATCTTTTTTTTTTACGTGCTTGTTTTTTAGCTAATCTGTAAAACATTGAAAGGAAACATCTTCGATCTAATCCTTTCACTATTTAATTTTTAACAAAAGAAAAAAAAAATCTTCCAATTTACTAATAAGTAATTATTTGTTTTCATACAAACTTTATATTGAAACAAACAATGAATGACTCGTGCATTTACAATTAATCACGGATATAACAAATATAACTTGTTCTTTTCAGCTAATTCCTGCACTAAAAATAAATCAAATTAAGACTTTCTTTTTCATCATCAACTTCTTTACTACAAATATCTTTCATGTGATAATGAAAATTTGCATCCTTCGATTGCATCTTCGATTGATAGAAACACACGTTCTTTCCCGATTTTTTCTATAAAATTTGTCACAATTAACTTTTCCATCACTTCAAGTCTCGGATTTACTAAGACAACCTGTATATTAAAAAAACATAAAATAATTACAAATTAATCGTAAATATTTAATTTTTGTTCAAAAAGAAATTAATATTTGAAATTGAGGGTTGTTAATTACCTTGATATATTTGGCTTCTAGAGTTTTTCGAATTTCAACTAGGGTTTCAACCCCCGTCATATCAATTGATGAAACTCCTAAATAAACCAAAATAATGATTAACAATATTCTAATAAATGAACAAATATAATTCCTTAAATTTAATAAAAGAAAACCCTTCGGCCTTTGGATCTTACCTCCTAAGTCTAATAAAACATACTTAATATCATCTCCTTGAAGTCGGTTAGCCTTTTCATCTCTAACACATCTCAAAACCCTTCAAAATATTCCAAATTGATTAAAAAAAAAATAGTAATATTTTTAACATTAAGTTTCTAAAATTTTATGATATGCATGAAAATAAGAATTAAGAATGTATACCTTTCCCTCATGTAACCCGCATTCGCAAAGTAAATTGGAGAACCAATTTGTACAATTACAGTCTTAGGAACGTCAGTAGCATCAGGATATTGTTCTACATCACGATATAAACTGGTGTCTGGTATGTTACAAAGCTTCGAACTTGTTGGTCTAGCTATATACAAAAGTGCTCTCACCAATGCCAATCCCACCTACAAAAAATTAAAAAAATATATTTATTTACGGTATGTTTGTTATTCATGACAGAACAAGTTATATTGCATTTGAACTAAAACTTAGGGTTTTTGTCTTCTTTTTTTTTTTTTTCTCTATTGAGACATGTATGGGTAAAATGACTTAAGTTTTAACGAGGAATAATATTTGTGGATAAAGTGTTGTATACATAAAGCTTGTGAATTTTCTATACATTATAAAGTGTCTAACCAAAAGTAAATGACCATGTTATCTTTACACAAATAAAAATTTAACAATATTCATTGATTTTAACAATATTTATCATATTTAACATTCAAGGATTTGGAAGAAAAAAAAAAAAATAAAGATAGATAGGTAAGTGTTAGTGTCTTAACCCATAAAGCTATTATTATCCATATTTAGTAAAACACAACATTTATAGTTTTCTAGATTAAATGCTTATGAAATCTCATTCGAAGAAAACTCGTAAATTTCTTCGTGTTAAAACAACCATAAAAAATCCATCATGTTCTGTATACTGTATAATCCAGTCCAATCAAATTCCGTCGTATATCTTGTCATGTCCAGTTCAATTCAGTAAACATGACAATCATGTACATACAAAATTATTACAAAAAAAAAAAAAAAAAGTACCGATAACATTAGGCCAACATCCATGCTAACGAAGGCGACACCAAGGAAAGCAGCCATGCAAATGATGAAATCAAATTTATCGGTTTTATAAAGATGGTAAGCTTTATCATATTCAATAAGACCAAGCATCGCAGACATTATAATCGCCGAAAGTGCAACAAGAGGAGTGTAACTAAAGAGTGGTGCTAAGAATAATAACGTTAGCATCATGCATAGTGACATAACTACATTTGCCATTTGTGTTCTACACCCCGCGTTGTAATTCACTGCGGTTTTCGAAAACGGCCCTACAAATAAACCATATTGTTAAACCATATAATCTCCCAAAATAAAATCTTTTTTTTTTTTTTCTTTGTTTGTTTTTTTTTTTTTTTTTAAATAATTAAATAAATAACCTGTAGTTAAATAGCAAGAAGTGAGGGATCCGACAATGTTCATGAGACCAAAAGCTATCATTTCTTTGTTACCATCGATTTGTTCATTTTTCAATATAGCAAAGCTTCTTCCAATTGCTATTCCTTCCTGTAAATTCCCAAATTATATTATGAATAAAACTATATTATCCAATTATTATTATTATTATTATTACAATTAATTTTTTTTAAAAATGTGTTCTTACAGCAAGAGCAACCATGGCTGTTATAAATCCTGCTTGAAGAGGTGCTGCTATATATTTCCGATCAAAATCTATATTTTTTAAAGAGGGAGGATTAATTCCTTTTTTCAACTCTCCCACCTGTAAAATTATATTTAAGATTTTCTTTATTATTATTATTTTTAAATTCGTTAAATCACATATTATAAATAATAATTAGTCATACGATTGCGATGCCATGTTTCTCTGCATGCCATACATATGCCAAGACGCATCCAATTATGACAACAAACATTGGAGCAATTGCTGACACCCAAAATAGCTTCGGTTTTTTTTGTTTCTGAAAATATTAATAAATATAAAATAATATAAAACAATAGTCACTCTTTTATAAATCAATCGATAAAAATACGTCGACACTTACTACAAATCTTGCTAGCTGAAGAAAGATTAGGAAGATTAAACCTATAAGCGTGCTTTCCCATATTATCTGATAAACGAAAAATAAATAATTAAAAATTACAAAGCCATAATATTAAATTATCGTTTTTGTTATTTCTTTTGTGATTATCGTTTTTAATTAATTAACACCTCTTTTCTGTTCTGGAAGATTGCACGAATAACAGATATGACATCAGTATGTGGAGTAAAATGCTTCAAACCGAAAATGCCTTTTAATTGATGAAGGCAGATGATTAATGCTGTTCCTCCCATGAAACCAGTGATTGTAGAATGTGACAAGAAATCTACCAGAATTCCTAACCTGTAATTAACAATGTTTGACATCAAATCAAATGATTAGTAATATATGAAGCATGAATTTGAAGTTTGTGTGTGTAAAATGTGAATGAAGATGAATACTCACCGGAAAACACCGAGAACTAATTCAATTAGACCGGAGATGAGTGTAGCAGTGAATACGAGATTAAGATAGAGTTGTGGATTTTCCGTTGGGTTCACTTTTGTTGATATGGTTGCAGCTATGATCAATGAGCTTGAAGCTACTGTTCCAACAGCTAGATATTTTGAGCTTCCAAACACAGCGTAGATTAGAGGAGGAACGAAACTCGAATCTGCACGTAATAATTGAAATCATGATCAGATAGTGGAAATCATCGTTGTATATGTTTAATCACAGTACGTATTCGAGGAAGATCATCGTTGTAATTTATTTATCCTTTGAGGCATTTGGTAGAACACCTTCGGTGCAGGTAATCAACAATGCGGAAGAAACTTACATAAACCGATGATAGGGGGAATGTTAGCGAGCTTAGCGTAGCTGATGCCTTGAGGAATTGCGAGGCTAGCGATGGTGATTCCGGCTAAAAGGTCATATAAGAACAGCTTCACCTTGTAATTAGGGAGCCATTGGAAGATCGGAACGAAATATTGGATTGTTTTCTTAACCTTCACCGGCAATGACTTCCCCTTGAAGTCGTAGAACGGATCGTCCGGGAAGAACGTTTCCTTCAAATGGGATTTGAACACCGTCGTGAACTTTCGCGGCGCCTCGAAGCTCACTTTGCGAGCTGTGTCTCCGGCGTATCCTCCTCTCACCGGCATCATTGAATATATGCTTATGTATTTCAATGGATTGATCGATCGAGAGAGGTGATAGAAGTGGAAAGTGGTTCGAATTGGGTATTAATAATAAGTGCAAATGTTGGATAAAGCGATGAATTTTGACAGATCCAGAGAAAATTGAAGAATGTCTATATATAGATTCTAATCCAAACTGAATGAACTCGTGGGTGAAGATTGTTGACAGATTCAACAGCAAATTAGTAGGATGGAAAGGAAAATGTTTATCCATAAGAGCGAATATAGTGTTGATCAATTCAGTAATATGAGTAGCCTACCACTACATTATATAACTGTTCGTGTCTCAATTAGAGAGCGCAATTCTTGTTGGGAGAAATTGTAACTTCGTCCACAAATTAAATGACATTTGTAGAATGGCAACAAATTTAAGTTCAAAAGATTATAAATTATAGAATAAATTACATGAATGGATCTTGTGGTTTTGGTTAATATGTACTTAATCTTTTGGGTAATACGTGGTTTTTAGTAATTTGCGCGTAGTTAACCTTTTTTTTTTTTTTTTTTTTTTAAAAAAAAAAAAAATTAATTTAGATAGTCCATAAGCCGTAAGGATTGGACTCGACATGAGCTCGCAAGATCCGATATGGACTCGGCGAACACCGCGCCGTAGACTTAGTATGCCTAGTTTGAAACCCAAATTCGGCAACCACTTGAATATAAAAGAGAAAATTCCAATTTTCAAAAAACATACGGGTTATTTTCGTAAAAAATTCAAAATTTTAACATTTTTCAACCATTTTAAATGCCAACAACTATTTAATTTTATTAAAACACAACAACTCTTCAGTTCTAAACTTAATATTCTTCCTCCCTCTTTTTCTCTATTCCCTCCAAATTCATCTACAATGCCAACAACCACTTTGTATGTAACGCCCCTCGTATTGAACTATTTCAATTAGCCTTTAGTAAAATCTTTAAAAATTTGTTTAGAGTTTCAGTTACGGATATATAGCCCCAAGTTTAAATCAAAATATTTTTCAAAGTTCAAAAACAGATAACGATCCCAATAAAAAAATTCTGAAATATTTAGTACTTTGATACAATATTTCATGCAAGAGTGCTACAACAAATATCAAAACAAATGTTTAACAAAGCATTACAACATATAGGTCTTCTAAATATCCAATGCTTATGAGTTTTCTAAGCTTCTAACAATATCTACTAACCTGCAAAAAATTGTCAACAAGTGGATTAGGCTATGGGAAGCCTAATGAGTACGTTCACACACTGTTAAGACATTATAGGCGGTGTATGATTCATACACCAATGTGCAGACCTGTACCTTCTCAAGGCAACAAAATCAACATCAAAAGTTAGTTTTGGGGTAAAATATTATATTAGTCAAAGTACATTGTCATTTATGACAAATCCCATATAAGTTTCACAAGTAAATAAAAAATATGATTAGATGTACCTTAAGTAAGAGATTAATCGGGACCTAGTTGGGATTTTTACAACAATATTTGTATATTCTTGTAATTAGAAGCAAAATTATTTTTAGATTGCCCTCATAACTATAACTTGATTAGAATGATATTTATAGAAAGAGAATGATTTTTATATTATTATATGATTAATAAACTAATTGGAAATTATAAGAAAATAATTTGTTAATGTATTATATGATTAATATATAACTTTGAAATATATAGTTGATTTGTTACTTTATTATTTGATTAATAAATTAATATGTGATCAATAGTTCAACAATTCGTTGTTAATTTATAAGGTTAATAAATTAATAATAAATCAATTAGAATTAATTAATTATTAATTATAATTAACCTAGAATTAATTTGTGATTATTTAGAATTTATTAAAGGTGTAAGTGGTAAATTGTAATTGTTCAATATTTGAACAAAAGAGGCAATTCTAGAACCATCCTAAGGAGGACAATTTTTGTAGACTTTCTTGAGTTTCTATAAGCCTCTTGGATGATAAGGAAATGATTTGATTTGGAATCAAATCCATTCTTTAATTATTTAAATCTTGCTTTGTCCCTAAGTTACCTAAACTATAAATATGACCCCTTATGATGTCAATTTCGTTCATGCCACTACTAGAAAAAAGGCCTTTTACGACGCTCATTGCGCGTCATAAAACGCTCAGACGACGCGCAAATACGTGTCAAGGAAGGCCCTGTCATAAAGAAAGACGACGCGCATTTACGACACGCGGTTATGACACGCATTGCGTATCAAGGAAGGCCCTATCATAAAGGTAGACGACACACATTTGCGTGTCGTAACCTTACGACGCGCGTTTTTATGACACGCAATGCGTATCAAGGAAGCCCCTGTCAAGAAAGGCCATGTCATAAATGAAGATGACACACATTTTTGCGTATCATAATTTTAAATGTTCTAAAAAATATATTTATATATTTATTAATTTTTAAATTAAATTTGCATTTAATGCCTCATAATAGAAATAAAATATCATATACAAAAAATACAATCCATTGCATAAAATTTAATGTCATACAATTCTATTTTTTACAATATCTAAATTTGCATCTAATCTACTCTCTACATCAAATTCCAACTAAGTAAAGTTGCATCTTGCCTTTCATAATTCTTTAAGACTAATGGTGCAAGATTTGAATCAAGTGGCTTCATATTCCTTTCTTCCACCAACTTTACCTGATGCACAAAATACACAGAAACAAAAAAACATTGTAGAGGAAGGGGTAATTTGGGAAAATGTGAGGGGTATCCTCTGCAAAACAAAACAAAAAATATCCTTTGCAAGATTTGCTCTTTAGTATCCTCTACAAAACAACATAAAAAATATATATCAAAAAATTAAATTTTTTATAGTTTTATATTATAATTATGCCTAGAGTATTTCATACCTGAAGAACCATTTGTTAGCTCTACAACACTTTTTGAATCTGATGTTGTATGTTGATATAATAAACAAATAACTAAAAGTAGGTTGCTATTTCTTAAAAAGTAATTCAACTTTGGCATATTATAGCTTACCTTCTCTGTTGGTGGCAACTGCAATGAGTTCTTTCACGGCTATATCAGAAACAAGATAAACTACAGAAAAAAAAAATGTAGGTTAACTTAGCAAATGATAAACCAATAGTTGGTAATTTACAATCTTTCTTTCATCATACAATCTTTATTTTTTAGGTATAATGTATTTATTAATCCAACAATATTGACATTATGCATAACTTGAATTCAAATATAAATTGGACAAGATATAATGTCTTTCTTAAGCAAATAGTTCAATATGTTACCCCACTATCGTTGACTATTAAAGAAATTAGGGCCAAATCTAACAGTAGAATGTTTATGACAATTAAGGCCTCATTTGGAAGCCAGCAACAGTAATACAAGCTAGAAAAGAGGGAACAGGTGGTGTTTTTAAGTTATAATTTTGAATAGAAAAGGCAAAAATTCTATAACAACTACTAAAGCAACTGAAGTTAATATCATGATGCCTTCCTCAGATCCTGATGCTGATCTGGTATGCTTGCTTCCAATTTATTTTTCCCACTGCCACTGCCAAGTGTTAGCAGCTTCTCCACGTGTTCGAATACAACACAAAGCCGTTTTACATCTTTGATTATTTCCATATCACCCGGTAGCTTGTTTGTTGCCAATGCAATAAGTCAGATTAAAAAAATGACTACTTTACCCTTATGTTAAAAAATTGTAAATAAGACATTACACATACCTTGCAAAGGCTTCAATGTAGAAGCAACGGTGAAGTATAATTGGTCGATTTTTATTCTCATAAGCTAGTCTGGTTAAGAGTGTCAGCTGCAACTCTGAAAGCAGTACACACCATTTGCTCCAGTAATTGATGTGGTCTTACTATTTCCAGATAATGAAGTATATGTATAGATATTGGATGATGTTAGTTTCATTGATCATGGAGGGTAAATGTGGAAAAATAAAAAATGTAACATCCGAAAAATACAACCAATTTAAATTTTTCAAAACAACCTGATTTTCATTAAAATGTTTACAAAAAGGTTTTCAATACAAGTCATTAGAGTATTCCCAGAATCACATTGCTACAAAATCATGAGGAGCGGTACGATCGCGCCTTCGCCTTACCATAGTCTCCTGAAGAACCTGAAAACATTAAACCACAACTGTAAGCCCGAAAGCTTAGTGAGATACCCCCAAAATACCAACCACGCATACGCCCTTCCAGGCTACAACCTTCCGGTCCAAAACATATAAAACATACATAACATAACAGAACATAGAACAACCATGCATATCGCGTCTACCGTGTGACTGGTCCGCTGTATCGGGCCTTCAGTCCAACGGATCCATCCTCCGGGTTTAGTCATGTCCTTCGAGTCTACAGTGGGGTTGGTCTGCCCGCATCGGGCCTTCAACCCACCTGGTCCACTCTCTGAGTCTACAGTGTGACTGGTCCGCCCGCATCGGGCCTTCAGTCGGCCTGGTCCACTCTCCGAGCCTCGGCACGTCTGGTCCACCCTCGTGGGGCCTACAGCCTACCCGGACCGCTCGCTGGGCCTTCAGAACAACCGGTCCGCCCTGGGTATCTTGGCCTACAGCACAAAGCAGGACCCGCCTCAACCCATCTCCAGTCCAAACAACCATGTGCACAAAACATACATTCATATAACAGTCATAGTCAATAGACCGAGCAAGCAGATCACATAGCATATCATTACCCTAACCGGGTTACCGACCTAATCGGTCACTAGCATAGCATCACTCTGTATATCGGGAAAACTAACCTTAACAAGGCCTCCTAGCATGTACCATCCTAGCTTTCAGGATGCAGACACATCAAACAATAACATAACAACCATAACCGAATCTCAATACAATAAAGGGCCGGCCTTGGTGCCTTAGACCCTGTTGATATAGTGAGGATAACTCACCTCAAAACTGCCGGCTGAAAAGATAAGATCCCGCTGCTCCGAACTCTGGCACGAACTCCTCCACTAAACATCAAAACATATAACTCAATAAATACCCTTAATTACCAAAATACCCCTGGAAGACAACTGGTCAACCTTGGACGAGCCAAAGTCAACCCCTGACTGACCCTACTCGCCGAGTCATCCCGATGACTCGCCGAGTCCTTATGCTCAGAACTTCCCTCAATTAGCGACCCAACTCGCCGAGTCACCCCAAGACTCGTCGAGTCCAACAACTCTGAGTCCACTCGCACCCAACTCACCGAGTCATCCCTTGACTCACCGATTCATCGACTCAACCAGAAACATTGGGACTTCCTCGACAAGACTCGCCGAGTCCAAATGGACTCGTCGAGTCCAAGGCCATCTTCAACCTACTCGCCGAGTTGTTCTTCCAACTCGTCGAGTCCCAGGCCATCTTCAAGCAACTCGTCGAGTCCACCCATGTGACTCGTCGAGTACCACCGTTCTGAATCCATACAGAAGCATCTCAGGCCATGCAATTGATCCAAAACATAGATCCAACCTCCTACAATCCATCCATCACGTAAAGTGGCAAACTTTATGTGAATCTAACGAGATCTAAGCCATATTCACCTTAAAACCAAGGTTTGGGACATGGTGGCTTCACTAAGCACTCCAACACAGGAACTTTAATGCACTCTAGGCCTTTAATATTCCAGATCTGAGGTAGCAACCTCAGATCTATCCTCCAAACTCCAAAACATTCCAAGACATACTCCCCACAAACCCCAAAATGATGAAACTAGGAATGCACAGCCTAAGGACGAAGATATTACCTCCAAAAGATGCCTCAATAGCAGCCACACTCGAATCCAAGCAAAGCCCTTTGATCCAAGCCACTTCTCCTTCAAGATCTCTTCAAACAACACCTCTCCAAGCTCTAATTTGCTCCACAAATGATCTCTCCACGAATTTAGGGTTTCTGGAACTCAAGGGGGGAATAAGGGAGGCTGTGGAGGAGTATAATGCTCTTTATATAGGGCTCAACCCCGAAAATTAGGGTTTTCTCCATACAACACCTACTCGCCGAGTCCATCTAGGGACTCGCCGAGTAGGCCACTTGACACGCGACCATGACTGCGACCTGACTCGCCGAGTCATCCATGGACTCGCCGAGTCATCCTTTAAAACTTACACTTTCAGCCCTTCAACTTTACTCTTGCGATTCCGGGATGTTACAATTCTCCCCCACTTAAATTAGGCTTCGTCCTCGAAGCCTTCGGCATCTCATCTTCAAATTACTTCCCACGACGCACCACTTGACCTTGACCGAACCAAGTCCCTCAAGGTACAACCATAGAACCAGAAGCTCACTTCTCTTCCCCTACGGTGTCCCCATCACCTACTCAAACCGGGCACCAGCTGAATCCCTCTGATAACCACACTCAACAACCGAGAATTACCCATGATGCTTTACTGCTCCAATTCTCATCCTCCACTTGACTCATGTGGCTATAATGCCTCGAACCATCGGATCCCCGATCCGAATTCCACTCTATCCATCCCATGACGACCGAAAGACCCATTCTTCCATTTCGGAGCAACTCCCCCGAGTTCTCCTCTCGCAATCACACACTCATGCTGATCTAGCTCTAGCACCCTCAGGTTTGGAAAAACTGATACACTGATGATATCCTCGAACATCCTTCCAGGATGAACCGCTAAAACGTAGCCAAAACCCTGATCAGAATCACACTGAGAGTCCAAGACTCTTTCTCTGTATCCCTTCCGAATCCCTCTCCCTGGCTCTACATCGCGGTATTCCCTCCGCGCCCAAAGCAACATATCAAGTCGAATGAGCTTTTATTCCACCGCCGCAACACACTACCCAAGGACCATCGACGGACCACTCCAATCATAACTCTACACTGCCGCTTTCACTTCCGTGAATTCGCACTCCCTTTTGGGATTTCATTCCTCCCTCTTTCCTTACCAAGGAACCGCTTGTCCACCCAGTCACCATGACAGGCACCATGGTGCTCATCCCACGCTACATTACCTCTTTAAAGCGTACCCAACATCTATGCATCACCACTACTTTGACTCTCATCACAGGGACTCTTAAGCCCATGCACTACCTTCACTGCTCAAGATTGCTACCCGGGGCCAGACCTCCCAATGTAATCACACTGCAACATACGCAACCCATAACCTTAATCCGATCCAACAATACTCGCAGAGTCTTCAGCATGACTGGACCGCCTCCCCAGGCCTTCAGCCAATCTGGACCACTCTCAGAACCTTCAGCCAATCTGACTGGACCGTCCTCCGAGCCTTCGGTCTGACTGGTACGCCTACCGGCTTACAGTCTATCCGGACTGCTCAACTAGCATTCATCACTCCGAACCATCCCTTCGGGAAATCCTCCCGCACATACCGTTCTAGCCCTCTTGGGGTCCGAACTCTATCTCCATCATACATGCTCGAACCCGTCCTGCTCCCATGCCTTCCTCAATCAATTGCTCTAGGTCTGT
Source organism: Lactuca saligna (assembly GCF_052625555.1). Taxonomy (NCBI): domain Eukaryota; kingdom Viridiplantae; phylum Streptophyta; class Magnoliopsida; order Asterales; family Asteraceae; genus Lactuca; species Lactuca saligna. Next base: position 205,198,245 of record NC_136421.1, read on the forward strand.
ATTCCGCCCCGCACGCCTGTTACTCACTCATACGAGCCTGCTCTCGACTAATAGAAATACCGCTGAATTTCCCAAGCAGCTAAACAACCTCTCAGGCCCAACGATCATCTGGAGAATTTCCAATTCTCCCCCACTTAAGACACTGACAGTTAGTCACCGGTCGCCATCACCGATCTCCCCAAGCAACCTTGCAGGAATCGACACATGCACTCAAAAATGTTTTTCACCAACACCAACAACTTTCATACAATCATGTTCCCATGCTGCTTAACCTGCTCGAAAGGAACCCAACCTTCAACTATCAATTCCTCAGACTACTGAATCTAACTGGCCTTCCAACCAACGCCGCATCCGCCACCAATCCTCACAAAGATAATCAACGATAGCTCGAAGTACAAATCCATAACCATAACGATCCTTCAGGGAACAAAAGATACTAAAACGAAATCTCGATCACAACTCGCCAAACCCTCAAGGAACAACGGATACCACACGAAAACCCGAAACGCAATTCAACGAAACCAACAGATAACAATACTCCACAACAATCATAAATAATCAAACATCAGAAAGAAACATACCCGCAGCAGCAAGCTGAAAAACACGACCCTAAGCCCTTGGGGGCTCAGCTCCACCCTGATCTCCACCTGTGATCCTCAACGTAGCCAGTGCTGGAGCCTGCACCGGTCCTGTAGCAAGCCGTGGACAGTTGACCTTCAAATGTCCAACCTGATGACAATGATAGTATATCCTCAAATCCCGAACCGGCACTGACTGCCGACAATCCCTCGCATAGTGTCCCTCCTTTCCGCACTTGCGGCACGCTCCACCGGACCGACGAATCCCGGCGTGACCCCTTCCACACTTTCCACAGACGTGGCTACCCTGATCTCCCATCCTGGAATCAACGGTCTTAGACCGTTTCGTCGCCGGCTGCGACTGAACCGGAGCTTGCCTCAGCTCACGCATTTGTAACTCAATCTCTAACTCACGCTGTCTGGCGGCCTCCTGCAACTCCAGCAAAGTCTCGCACCTCTGCGTAGACACAAACTGTCTGATGTCTCTCTTTAGCATACTCAGATATCGGGACATCTGAGCCTGCTCCGAAGCGAACTCAGGGCAAAACATCGCCCTCTCAGTAAACATCCTGGTGATTTCCGTCACCGATTCCGAATCCTGTTTCAGCTCCAAGAACTCCTGAGCCAACCTCTCCCTCTTGACCTGCGGAACATAACGAGTGCTGAACATCTCCCTAAACCGATCCCATGAAATCGCAGCCCTCTGCGCATCCGAGTACGACCCTGTGGTCAGTCTCCACCAATCCTTTGCTCCGAGCCTCAACAGGTTCAAAGCACACCTCACCCTCTGATCAGCAGGGCATGAACACGTGAAGAAACATCCCTCCACATCTGATAACCATCTCATAGCAACGATCGGATCCTGAAATCCATCAAAAGTGGGAGGCTTCGTATTATCGAAGTCCCGATACTGAAAACCTCTACTAGCTCCTCCCCCTGCCGCTGCTACTGCTGCGGTAGCCGCCGCGGCAGCCGTCTCCGTGAGAGCCGCATAGCGCTCATCAAAATACTCCACCATGGCGGTCTTGATCGACCCAAACAACTCTGGCAGCTCAGCCCGAAACAATGCAGCAACCTCATCATGTAAGATCTCACGAATCCTCGCATCCAACTCATGCGTACTCATCTGGCTGACAACCTCGGGTTGTACAGACCCACCCGGAACTCCCTCTCCGGCTCCTGATCCTGACCCGGATCCACTCCCAGCGTGCCCTGAAATCTCCATACTGAAAATAAAACACCAAATCTCAGACATATTCCACTATCCCGGGAACCGGCTCTCATCCCAACCCTAGAGGTCATGGTTTCCCTGATACGCGTATGAGTCCGTGCTTTCAGTAGTACGGGCCCATACTACCTTCCACACCAACCCATATTTGTATGAAGTACTCCCACAACACCCTAGCGACACACATAACATCGCTCTATCCTCACAACTAGAGGAACACTAGAAATCTCTCACAAGGAACCCTAGGCTAGCAAGCATCATAAATCAGGCAACTCATCAATAAATCCTGAAGATCCCTAGCCTAGCTCTAGCATGCTGTTCTATTAAAGCTCAATAAAACAATTGTCATGTATGGTATTTTGGGGTTACTTACTGGCTCCGGCTGATCGTACCTCCGCGTCCTCCTTTACTTATTTTGAAAACCATTTTAAATTCTCTTTTTGAAAGCTCTCCTCGATTTGAGACTGGAGTCACACAAGTGTTCCTCCAATTCACTCAAACCAAGGCTCTGATACCAACTTGTAACATCCGAAAAATACAACCAATTTAAATTTTTCAAAACAACCTGATTTTCATTAAAATGTTTACAAAAAGGTTTTCAATACAAGTCATTATAGTATTCCCAGAATCACATTGCTACAAAATCATGAGGAGCGGTACGATCACGCCTTCGCCTTGCCACAGTCTCCTGAAGAACCTGAAAACATTAAACCACAACTGTAAGCCCGAAAGCTTAGTGAGATACCCCCAAAATACCAACCACGCATACGCCCTTCCAGGCTACGACCTTCCGGTCCAAAACATATAAAACATACATAACATAACAGAACATAGAACAACCATGCATATCGGGTCTACCGTGTGACTGGTTCGCCGTATCGGGCCTTCAGTCCAACGGATCCATCCTCCGGGTCTAGTCATGTCCTTCGAGTCTACAGTGGGGTTGGTCCGCCCGCATCGGGCCTTCAACCCACCTGGTCCACTCTCTGAGTCTACAGTGTGACTGGTCCGCCCGCATCGGGCCTTCAGTCGGCCTGGTCCACTCTCCGAGCCTCGGCACGTCTGGTCCGCCCTCGTGGGGCCTACAGCCTATCCGGACCGCTCGCTGGGCCTTCGGAACAACCGGTCCGCCCTGGGTATCTTGGCCTACAGCACAAAGCAGGACCCGCCTCAACCCATCTCCAGTCCAAACAACCATGTGCACAAAACATACATTCATATAACAGTCATAGTCAACAGACCGAGCAAGCAGATCACATAACATATCATTACCCTAACCGGGTTACCGACCTAACCGGTCACTAGCATAGCATCACTCTGTATATCGGGAAAACTAACCTTAACAAGGCCTCCTAGCATGTACCATCCTAGCTTCCAGGATGCAGACACATCAAACAATAACATAACAACCATAACCGAATCTCAATACAATAAAGGGCCAGCCTTGGTGCCTTAGACCCTATTGATATAGTGAGGATAACTCACCTTGAAACTGTCGGCTGAAAAGATAAGATCCCGCTGCTCCGAACTCTGGCACGAACTCCTCCACTAAACATCAAAACATACAACTCAATAAATACCCTTAATTACCAAAATACCCCTGGAAGACAACTGGTCAACCTTGGACGAGCCAAAGTCAACCCCTGACTGACCCTACTCGCCGAGTCATCCCGATGACTCGCCGAGTCCTTATGCTCAGAACTTCCCTCAATTAGCGACCCAACTCGCCGAGTCACCCCAAGACTCGTCGAGTCCAACAACTCTGAGTCCACTCGCACCCAACTCACCGAGTCATCCCTTGACTCACCGATTCATCGACTCAACCAGAAACATTGGGACTTCCTCGACAAGACTCGCCGAGTCCAAATGGACTCGTCGAGTCCAAGGTCATCTTCAACCTACTCGCCGAGTTGTTCTTCCAACTCGTCGAGTCCAAGGTCATCTTCAACCCATGTGACTCGTCGAGTACCACCGTTCTGAATCCATACAGAAGCATCTCAGGCCATGCAATTGATCCAAAACATAGATCCAACCTCCTACAATCCATCCATCACGTAAAGTGGCAAACTTTACGTGAATCTAACGAGATCTAAGCCATATTCACCTTAAAATCAAGGTTTGGGACATGGTGGCTTCACTAAGCACTCCAACACAGGAACTTTAATGCACTCTAGGCCTTCAATGTTCCAGATCTGAGGTAGCAACCTCAGATCTATCCTCCAAACTCCAAAACATTCCAAGACATACTCCCTACAAACCCCAAAATGATGAAACTAGGAATGCACAACCTAAGGACGAAGATATTACCTCCAAAAGATGCCTCAATAGCAGCCAAACTCGAATCCAAGCAAAGCCCTTTGATCCAAGCCACTTCTCCTTCAAGATCTCTTCAAACAACACCTCTCCAAGCTCTAATTTGCTCCACAAATGATCTCTCCACGAATTTAGGGTTTCTGGAACTCAAGGGGGGAATAAGTGAGGTTGTGGAGTTGTATAATGCTCTTTATATAGGGCTCAACCACGAAAATTAGGGTTTTCTCCATACAGCACCTACTCGCCGAGTCCATCTAGGGACTCGCCGAGTAGGCCACTTGACACGCGACCATGACCGCGACCTGACTCGCCGAGTCATCCATGGACTCGCCGAGTCATCCTTTAAAACTTACACTTTCAGCCCTTCAACTCTACTCTTGCGATTCCGGGATGTTACAAAAAAAAATGTACCTTTTTTCTTCTCTATTTGGGTCCATAAAATCATCAAACAACAAAAAGTTAGGGGAATCATCAGAGATAAAAACACCATTTTATGTAGTACCTAAAGATAAGATGTCCTTCTCCAACTGCCCAAAGAAGCTCTAACAAAAATTATACACAATTTTCAGCAAAGAAATTCATTTTATAAAGCCTAACGCAGGGTAACACAGCAACAAAAAAGAAAGAAAACCCAATACTCAAAGATGATAATTGGATGTTGAAAGACTGAATATGACAGGAATATAAAGTGGTAAAAGACTGAAACAAATAGAAGATATGACATGATATGAAGAAAAGAAACTTGAAAAAAAGTAGTAAAGCAATTTAGACATGTTTTCCATATTTTGAATCACTGAATGACTTACTTCCTCAATCTACAATAGTAATAGGTCAGTTAAAGGGCACACTAAATAGCAATACTTCTTTTTTAAATCTAGAGAATTTATTAAACTTGTGAACATAAATTGAAACCAAATAAATGGGGAAAAGAAGAACCAAACCCCATATCCTTTTGCTACTGACCTGGCATGTTTTCATCAGCACTAACAGAAGAATCCTTGACATTTTTATCACTAAGAGAGGGTTTTTATTTGTCCTTTTGAGCTAAAGTTCTGACAATCATTGGAATTGGTGGTTTCTAGTAGATTGGAGAGGATTGGATTTAGCCTTTAGGAATATATATACATATTTTATATAAAAAAATTAAGAAACCAAATAAATGGGGAAAAGAGATAGTAGCTAACCTCAGAAGAATGGAGTCCTTTCAAACTAGACCACTCAATCTACTTATCATTCTTCCAGACAAGAGTTGGCCTCACATGCCATGACCTAACAATTGATGTCTTTCATTGAGCTGGAAAGGAAAAAAAGGTAAAAACTCAACACAGTTTATAAATTTTGAAGGAAAAGTCAGATAACAATACCTACCAGGAAACTGGACAGTTAAAGAAGTCAAATCAATCTTATTTGTGTCCATAACAATTGCTTCATGCCATCTACAAAAAACAGTAAAAAAAATAGAGTTTGTGATGATTAATAAGTATTAACGATTGAAAATGTAATGAGTTGAGTTAAATGGTTACCTATCTTGTACCCAAACATCAACTTGATCTCCACTACTCCAAGCATAATATGAAAAGACTGTTATGCCCCTCTTTCTACTCCTTTCAAACTGCATGGTGGTCACATCAATATTTAATGCTCTTGTGTTCCAAGCTAATACACAGTTACCATCATTTGATAGAGAGATACAGTTCCATCAATCCGGATGTCAAATGTCCGTACAGTTCCGTCAACACTTCCAACAATAATCTCAGTTTTTGTTAAACAGATAGACATAACGCTGTCTAGAAAGGTGTCAATGATCTGTGAATCGATTAAAACTGTCATCAACTTTTGATAATATAAATATATAAAAAAAACTTCGTACAAACATAGATGTAGAAAAGGGAAAGGGAAAGGGAAAGGGAAAGAAAGCTAAACCCGAATTGGCTCAGTGCTGTGAGATCTACAGTCCCAGGCACGTAAGGAACGATCATACCCTGCTGATACAACAACAAATGCATATTCATTGAACTTTACTTCATTCACCTGCACAAAAATGGTGTTATGATTGTGGAATTATAAATATGTGTTATGTGATTGATAAATTGGTTTGTTAGGGAAATTACACACCTCACTGTCGTGACCTCGAAACTTTTTGATCACACGCCCAGTCGATTGGAAGAAGGAGGTTCAATTCAAATCATACTAACTACTCATTAGAACCAGCATACACGAGTGGTAAAAGTGTAGAAGAAAGGGAGCCTTTTGGCTGAAATAAAGATTCGCCATCAAATTCCTTCTTATTTCCTAGTTTTTTTGTGGCTTTGATTTTTCTGTCAGTTGTGCTAGCACCAATTGTTAGAACCCATGGAGCTATATTTGTTGCAGTGCCATTGAACGGACCTGAGTTCCCTGTTGCACAACTCACAAATATTCCTTTTTGGATAGTTGCAAATGAGGCTATTGCAATGCTGTCTTGAAAAAAGGCATGTTTTCTTCTCCAATAGAAATTGATATCACATCAGCTCCATCAGCTACTGCAGCATCAAGCCCGGTTAAGATGTCAGTCTCTGGCCAATCTAGACCAAAACATACTTTATAAACCGCCAGATGAGCATAAGGTGCCATCCCGACGGCTAATATTTCACTCTCTGGGCAATCTGGACAAAAAAGTAGACCATCGGTTCATTTTTTGTGATGGAAGTTTCGTTTGAGCAATTCAATGAATAGTTGGCATGCATGGTTCGAATAAAAAAATTCAAAAATATATAACAGGTGATAGTTACACCAAATCATCCACCATGGTTGATTAATCGATAGACCGACGCTCTATCTCAATTTATTGGTAATTACAAGGAGAGTGAAATAAAAAGGAAAGGGGGGAAGTGGTAGCATAGGAAAGAAAAAAGTTCAGAACTTTAAAATCATGTCTACGTACCTTCAAAATTGAAGCCAAAAAACTCAAAACTGTTGATTCGTGGCTGGAATCGTTGTTGTGGTGCGATGTTGGAATGGTGGAGTCCGAGAGAAAACACAAATTATGATGGGTAGCTATCGTTGTTGGTAATGCATGATTCATCAAAAGCCCTAGTTCTTCGGTCAATCGTCTATTTTGTGAAAGAAGATATTATCATTGCAAATGCGTTATGTCTGATTAGGGTTTGCATAGAGAAGGAGTGAAAGTCGATCGTAGAGGAAGGGGTTTGTAGAGAGAAGGAAGGGAGAGAATGAAATCGATCTGGTGGGTGTAGAGAGTACAGAGGAAGAGGAAGGCGGATGTTCAAAATTTTGGGGGAAGGAGAGACGAGAAGGTTGAGGTTTCGATTAGGGGTTGTTCAACAGGTAGCTTCGATTGACGGTTGATGAGTCGTAGTTGTCGATTAGCGCTACAATCGAAAGGAGTTGCAGTCACTGAACCATTTAACGCGAGGATCGGGTTTGAGACTAGAAGAGGCAATGAGGATTGGAGGCAATGGATGTGGGTGAGGGTGGAGACAAGGGAGAAGAAGGTGGGGGTTTAAAAAATTTGGGGATTTCATTTTCCCTCTAAGGAGAAGTGAGAAGCGTGTTTCTTAAACAAAATATAAAACGACATTCATAGACGACGCACCTTTTAGCTAAAGTGCCCTCCGTGTTTTTTATTTTTTTCCATTAGACACTAATTTAAGGGCACGCAATAATGCGCGACCTAAATCCTTAAATTTTTTGAAGAGATGACACTTATTTAACGTTACTCTCTTTTGCGTAACATATATCTCCGAGTGTCGTTGTTTGCGCGTCGTAAAAGGGTCTTTTTCTTGTAGTGTGCACTCCCCATATTCCTTAGGAACAAAATTTCCCTCTCATCCTCCATTCTCAATTGTCTTCTTATTATAGGGTTTATGTGTGAGCCATTAGAGGCATCATCCATTTGGTGCTAGTTTTCCAAGCTCTTTAAAGGAATGATTAAAGTAACTTGTCTGAGGTATGAAAACTATTAACCTTAATTTCTAGATTTCGAAATTAGCTAGGGTTTATTTTAGATTTTTTTTAGCTCATATTATGTTGCTTTAATGTGATGATACAGATCCTTATAAGTTTGCATTTGCCAAATCTTAATTGTTGAGTGATTTTCAGCTTAAGCATTTTAGTTATAAAATATTAAACCCATCAGTTGTATTAGAGCTTTGACTTGTCAAAGATTGATTGCACATGAGATGAATTGAACAATATTTTTTTCGAAAATTGTTGATCTCATGATGTAACAGATCCTCTGTCACGACATGAGATGTATTTTTTCCTAAATTTCTATTGTTATCTGCCTAATCTAATTTATGATATTATTTTTGGTAATCATCTGATATTGATTCTACCTGATTCCAAAATTCGAATGCCTTATTTGATAATTAATGAAACCCTAAATATTAGGAGATATCATCATTTGATAATTTAATTAGATAAATTAAAGTGAATTATACCTATTGAATTTAATAATTAATTTAATTGTAATAAAATTCCTTCTAGGTTTGAACTAATTATTTAATTATATGATAATTTAAATAATTAATGTTTAAACCTTGTATTTTGAAAATATTTAAAATACACATTATACTATATATGATTAAAATATTTAATATATTATATGTATAAGATAATTCAGTCAATCAAATATAGGCGTCATTCACGAAGCCATGTTATAAGGGAGTATAGAAACGGCCTAAAAATGACCATTGAATAGGTATCTATTCTCACCCGTTGCTGTCTTGTGTAGTGTAGGGTCGTTCACGGAATGGGTTGATAGGATATAACCTCTTAAAAGTATGATGCTAATAAAGTACTAGAATATTTTATACAAATCCTAACTCTAGTTAATTTAGGAATAATGTGAAGTTGTATGCTAACCCATGAAAACACATCACTTTTTTGAGTCGTTAGTAGAGCATGTGTGGTTAACCGTCACACTAATTTGGGACTATAAAGATGAAATGACGAAAAAACTCATGTTTATGATTGTTGATGGAGTATGTGTGGTTAACCGACACATCAATAGGAGATCATAAATCGATCAAGGGTGTTTGAGCGGGTTTGAATGATTATTCACATCTTAATTGTGATCATCGACATCCCAATCACAATTGGTAAGAGAATAATCAATATTAAACATGTCATTGATAAGATTCAATGAATTTTAAAAGATCTAGTATTCGTATTTGATTGAAATTGGTGAAATGTTATTGCTTCCTAAAATAGATTTGAATTGATTATGGTATCTCTCTTCAAAGCTCGAATAAAAAATATGGATCGTAGCATTAATTTAAGTTTATGGGTTAATAATTAATTGTTAAACTCAACTAGCTTGAATTATCTCTTGTCTGAAATTTTAGATGTCAAATCAAGACAATTATGGTCTTCCTCATTCTTATGGAAATGGTTTTCCTTAATCGTCTGGAGATGGTCTTCCACTTTCAAGCCAAGGTGAAAATGTCTTCCCTTCCTTAGGAAATGGTGGAAACGTACATCGTCTCGCTTCAACTCTTCCACCTCCTCCTCGTGGGACTCTCCTAACGTCCTGTTTTCTTCGAGTTGAAAGATATGAAACTACTCAAGCTCTATTAGCATGTGAACATTGAGGTGGAAATTATGTGTGTGTGTGCACATTCTGAAAATTAATTCATACATTGACAAATTAAAAAGGACGGGTATCATAATCCCAAAGGAGCAAGCCATTGATTTGGTTTTTCTTTCTTTTCCCGATTCATATTGTCAGTTCGTTAAGAACTTTCATATGAGGAGTCTCGATGTGACCCTAATTGATCTGGATGAGATATTAATAACTGTAAAAGACGAGATACTTAAGAGTAAAACTGAAGTAGAAATTCTTAAAGGATTTAACTCCAAAAGTTCATTGGATGTGAACAATGTTAATCATGAAAATTTTTCTCTTTCCAATCGAAAGAGATCGGCCAAGATGAAACCATTTAATCGTATGGTAAAGAGAAAGGCTAATCGTTCCCAATGTTGACCCTAATGAATCCATTTGTTTCTACTACCAACTAAAGGGACATTAGAAGTGAAACTATACAAACTACCTAAAAGATTTTAAAGATGGCAAACTCAATTTATATAACTCTAATTCAGGTACATCCATTATCTAACTCCATAACTTCATATTCTTAGATTCTTAATACATAATGTGATGATCACATTTTGATGGTGTGGCAGGATCTAAAAGAAAAAAGGAAGCTTAAGTAGAGTGAGCTAAATCTGATCCTAAAAGATAGACTTTGGTTGCGTGGTTCGATGGTCAGAATTTAGAACTACTTATAAGGTGTCACACCCCAAAACCGAAGGCAGAAACATTTTGGGGCGGTGGACATCATGTAAAGTATCACAACCAATGTACATAATAAGCACAGTAAACACATCCATTACATTACATAGAAGTATTTACAAATTGTTTGAAAGTAAAGTTATACATGATTATAGATATATACATCCAAAATGAACAAAAGTAAAGACGAGACTGCTAAAATGCTCCGTCTTCTCCAAAAGATCGCGGGTACCTGTCTAATGTGGACCTGAGAATACAAGCAGTTTTGAAAATATCAGCATAAAGTTGGTGAGTTCATAAGCGATTTGTTTCTGAAAATGAACAAGTTTCCTTTGGTTTTCTGAAAAAGTTGTTATCCAAGAAAATCCCATATTTTCTTATAAGTAAAGTTTAGTTATCCGTTTGTAACACAATCTGGTTAAGAACAGTTTAGTTATCCCAGGAAAAACCCTTATTTTCCTTAAAAATTTGAGTTGGTTATCGATTCGGAATGCAGTGTACAATATCTACCATACTTGTAATGTTAAGAAAAGTATTCTGAAAGCTTGGTTATCTTTGAAAAGTACATTAGTTTTAACACGTATATAAAACTAATAAATAAGTAGAAAAGTTTTCATAATATAAATTGCGAGTTCCATAACCATACAATAGATTAGATAAGGCTCGGAATGGGGCCAATATCGTTTTATGACTTTTGTCACCCTTGGACCTTTCGGTCCGGTGCGGGGCAGTCAATCCCGTATAGATCTATACACTTAAGTCACGTTCTCCCTCCAAGAGATTCTGGTTACGGGGGTACTTCTACACTCACGTAACTAGGGGGAGTGTTACAAGGACGTGTCTCCAATCTTAAGATTAATGAATTAAAAGATAATAAAACGGGAAATTCTGTTTTATTGGTCCTTCACTCTCGTATCTAGGGGGAGTGTTATCAAGGATGTGTCTAAAGTTCTAAATTTAATGTTATTAGTCCTTCTCTCTCATATCTAGGGGGAGTGTTATCAAGGACGTGGCTAAAGTTCTAAGTTTAATGTTATTAGTCCTTCACTCTCGTATCTAGGGGGAGTGTTATCAAGGATAATTTTTAAAGTTCTAAGGTTCATGCTTTTAATAGTAATGATACGGAAAATCATTTGTGAAATATAAAATATAGCACTTTATGATGAGTTTCACAAATAGTTTGACAATTTACTCTGCAAGTTAAACGGTTGGTTAGTATGGTTTCCAATGTTAAAAGCGTACGAAATATGAAACATTTCAATTGAAATCATAAGTTTGAGTACAATATTTCCTTGTACTTTTGCTTGTATTCCCCCTGAAAACATTGAAAAACACGGAAAAAGGTGTAGGGGTATGAACTCACCCGTTGAGAATTGTGTCGGTTAGGATGCTAAGTGTCAGCTTGGGGCTTGAATACACGCAAGGTTCCTATGTAATATGAAGAGATACATGATTGTATCTAATTAGACTTTGAACTACCAATTAGATAAGAAAATACACTCGAGGCGTGAAAACACTTCATTTCAAGTGTTAGGAGTGATCCGGGTAGCATCTAAGGATATGTCGGGCCTAAATAAGGAGTTTACTCTTCAAGAGTAAGCCCTTAGAGTTGTTTATGGTCCAAAGACCATATCCCCATGAGTTTACGGCCGTAAAATCATGGGTGGTGTGTTCTTGGATGATTAAGGGTCTTACATTGCTCAAGGGAAGGTTGTAAGGTTGATTATATGGCTTAGGAAGTGATCGGGACTTGAATTGACCTTGGAAAAGGAGTTTACGATTCTTGAAGGACACTTGGGGAGTCTAATACCTTAAACACATGAGTTTACAGCCGTAAAATCATGTTTGTCCATGAATCATGTGTTTTGGTGGTTGTAGGTTAGGCATACAAAGTTCTAGACCTAATTCTAAGCTATACAAGGTGTTAAGGGCACTTAAACACCCCTTTGAAGGTGTTTATAGTTTTGGGAGACCTTCCCAAACCGTAAACTCATGTTTAGCTCATTTGTGTATGGTTTGGTGCATCACATGAAGGAGTACAAGGTTCTAGGCACTCATGGAAGCCTTTGGTGGTGTTTAAGGGGCAATTTAACACTTTAAAAGGTGTTTAAGGTCCATGAAGGTGTGTTTACGCTCCAAGAATGTTATTGGGCTGTAGACTCATGTTTAATACCCAAATGATATGATTTTGTTGTTCGAATCTCTTACATGCAAGTCCTTAAACCATATCTAAGCACTAGAAGGGACTTGGAAGGGTTTGGGGCTTCAAAACCCCTTTAAGGGAGCTTACGGTTTTGGGAGGTGTTCCCAAACCATAAACACTTGTTCTTGAGTGTTTTGGGTGATTTAAACATTGATTTTCAAGCTTAAAAAGTTAAAAAAACAAGGTAGGGTTGATTACTTATGATTTTGGGAGCTTGAAGAGGCGTTTTTAGATCAAACTCGAGTTTTAGAGAGAGAGAGAGAGAGTAGAGAGAGAAAGTTATGAGGTGGTGGTAAAAAGCTAAACTGAATTTCACTCATCCTTTATATAAGGCTTGAGTTTGTAGCCCGGAGGAAATCTATCCGATACCGACGTTAAACGAGGCTTTTGGTCGTACCCGATTAAGTTATCGTAACTCGACTTAGTTGAAAAGAAAATTTTCCCAAATAAATATTGGGGTATTTTCACGCGTTTCTAATGTGTTTGGACACTCGTGAGGTCATAATAAAAGTCTTAATTTAAATGACCTAATCTAAAAATGTTAACGGAAAAATTGAAATACGAACGATTTTATTATCAGGAAAGTTTTCGGATTGTCACATTCTCCCCCCGTTAGAGGGAATTTCTTCCCGAAATGTAGAATTAAGATACAAATCATGGATTTGGAAAGAGATGCAGATATTTTTGTTTCATCAAGTCTTCGTGCTCCCAAGTGAATTCGGGTCCCCGCTTGACATTCCAGCGAACCTTTACTATCGGGGTGCGACTTTGTTTCGTACGTTTGATCTCTCGATCTATGATTTCGATGGGTTCTTCCATGAAGTTCAGACTTTCGTTAATCTCGATCTCATCAAGAGGGATCACGAGGTTTTCATCGGATAGACACTTTTTAAGATTTGAGAGGTGGAAGACAGGATGGATGTGGCTAAGTTCTTGAGGTTGTCGGAGCTTATAGGCTACAGGACCGATCCTAGCGAGGATCTCGAAAGGTCCTATGTACCTCGGGTTAACTTTTCCGCTCTTTCCAAAGCGTATCATGCCTTTCCAGGATGAGACCTTTAACCGGATATGGTCTCCAACCTGGAATTCCAAGGGTTTCCGTTGTTTATCGGCATAACTCTTCTGTCTGTCTCATGATGCTTTCAGTCGTTCTCGGATTTGGATGATCTTCTCGGTGGTTTCATGGATGATTTTAGGACCATTGAGAGCACTGTCAGGGACTCGACTCTTGGCTAGCTACGTGTCCCCTACCTCGGCCCAGCATAGAGGGGATTTGCACTTGGGACCGTAGAGGGCTTCGAACGGGACAGCCTTGATACTGGTGTGGTAGCTATTGTTATATGAGAACTCGATCAAGGGTAAATGGGTCTTCCACGACTTTCCAAAATCAATGACACATGCTCTCAGCATGTCTTACACGGTTTGGATAGTTCTCTCACTCTGTCCGTCTGTCTGAGGATGGTAAGCTGTACTCATGTCCAACTTGGTTCCAAGAGCTTTCTGAAGGGATTGCCAAAATCTTGAGGTAAACCTGGTATATCGATCGGAGATAATGGACATAGGTACACCGTGCAGTCGAACTATCTCTTGGATGTAGTTTCACGTGAGTCTTTCCATCTTGAATGATTCTTTGATCGGAAGGAAGTGAGTGGATTTTGTTAGACGATCGATAATTACCCAAATGGTATCGTACCCACTCAGAGATCTTGGTAACTTGGTAATGAAATCCATGGTAATCATCTCCCATCTCCACTCAGGTATATCGGGCTGCTGGAGTAGACCCAAGGGCTTCTGATACTCGACCTTTACTTTGGCACAAGTCAGACACTTGCCCACGAAGGTAGCGATTTCAGCTTTCATGTTTTTCCACCAGTATTGCTTCTTGAGATCCAGGTACATCTTATCCGAACCTGGGTGAACAGAGTATCTGGTCTTGTGAGCTTCGTTCATGACAACTTCTCTAAAACCTCCGAACTTTGGGGTCCAGATTCGATTCATGAAACAATAGACTCCGTCACCTCTAATCTCAAGTTTCTTATCGATTCCTCTCAAGGCTTCGTTCAACACGTTCTCCAGTTTTAGGGCTTCCAACTAGGCATCTCAGATCTGTGCGGATAAGTAGGAATGGATGGTCATCGTCAGTGTCTTTGCCTTACGACTTGAACTCTCCTTTCGGCTAAGGGCATCTGCTACCACATTGGCCTTGCCGGGATGGTAGCGGATTTCACACTCATAGTCACTGAGCAGTTCTACCCATCGCAGTTGCCTCATGTTTAAGTCTTTCTGATCGAAGATATGTTGCAGGATTTTATGGTCGGTGAAGATCATGCACTTAGTTCCGTAGAGATAATGTCTCCAAATCTCCAGTGCGAAGACCACTGCTCCTAAATCCAGGTCATGAGTCGTATAATTAACTTCGTGTGCCTTCATCTATCTCGAGGCATAAGAAATAGCTTTTCCTCTCTACATAAGCACATAGCCTAAGCCCTGATTAGACGCATCGTAGAAGACAACGAAAACCTCTGTTCCTTCGGGCAGGGACAGGATAGGTGCGCTGCACAGGGCTCGCTTCAAAGTTTAGAATGTGGTGTCTTCTTTTTCACTCCAACAAAAGGTTACACCTTTCTGTATCCGAGTAGTTAAAGGTTTGGCAATTTTGGAAAAATTCTGGATGAACCTGCGATAATAGCCAGCGAGACCCAAGAATTGACGGATTTCTATGGGTGTCTTCATTGCCAACCAATTCTCTATCGCGTTGATTTTGGACGGGTCCACATGTATGCCCTCCTCGCTTACCATGTGACCAGGGAAAGTTACCTTCTGAATCCAGAATTCGCATTTGGAGAATTTTGCATACAGCTTCTCCGTTCTAAGAGTTTCCAACACTAACCTCAAGTGTTGTTTGTTATCTTCTTTTCTTCGGGAATAGACAACTATGTCTTCAATCAACACGATGACGAACTTGTCCAGAAAGGGACGACACACCTGTTTATCAGGTCCATGAACATAGCCGGTGTGTTGGTTAGACCAAAGGGCATCACTACGAACTCGTAGTGACCGTATCGAGTCCTGAATGCTGTCTTGGAAACATCATTCTCGTGAACTCGAAGCTGAGGGTACCCTGATCTAAGATCTATCTTCGAGAAGTAACTGGCTCCCTGAAGTTGATCGAAAAGGTCGTCTATTCGAGGAAGAGGATAATGGTTTTTGACTGTCAACTTGTTCAACTTGTGGTAGTCTATGCACATTCGAAAGGATCCATCTTTCTTCTTCACAAGTAATACAGAGGCTCCCCAGGGTGAGGAACTCGGTCTGAAGAACCCTTTATTGAGCAGCTCATTAAGATGACTGGATAACTCCTGCATTTCTGCTGGAGCTAAGCGATACAGAGACTTAGCTATAGGATTAGCTCCAACAATTAGGTCAATGCGAAACTCGACTTGACGTTCGGGAGGAATTCCCGGGAGCTCTTCGGGAAAGAAATCAGGAAAGTTGCAGACTTCGGGGATGCTCTCGAGGTCTTTAACTTCTTGTTTCTCATTGATTACATGAGCCAGGAATGCATAACACTCCTTTCGCAGAAGCTTTTGATCTTTGATTCAAGAAATGATGCGAAGATTGGAACTAAGTTTATCATCGTAGATCACGAGAGTTTGGCTAGAGGGGAGATTGAGATGAATGGCTTTTTCGTAACAAAGGATATCAGCATGATTGGGACTCAACCAATCCATGCCAATGATAACATCAAATCTCTTTATGGAAACTGGCATTAGGTCAATGGGAAAAGAATGATCGTTCAGGGTAAGGGTACAGCCTATGAATATCTCGTTAGCGTTCTCCTTCTCATCGTTAGCCATTTTGACGGTAAATGTTTCGGTTAATGGTTGGGGATTATGTTTAAGAAGATGTTTGAATGAATGGATAACAAAACTTCTTTCAGCACCAGAATCGATAAGGATACTAGCATAAGAGTTGTCGAGAAGGAACGTACCCGAGACAACTGTGGGATCGGCGACTGCCTCTTCTCGTCCAATAGCTAGGACTCTCCCAGTGTTGCCAGTTGTTGATGCTTTAGGGAAGTTTCTCTTGAAATACCCGACTTCACCACAACCGTAACAGGCCTGACTGACACCTGCTCTAGAAGCTTGATTGACTGATTGGGTTGGTGTTCTGCAGCTTCGCGCAGTGTGTCCCTGTTTGCCATAGTTAGAGCATGACGGGTCACGACATGGACCGGGGTTATGATGGAAGTTACATTTGTCACATCGGGGAAGGGTACCAGCATACCTACTGGTAGGTGTTTGAGCTGTAGAAGCAGTGTCAAAAACAGCAGCAGGAGCAGTAGCAGCGTGGACTGCCACAATTTGCTGCTTCTTGGAAGATCCTTGCGAACTCTGACTCTTCCGTTTGCTCCAGTATCTCTTCTTATTTTCACTGCTCCCTTTAGTCGGTTCAGGAGCAGTGGTCACTTCCTTGATGTCGTCACCATGGTCAATCAGAGTCTGCGCTAGACATTTGGCACTGTCGTGGGTGTCTAGCTTCGCAGCTAAAACGTTACCCTTGGTTGGCTGAGTTAACCCCCATATGAATATCTCAATCTTTTTACTCACCGGGGTAACCATACCCAGACAGAGAAGTGCCAAGTCAACAAATTTGGAAGTGTAAGCAACAATATCTGAACAGACACAGATTTCGAAGATAGATTCGATTTTCTCGATCGAGTTAGGGTAATGACACCTCCAGTGCCATTGAAGGGTGTGGGTTTCGCGTTCATAAAGTCCTTTTAGGAACACTCCTTCTGGTGTCCCTGACTATCTTCCTGGTTTTGAGGTTGAGTACCACCTCCTGGCCCGCCTGAACCGCCGGGGTTCATTTGTGATATGGTAGCAACCACAACAGCATTAATAGCTGCTTGAAACATGGCGAGATCAAATGGAGGGGGAGGTGGTGTAACAGCCGGATTTTTATCCGGTATCTTGTTTATTGTATTTTGTTGATTTGTGAGGGGGACTCGGCGAGTTGGAGCTCAGACTCGCCGAGTATGGACGCGGGATCGCGCCTGGACTCAACGAGTCCAGGATATGGACTCGGCGAGTCAGCGCTGTGTAATGAAACCCTAATTTCTTGGGTTTGAGACTTATTTAAAGAGCCTAATGGCCGTCATTTGTGTTCACCAGCCCCTTGAGTGAAACCCTAATCGAGTGTGAGCATTTGGAGCTAAGTAGGAGGCCATTATTGACCTTGGAGGTGCCATTGTTGCAAGGAAGGAGAAGAGCTAGCCAAGGGAAAGCAAGAAGGAGCCACTTCTGTGGGTTTGGAGTCCAGAGCATCACTTTTGTGGTAATACATCCGAGTTACCTTCTTGTTTGTTGTTGTTTATCTAGATTTAGGGTTTGTTGAACCCTTTTATGGCAAGATTTAGTGTCCTTTTGGTCCCTTATGAGGTTGGAACCATAGATCTGGACCCTTAGAGCTCTAGAGTGTCCCTTTACCCAAGCTTTTTGGGGATCAATGGAGGCTTTGGATTGGAATCCTCATGCCTTAGGTCAAAAACTCCATTATTGAGCTATAGGGTGTGTTATGAGCACCAAGATAGGAGCTTTACGTGATGAATCAGTCGAGGGAGGCCAGGTCTATAGTTTTTGGAAGCAGATCTGACCTTAGAAGCGAGTTGGAGTGGTTACATGGCATGGACTCGCCGAGTCTGTTCATCTGACTCGGCGAGTAGCTTGAAGATTGCCTTGGGACTACTCAGCGAGTGGTCCAATCGAGTCATGGGTAGACTCAGTGATTCAGGGTGAGTTGGAGAGGGATGACGAGTGGACTAAGTCAAACTTGGACTCGCCGAGTTGTCCTTGAGACTCGGCGAGTTGAGTCGGGGTGGCCCCGCGATTCATTCAGGTGAAACTCGTCGAGTAAAGGGGGGGATACTCGACGTGTAGTAAGAGGATTTCAGAGGGTTGGTGAAAACGTCTAGACTCACCGAGTTGCCATGGTACTCGCCGAGTCCGGTCAGAGTTGACCGTTGACCGTTGACCAGAGTTGACTTGTGTTGACTTCTTATAGATAGTCAACCTTAGAGATATAAAGTGTTAATTAGAAACATATAATGTTATAGGAGGATTAGAGCTTGGAGGATCGAGCACGAGGGATTTCCAGGATTCGTGAGATACCGAGATACGCGCGGTGAGTCTTCTCACTATACTATATTACCTTAAGTAGGTAACCAGAGTTATGTGATAGAGTATTTGTATGCTATGTATGTTATGTGTTGTACTGCATTATTTCTATGTGATTTGTGTAGTGCATGTTTATCAGAGCTAGAACCGGAGGGTTCACAGAGTTTGGGTGCACGGACCCACAGAGTTATAGCCTCGAGTGGCTAATATGTGTAATATGTGGTATTTTGGGGAACTCACTAAGCCTTGTGCTTACAGTGTTTGATGTTATTGTTTCAGGTACTAGTGACGACCGCGGGAAGGCGCCGGCTTGATCCGTACACACACACTCAGAGTTTTTACATTGTGATCTTGGGATTTTGTATTAACCTATATTGGATAATTAATATGGTTGTTTGATGAATATTAATCGAATTATGTTTTATAAGAAAATCGAAAAATTTGTTTTGAAATTTACGGTGTTACAATTTGGTATCAGAGACAGGTTTGAGGGATTCGGGTACACCTTCGGGAGTATTTGAACTCAAACTGAGGAATTGGAAAGATATTTTCAAAAGAAAACCTAACTTTTCTAAGAGTAAAAGATTTTCTTGAAAAAGAAACAAATTCCAGGAAGAAACGTGTGTACGATCAGTCAGCGCCCGAACGGTGAATTCCCAAAAATACCTTTATATTACGTGATATTAATATTGATATGATGTATCTGCATGCTAGAGTAGGCTAGGTATTGCTAATAGGACTAGAGTGGCCTGATTTGTGATGCCTTAGCCTAGGGAGGGGTGAGCTGCTATGAGATGCTGAGAGTGAGTAGGTAGCAGCAAGGGGATTATGAGAGATCTATTAGAGAGTGGTCTACGCATGATAGAGTACTTGGGAATTGGGATCCGAAGAGGAAGGTTTGGGGTGTGTACTGAGACGGTGTGGACAGTAGTATTGGGCCCATACTACTGAAAGCACCGGGGCAGTACACAGTCCAAATAAGAATCTTGGGATACCAAGAATCAAGGAGGGGTGGATTGTCGAGTGTACGAATGTTCGAGTGAATTCTAATTTATCGCATGTTGTATTTCAGAGGTTGATCATGGTGAGGACACGTCATATACCGGAGGGTGCCGAAGCTAGTGATGAGGAGATTCGACAGATCATTCATGAGGAGGTGGTTGCGGTCATCAGAGCTGAGATACCAGAGATGTTCGGGTCTATTAAGACCGCGCTAATTGAGACATTTGACGAGCATTATGACGCTCTTTCTGAGGCTGCTGTTGCAGCGGCTACCGCAGCGATCACTGCGGTGAGACCCCAGGGAGGTGATGCGTCACTATTTCGGGAGTTCAGCAACATCAAACCACCAGAGTTTGATGGTACACAGGATCCGGTGGCAGCTATGAGGTGGATATCTGATATGGAGGGGTGCTTCTTCACTTGCTCATCCCCTGAGCATTTGAAGGTTCGGTTCGCGCTGAACCAGCTTCGCTTGGGAGCGAAGGACTGGTGGAAGTTTGTGACGGCGCATTTCACGCCTGCTGAGCTTTCGGCAGTGACCTGGGAGAGGTTCACTACCATGTTCCGGGATGAGTACGTTCCCCAGGTGGAGAGGGAGCGTTTGGCACAGGAGTTTCTGACCCTCAAGCAGGGTACTGAGTCAGTTACAGCAATCACGAGGATGTTTCATGAGAGGGCGATGTTCTGCCCTGAGCACGTGTCCACTGAGCAGGCACGTATGAGCCGCTACCTGAGCATTTTGAGACGGGATATTCGGGAGTTCGCTGCGAACTCCTCGTATCGGACATTTGCTGAGCTTCAGGCAAATGCCCGGAAGAGGGAGATTGAGCTTGAGACTCAGGCCAGGGAGGAGGCGGAGTCTCTGGGGAGGGATCAGCAGCTGGCACAGCTCCAGCCGGCAGCCAAGCGAGCCAAGCCCGCTGATCCCAAACCCGGGAGCCAGAAGGGCCGCACTTGCGGGAAGTGCGGCAAGGGTCACGATGGAGTCTGTCGAGCAGGATCTTGCTACAAATGTGGCAAGGAGGGGCATATGGCCAAGGACTTCCCCAAGGGGTTTGCCGTGTGTTTTCACTGCAACCAGAACGGACACCAGAAGGCGGAGTGTCCGCTGCTGCGTGGAGCGTCTCAGGGATCTGCTCCCGCCGCCATCAGAGCTACAGAGAGTCGGCCCGTGAAGGCCGAGGCACCGAGATCTCGAGGGAGACCCTTTCAGCTGACTGCGGAAGAGGTCCGCGCTGCACCCGACGTTGTGGCTGGTACGTTTCCTTTTATATATTTATTTTTGGTGTTGAGATATTATGCTTATATTATGCTATGCATAGGTACCTTCCTTGTGAACTCTGTGCCTACTTTAGTGTTATTTGACTCGGGTGCGAGTCGGTCTTTTGTATCTTTGGCCTTTAGTCAGCATATCAGTGTTAGTTGTGAGGCATTGAGTCGGCCTCTGCGGGTTTCCATAGCCGCCGACAGAGTGATTTGTGCCACGAAGGTCCTCCGGGGATGTGTGTTAGAGATTTTTGGGGTTGAGTTTCCGATCGATCTGGTTCCTATTGCAATGGGTGATGTCTGTGTCATAGTGGGCATGGACTGGTTGAGCCGATTCGGTGCGGTTATCGACTGCGAGCGTCAGCTGGTGACCATACGAGATCCTAGTGGGGGAGTTCTTTCAGTATACGGCGAGGGTACACGTTCTGGATCAGCCTTTTGTTCGGCCGCTAGGGCGAGGCAGTGTTTATAGCAGGGCTGTAAGGTTTTTGTGGCGTATGTGATGGATACGCGAGTGATCTCCGAGAGACCGAGTTCAGTGGATGAAGTTCTGGTGGTGCGTGAGTTTCCAGATGTTTTTCCCGAAGAATTACCAGGTGTGCCTCCCGTGAGGCAAGTGGAGTTCGGTATCGATTTGGTTCCGGGAGCCGCGCCTATCGCTAAGGTGCCTTATCGCCTTGCACCTCCAGAGATGCAAGAGTTTTCCTCGCAGCTTCAGGAGCTGCTGGGGAAGGGATTTATTCGGCCGAGTAGCTCGCCGTGGGGAGCACCCATTCTGTTTGTGAAGAAGAAGGATGGCTCGCATCGAATGTGTATTGATTACCGAGAATTGAATAAGCTGACGGTCAAGAACCGTTACCCATTGCCGAGGATCGATGATTTATTCGATCAGTTGCAGGGAGCATCTTGGTTCTCCAAGATCGATTTCAGGTCGGGCTATCATCAGGTGAGAGTGCGGGACGAGGACATCCAGAAGACAGCATTCAGGACGCGTTATGGGCATTATGAGTTTGTGGTGATGCCTTTTGGGCTCACCAATGCCCCGACTGTGTTCATGGACCTCATGAACAGGGTATGCAGGCCGATGTTGGATCGGTCGGTGATTGTGTTTATCGATGATATTCTGGTATATTCGAGATCTAGAGAGCAGCATGAGGAGTATTTGAGGGAAGTTCTTGGAGTTTTGAGATCGGAGAAACTTTATGCAAAGTTTTCCAAGTGCAATTTATGGTTGCAGGAGGTCCAGTTTCTGGGGCACCTCGTTGATCAGAAAGGGATATTAGTCGATCCGGCCAAGGTTGACGCGGTGATGAGATGGGAGGTGCCAAAGTCACCCTCTGAGATCAGGAGCTTCTTTGGGTTGGCAGGGTACTATCGGAGGTTTATCAAGGATTTCTCCAAGATCGCAGTGCCACTCACCAGATTGACCCGGAAGGGTGTTACATTTTTATGGGGTCCCGAGCAGCAGACCTCCTTTGAGACGCTTCGCCAAAGGTTGTGCGAAGCTCTAGTATTAGCTCTTCCGGAAGGGATGGAAGATTTTGTGGTATTCTGTGATGCATCGATTTTAGGGCTGGGAGCGGTGCTGATGCAGAAGGGACATGTGATAGCATATGCATCGAGGCAGTTGAAGCCTCATGAGACGAGATATCCCACACATGAGTTAGAGTTGGGGGCAGTAGTGCTCGCTCTCAAGATTTGGCGCCACTACTTGTATGGGGTTCGTTGTACGATATACACGGACCATAAGAGCTTGAAGTACTTGATGGATCAGCCTAACCTAAATATGCGGCAGAGGAGGTGGTTAGACGTAGTCAAGGATTATGATTGCGAGATCTTGTACCACCCGGGCAAGGCTAATGTGGTAGCCGACGCATTGAGTCGCAGGGCGAAGAGTACTCCACTGCAAAATGTATGTTTGAGATTGACCGTGATAGCTCCAGTTTTGGACGCCATTCGTGGGGCACAGGTCGAGGCTGTGCATCCGGAGATGCAGAAGAGAGAACAGGTTGTTGGTTTGGTTTCTGAGTTTGTGTCGGATAATCGAGGGCTTATGACTTTTCAGGGCCGGATTTGGGTACCGTTTGTGGGCGGTACGCGTACTACATTGATGGAGGAAGCTCATAGATCGAAATTTTCGATCCATCCCGGGGCTACAAAAATGTATTTGGATTTGAAGAAAGAGTATTGGTGGCCTTGTATGAAGAGGGACATCGCATGGTTTGTTGAGAGGTGTTTGACCTGTCGAAGGGTGAAGGCCGAGCACCAGAGACCGCATGGTAAGTTGCAGCCATTGGAGGTTCCCGAGTGGAAGTGGGAACAGGTCACTATGGATTTCATCACCAAATTGCCGAGGACTGCCAGAGGAGTTGATGCAATTTGGGTGATTGTGGATAGGTTGACGAAGAGCACTCAGTTTCTTGCCATCAGTGAGAGTTCTTCGGCGGAGAAGTTGGCAGAGGTTTATGTGAGAGAAGTAGTATCTCGGCATGGGGTGCCGATCTTGATTGTTTCGGACCGTGATGTGCGCTTCACTTCCCGATTCTGGAAGAAATTTCATGAGGAGTTGGGTACTAAGCTGCATTTTAGTACCGCATATCACCCCCAGACAGACGGCCAGAGTGAGCGGACGATTCAGACACTTGAGGACATGCTTCGAGCATGTGTATTGGATTTTGGGGGTAGCTGGGATACGTATCTACCCTTGGAAGAGTTTTCCTGCAATAACAGCCATCATTCGAGCATCGGTATGCCGCCCTTTGAGCTGTTGTATTGTAGGAGGTGTCGGACTCCCATTTGTTGGGGTGAGGTTGGACAGAGAGTGATGGGCAGTACAGAGATCGTGATTCAGATGACAGAGCAGATACAGCGGGTCAGACAGAGGTTATTGACCGCCCAGAGCCGACAAAAGAGTTATGCGGACAGGCGCCGGTCCGAGCTTGAATTTCAGGTCGGCGACTTCGTTCTCCTGAAGGTTTCTCCTTGGAAAGGGGTGATTCAGTTCAGGAAGAGGGGCAAGTTGGGCCCCCGGTTTATAGGTCCATTTCGTGTGATTGCGAGGGTAGGCCGGGTAGCCTATCGGTTGGAGTTGCCAGCAGAGTTGGGACAGATTCACGACACTTTTCATGTGTTGCAGTTGAGGAAGTGTATAGCCGATGAATCGGCAGTGGTTCCGTTAGAGGATATTCAGGTAGGTGCAAGCCTGAATTATGCCGAGAGACCAGTGGCCATCAGGGATCGGAAGATCAAGGTTTTGAGAAACAAGGAGGTACCTCTGGTGTTGGTTCAGTGGCAACACCGGAGGGGATCAGAGATGACCTGGGAGCCAGAGCGTATGATGCAGGAGCAGCATCCGGAACTGTTTTTAGAGCGAGACTTTGAGGGCGAAGTCTAGTCCTAGTGGGGGAGAGTTGTAACAGCTGGATTTTTATCAGGTATCTTGTTTATTGTATTTTGTTGATTTGTGAGGGGGACTCGGCGTGTTGGAGCTCAGACTCGCCGAGTAGGGATGCGGATTTGGATGCAGGATCGCGCCTGGACTTGACGAGTCCAAGATATGGACTCGGCAAGTCAGTGCTGTGTAATGAAACCCTAATTTCTCGGGTTTGAGACTTATTTAAAGGGCCTAATGGCCGTCATTTGTGCTCACCAGCCCCTTGAGTGAAACCCTAATCGAGTGTGAGCATTTGGAGCTAAGTAGGAGGCCATTATTGACCTTGGAGGTGCCATTGTTGCAAGGAAGGAGAAGAGCTAGCCAAGGGAAAGCAAGAAGGAGCCACTTCTGTGGGTTTGGAGTCCAGAGCATCACTTTTGTGGTAATAAATCCGAGTTACCTTCTTGTTTGTTGTTGTTTATCTAGATTTAGGGTTTGTTGAACCCTTTTATGGCAAGATTTAGTGTCCTTTTGGTCCCTTATGAGGTTGGAACCATAGATCTGGACCCTTAGAGGTCCAGAGTGTCCCTTTACCCATGCTTTTTGGGGATCAATGGAGGCTTTGGATTGGAATCCTCATGCCTTAGGTCAAAAACTCCATTATTGAGCTATAGGGTGTGTTATGAGCACCAAGATAGGAGCTTTACGTGATGAATTAGTCGAGGGAGGCCAGATCTATAGTTTTTGGAAGCAGATCTGACCTTAGAAGAGAGTTGGAGTGGTTGCATGGCATGGACTCGCCGAGTCTGTTCATCCGACTCGGCGAGTAGCTTGAAGATTGCCTTGGGACTGCTCAGCGAGTGGTCCAATCGAGTCATGGGTAGACTCAGTGAGTCAGGGTGAGTTGGAGAGGGATGACGAGTGGACTAAGTCAAACTTGGACTCGCCGAGTTGTCCTTGAGACTCGGCGAGTTAAGTCGGGGTGGCCCCGCGATTCATTCAGGTGAAACTTGTCGAGTAAAGGGGGGGATACTCGACGTGTAGTAAGAGGATTTCAGAGGGTTGGTGAAAACGTCTAGACTCGCCGAGTCGCCATGGTACTCGCCGAGTCCGGTTAGAGTTGACCGTTGACCGTTGACCAGAGTTGACATGTGTTGACTTCTTATAGATAGTCAACCTTAGAGATATAAAGTGTTAATTAGAAACATATAATGTTATAGGAGGATTAGAGCTCGGAGGATCGAGCACGAGGGATTTCCAGGATTCGTGAGATACCGAGATACGCGAGGTGAGTCTTCTCACTATACTATATTACCTTGAGTAGGTAACCAGAGTTATGTGATAGAGTATTTGTATGCTATGTATGTTATGTGTTGTACTGCATTATTTCTATGTGATTTGTGTAGTGCATGTTTATCAGAGCTAGAACCTGAGGGTTCACAGAGTTTGGGTGCACGGACCCACACAGTTATAGCCTCGAGTGGCTAATATGTGTCATATGTGGTGTTTTGGGGAACTCACTAAGCCTTGTGCTTACAGTGTTTGATGTTATTGTTTCAGGTACTAGTGACGACCGCGGGAAGGCGCCGGCTTGATCCGTACACACACACTCGGAGTTTTTACATTGTGATCTTGGGATTTTGTATTAACCTATATTTGATAATTAATATGGTCGTTTAATGAATATTAATCGAATTATGTTTTATAAGAAAATCGAAAAATTTGTTTTGAAATTTACGGTGTTACAGGTGGATTGTTGTTCTTTGAGCTGGGTCTTTTCTTTAGAGGCATCTTGATCTAAAATAGTCAAGAAAGAGAGGATCATAAGTCCTCTGAACTGAACTAG
The DNA here is from genome assembly GCF_052625555.1 of Lactuca saligna. Classification (NCBI taxonomy): domain Eukaryota; kingdom Viridiplantae; phylum Streptophyta; class Magnoliopsida; order Asterales; family Asteraceae; genus Lactuca; species Lactuca saligna. The sequence goes on from NC_136421.1 coordinate 205,224,528, forward strand.
GAGATATGGAACAAGAGATATCTCTTTATGACAAATATAAAGTTCTATTAAGCGATAAAACAGGAAAGAGTTATCAAAGCAGATAAATTATCGCTAAGTAAGGAATGAGTAGGAACACTCGGAATGAATTTCTACACGTAATTGGTTTTGGCTAAAATACTTCCATAGTATTTTATGTTTTTCTGCAACAAGGAATCATTGTTTGGATATTAGCTAAGTTTTAGGCATGATGCACACCACAATCACTCCTAAACACATGTCGGCCGTGTCTCGAATGAATATAGTTGATCAGGCTATATTGACCCTAGACATGACTACATAACTACCTAGGTTCAACCGCAACATACAACACCCAATTACTTATGTTTTGTTCTACTCGAGGTTACGGTCTCCGACGTTTAGGTATTCTTGTATACTTTTGAAAAATAATTATATTTTAAAGTATACTTTTAGTTCAGAGCACTTCGGCCCCTTAGTGTTTATAGTATTATACCATGTAAGGTTTGGTATTCTTAGTTCACTATAAACAAGGGCTCTGATACCAATCTGTCACACCCCGAAACCGAAGGCGGAAACGTTCCGGGGCGGAGGACGTCATGTAAAGTATCACAACCTATGTACATAGTAATCACAATAAACACAACCATTACATTACATAGAAGTATTTAAAAATTGTTTGAAAGTAAAGTTATACATGATTATAGATATATACATCCAAAATGAAAAAAAGTAAAGACGAGGCTGCTAAAATGCTCCGTCTTCTCCAAAAGATCGTAGGGTACTTGTCTAATGTGGACCTGAGAATACTAGTAGTTTTGAAAATATCAACATAAAGCTGGTGAGTTCATAAGCAGTTTGTTTATGAAAATGAACAAATTTCCTTTGGTTTTCTAAAAAAGTTGTTATCCAAGAAAATCCCATATTTTCTTATAAGTATTGTAACACAATCTGGTTAAGAATAGTTTAGTTATCCTAGGAAAACCTCTTATTTCCTTAAAAATTTGTAGTTGGTTATCAATTTGGAATGCAGTGTACAATATCTACCATACTTGTAATGTTAAGAAAAGTATTCTGAAATCCTGGTTATCTTTGAAAAGTACATTAGTTTTAACACGTATATAAAATTAATAAATAAGTAGAAAAGTTTTCATAATCTAAAATGCGACTTCCATAACCATATAATAGACTAGATAAGGCTCGGAACGCGGCTAATATCATTTTATGACTTTTGTCACCCTTGGACCTTTCAGTCCGACTGTAGCTAGCAGCCAGGTGCGGGGTAGTCAATCCCATATAGATCTATACACTCAAGTCACGTTCTCCCTCCAAGAGATTCTGGTTACGGGGGTAGTCCTACACTCTCGTAACTAGGGGGAGTGTTACAAGGACGTGTCTCCAATCTTAAGATTAATGAATTAAAAGATAATAAAACGGGAAATTCTGTTTTATTGGTTCTTCACTCTCGTATATAGGGGGAGTGTTATCAAGGACGTGTCTAAAGTTCTAAATTTAATGTTATTAGTCCTTCACTCTCGTATATAGGGGGAGTGTTATCAAGGACGGGGATAAAGTTCTAAGTTTAATGTTATTAGTCCTTCACTCTCGTATCTAGGGGGAGTGTTATGAAGGACAATTTTTAAAGTTCTAATTAATGCTTTTAACAGTAATGGTACGGAAAATCATCTGTGAAATATAAAATATAGCACTTTATGATGAGTTTCACAAATAGTTTGACAATTTACTCTGCAAGTTAAACGGTTGGTTAGTATGGTTTCCAGTGTTAAAAGCATACGAAATATGAAACATTTCAATTGAAATCATAAGTTTGAGTACAATATTTCCTTGTACTTTTGCTTGTATTCCCCCCCTGAAAACATAGAAAAACACGGAAAAAGGTGTAGGGGTATGAACTCACCAGTTGAGAATTGTGTCGGTTAGGATGCTAAGTGTCAGCTCGGGATTTGAATACACGCGAGGTTCCTATGTAATATGAAGAGATACAAGATTGTATCTAATTAGACTTTGAACTACTAATTAGATAAGAAAATACACTCCGAGGCGCGAAAACACTTCATTTCAAGTGTTAGGAGTGATCCGGGTAGCATCTAAGGATGTGTAGGGCCTAAATAAGGAGTTTACTCTTCAAGACTAAGCCATTAGGGATGTTTACGGTTGAGAGACCATATCTTCATGAGTTTACAGCCGTAAACTCATGGGTGGTGTGTTCTTGGATGATTAAGGGTCTTACATTGCTCAAGGGAAGGTTGTAAGGTTGATTATATGGCTTAGGAAGTGATCGGGACTTGAATTGACCTTGGAAAAGGAGTTTACGATTCTTGAAGGACACTTGGGGAGTCTAATACCTTAAACACATGAGTTTACAGCCGTAAACTCATGTTTGTCCATGAATCATGTGTTTTGGTGGTTGTAGGTTAGGCATACAAAGTTCTAGACCTAATTCTAAGCCATACAAGGTGTTAAGGGCACTTAAACACCCCTTTGAAGGTGTTTACGGTTTTGGGAGACCTTCCCAAACCGTAAACTCATGTTTAGCTCATTTTTGTATGGTTTGGTGCATCACTTGAAGGAGTACAAGGTTCTAGGTACTCATGGAAGCCTTGGGAGGTGTTTAAGGGGCAATTTAACACTTTAAAAGGTGTTTAAGGTCCATGAAGGTGTGTTTATAGTCCAAGAATGTTCTTGGGCTGTAAACTCATGTTTACTACCCAAATGATATGATTTTGGTGCTCAAATCTCGTACATGCAAGTCCTTAAGCCATATTTAAGCACTAGAAGGGACTTGGAAGGGTTTTGGGGCTTCAAAACCCCTTTAAGGGAGTTTACGGTTTTGGGAGGTGTTCCCAAACCTTAAACACTTGTTCTTGAGTGTTTTGGGTGATTTAAACATAGATTTTCAAGCTTAACAAGTTAAACAACAAGGTAGGGTAGATTACTTACGATTTTGGGAGCTTGAAGAGGCGTTTTTGAATCAAACTCGAGTTTTAGAGAGAGAGTAGAGAGAGAAATTTATGAGGTGGTGGTAAAAAGCTAAATTGAAGTTCACTCATCCTTTATATAAGGCTTGAGTTTGTGGCCCGGTGGAAATCTATCCGATACCGATGTTAAACGGGAGTTTTGATCGTACCCGATTAAGTTGTCATAACTCGACTTAGTTGAAAATAAAAAATTTCCCAAATAAATATTAGGGTATTTTCATGCGTTTCTAATGTGTTTGGACACTCGTGAGGTCATAATAAAAGTCTAATGATCCATGACTTTCCACATTCCTATGATCCATGGGTTTAACCTCCATGGACTATCCGTTGGTCACATTTATTGGTTTAGCCCACTTACATAATCATGGATCACTTAGCCCACACTATAAGTATCATTGATTTACATAATCAATCCCTCCATATTTAATTAGTGTCTTTTGGCCACAAAATTATTTCCTAATTAATTATTGGACAATACTAATTAAATAAGCATATTAATATATTATACTTATAATATATTAATAAATTGTAAATAACCTTATTCTCATAAAACCATCCTATCAAATTACACTGGTGAAGGCGACCCAAAAGATACCAGTTATAGTTATGAGCTTAGACACCAAATCCAACAGTCTTCCACTTGGATAAGTCTAATAACTATAGCTACCTATGTGCTTCAGGATCCGACGTAGCAATCGTAAGCTTCCAAAATCTGCTGTCAACTCTGACCCAGTCAGCGACGTATCCTTTAGATAAGGGATAATATACTCCTCTGTTCTCAAGATATCAGCTGGACAAATACATGGAACAATGTCATACTTATTTTCAAACAGTTTTGTTTCCTGTTTTCTGATTTGTATGACATAGAACATAACTGAACACATCAATTTAGTTCTAACCAGGCCCGACACATAAGTCAAAACAAAATCATCGAGGGGCCTAAGATATCGCTTTTAATCATCTTAGGATAAAAGGATCAGATAAACTTCAAGATTATATGATTGTACTAACTACTCATTAAGTCATGCACAACGACACGTTTTATAACATCAAGTTATTGATGCATTTTCGTGCCATCAATGCATGACCAACTCATAGTCAACAACTCATATATCTAGGTTTGAAGAGATATATATGATATTATCGTCTCACGATCACTCGTGATAAATTCCATGAAGTGATTCAAGTGAGCGCGGGTTGATCCAATATTCAAATCTTATTTCAGAAGTACTCATGAATGGTGCAGCAAACCTATTGCAATGACTAACTCCTTAGATAATCCTCCAAGCCAACTCATGACAGTCTTCTTTCATACCTACTTCCAAAGTATGAATGACTGTGGACAGTTTGAATTAAGCTTATTTATTCTGGAAGTCAAAACATGCAAAGTGAAACAATAGTAAATAATTGACACAAGACAGTAACTTTACTTGTAAAAAACCCTTTTTATTTAAACATCAAATGTCAATTACAATTTAGATATTACAAGTTTCGGTTTATCTAATCACTAAAACTAATATCATCCTTTAGCCCAATGCCCCTCGCATGCTGCAAGTGCTTAACCCTAGTTAGTCCCTTTGTAAGGGGATCTGTTGGGTTGTCTTCTAATGATATCCTCTTTACCACGAGGTTCCCTTCTTCCACCCGATGTCTTATGAAGTGGCATTTTCTGTCGATATGTCTGGATCTTCCATGATTTCGCGGTTCCTTAGTTAAGGCAACCGCCCCTTCATTATCGCATAAAATTTCCACAGGCTTCTTTATGGATGGAATAACTACAAGGTCTCCGATGAAGTTTTTCAACCATATCGCCTCCTTCTCCACTTTGCTTGTTGATATGTACTCTGATTCACACATTCAACCAGCTATAGTCTCCTGCTTGGAACTTTTCTATGTCACCGCTCCTCCATTCAAGGTAAACACCCAGCCCGACTGAGAGTGGAAAATATCTCTGTCAGTCTGAAAGCTCGCATTGCTATACCCTATCACTCTTAAGTCATCACTCCCACCCAGAGTAAGAACCCAATCCTTAGTCCTCCGCAAGTACTTAAGAATATTCTTAACCGCTGTCCAGTGAGCTTTACCAGGGTTCCCTTGATATCTATTGACCATGCTCAAAGCAAAGGCCACATTAAGGCGATTACAAGTCATAGCATACATGATCGAACCAACTACAGAAGCATATGGTATATGACTCATTTCAGCTATCTCAGCCTCTGTACTCGGACTCTGAGTCTTGCTTAGTCTGATATTGCCTTGGATATGTAAGTCACCTTTCTTGGAGTTCCCCATGCTGAAACATTTCAACACATTCTCCAAGTAGGTACTTTGACTAAGTCATATTAGTGTTTTACTTATATTTCTCAATATCCTTATCCCCAGGATATAGGCAGCTTCTCCGAGGTCCTTTATAGCGAAATACTTCGCAAGCCAGGACTTGACCTCCAGCAAGGTATAGATGTCATTTCATATGAGTAGTATGTCATCAACATACAACACAAGAAAGCTAACTATACTCCCACTAGCTTTGATATACACACATGACTCATCCTCGCTTCTCGAAAATCCGAACTCTTTGACTTTCTCATCAAAACAAAGATTCCATCTGCAAGATGCTTGTTTCAATCCTTATATGGATTTCTCAAGGATACACACTCTATTAGGTGACTCCGCACTGAAAAAACCCTCTGGCTGACTCATGTAAACATCCTCAGCCAACTTTCCATTAAGGAAAGTGGTTTTGACATCCATTTTCATATTTCATAATCATGAAATGAAGCTATGGCTAGCATAAACCTTATAGATTTAATCTTCACTACTAGTGAGAATGTCTCATCATAGTCAACTCCCGATGTTTGAGTAAAGCCCTACGCAATCGGTCGCGCCTTATATGTGTGTACATTCCCATCCATGTCGGTCTTCTTCTTGAACATCCATTTGCATCTGATTGTCTTACGGCCAAGGTACATTATCAACCAAGTTCCACACTTGATTATCATACATGGAATGAATCTCGCTGTACATAGCCTCTTTCCATTTAGCAGACTCGGGGCCTGCCATGGCTTCCTTGTAGTTGGTAGGTTCATCTAAATTTATCAGTGTTCTATCACTGATAAATGTATCACCTTCAGCTGTTATATAAAAACCATATAACACAGGTGGAACACTAACTCTACTAGAACGCCTCGAAGATACGGACTTGTCAATTGGTTCAACTGGAGTTTCCTCCTCAGGTTGAGTGCTAGTGTTTGAGGTTCCTTCATCACTTAACTCTTGAAGCTCTTCAAGGTCAATTTCCCTCCCACTTTCCTCTTGGCACATGATTTCTCTCTCTTTCTCTCTCTCTCTCTCTCTCTCTCAACACTCCTCTCCTTGCAACGAAAACAACATTGTCACTCGGTCTATAGAAGATATATCCAAAGGACTTCTATGGATAGCCAATGAAAATACAGGTTCGAGCTTGTCGTGAGTTTCTTTTCTCACGTAAGCCTTACAACCCTAAACTTTGATGTGGTCTAATGTAGGAACTTTCCCAGTCCACATCTCGTGAGGTGTTTTAATAACCTTTTTGGTAGAGACTAGATTAAGGATATGGGCAATAGTATCTAAGTTATACCCCCAAAATGAGATTGGTAATGAAGTTCGAGTCATCATGGCACAAACCATGTCTTGCAAGGTCCTATTGCGACTCTCAACCACACCATTAAGCTGTGGTGTCCTAGGTGGCATCAATTGTGAAAAAATTCCACATTCCTTAAGATAGTCAAGGAACTCGATACTAAGATACTCTCCTCCATGATCAAATCATGGCATCTTTATCTTCCTGCCCAATTGATTCTCCACTTCTTGCTTAAACTCTTTGAGCCTTTCAAAAGTTTCTAACTTATGCTTGATTAAGTATACATATCCATACCTACTGTAATCATCAGTAAAAGTCACATAGAAGTGGTTAGCATCCCTTGTGGTGGATCTGAATGGTCCACACACATCGGTGTGTATGAGGTCCAACAACCCTTCAGCCCTTTCACAAGTACCAGTGAAGGGTGACTTGGTCATCTTTCCAAGTAAACAAGATTCACAAGTGTCATCTGACATTAAGTCGAATGAATCCAAGACTCCATCCTTTTGGAGTTGGGCTATGCGCTTCTTGTTGACATGTCCAAGACGAAAATACCACAAGCATGCTTTGTCCAACGCATTGGACAAATCAACATTTAACACATTATTTCCTAAGTTGTCTACCACATTCACAGTTTCATATACACCATTGCAAGGTAATGCTTCAAAATAACATACACCATTATAATAAGCATAAATTTCACCAACTTCATTATTAAACAAAAAGGTAAAACCTCGTTTGTACAAACTTTGAAAAGAAATAATATTTCTCGCCATATCGGCCGACTAACAACAATTATTCAAATCTAAATTTAAACCATTTCTAAGAAATAAAGAATAAACTCCAATCTTGGTCACATGCAATATTTTCCTATTTCCCATGATTAAGTTTATCTTCCCGTTCTCCATACCCTACTTCTTTTTAGTCCCTACAAATCAGAACAAATGTGAAATCCACAACCTGTATCAAGGACCCAAGAATTAGCATGTGATGAGTTATTAGATTAAATAGTGTAAATACCTGCAAAGGGGGTTTGATCTTCCCATCCTTAATGTCCTTCAAGTACTTAGGGAAACTTTGTTTCTAGTGCCATTTTTCATGAC